>NC_081766.1:23559464-23899391 GCF_963082965.1 Carassius carassius | reverse complement strand
GATTGGACAGTCATCTCAGGTTTCCAGTGAGCAAGGTTGTCCGAGCAGCGTTTCTGACACTGGCTGTGAGTGAACCTCGGTTTCTTTTATCTCAGTCCGTCGTTGCAGCACGCAGTGGAGACAACAGCAATTTGGCACTCCAAAGGTAGTCAATCAGTCCAGCCGACACAAACAAGGCAATTTCTGGGACCAGTACCTAAACCAGGGCCTAAAAGGGGCCAATCTTTTGAGAGAGTTCTAGGGAACAGCCCAATTTTGCAGTGCTGTCTGGCACTCACCTGTTGGCCCTATCTTAAAACCTAGCAGTAGGCTTAGGCCTCCTTATTCTCACTAACACATAGCATGTTACTATTGTTTTATCTCATTTCAAGTGTTTTGTTTCACTTTGATCTTTTTCTTTCCTAGGTTCTGTTGTGATTTGTTTCTTTCATTTCACATAGAGACAGTAACCCGTGAGAGCGACCAAAGCGACCAACCACCTCTCGACATGGTTGAAAGCAATGACGACCCCCTTCCTGCCCAAGGACGCCAGTAACCTGCAACACCTAAACCAAGAGCAACTAGACACCAAGCTAGATGAACTGATGGCACACGATCCAACCCAAAGCGACCACTACAAAGAACTCACCAGGATCCTCGGAAGCCTAGTTCACATTCACGTCGCCTAGGCATGGCTCAGCGAATGGAGCAACATCGACCTTGAACAGCAAGCAGCAACGCTTAAGCTTCAAGCGGAGGAGAGTCGCCTTTATAAGCTACTCCTCGAGACCCACGACCAGCGCGAGAAAGGGGACACCACAGATCTAGAGCTATAGAAAGAAGTAGAAAGACTTCAAAATGCACTGCAAGATCTTCGCCTCGACACAGACCAAAGAGAGAAAAAGCTGGAGAGAGAAGCTCGAAAAAAACTAAATGAAAAACTCCAGCAAGGTGACGCTCTCCTAGAGAGAGCAGAGACTGAACTGAAAGAAAGAGACGCTAAAGCAAGGGCCTGCAAAAAACATTTGCAAGCGGCCCAAGCTAAATTCGATGAGCTTACTCTGCAGAGAGACGAGCTCCAAGATGAACTTGACAGTGTTCACGCAGAACTGAAACATTCTTACAGATTACAGAGTGGCTGGAATGGAGAAACACACACCACAGAGTTTACTCAGGCCCGCCACTCCAACCCTTTCAGCCAAGAACCCAGAGCTGAAAAAGGGGGTGTAAGCCCACTCCTCAAGACATCACCAGCCAGCTTACAAGAACACCTGTCAACAACGGAGGGGGAAGAACCCTTCCAGAGAACGCATGCCACTAAACCCTGCACGGGTCCCAGAGAACTTGACACGCTAGCCAGAAACATCCCTACGTTCAATCCAGATCCTGCAGGAGGACATGATATTCACGCTTATGTACAAGACATTGACTTTCACTTGCAAACTGTCGCCAACGTGACAGCTTTGGACAAATTGTACCTGTTTGGAATCACGTCCAGCCGTGATGTGCATAGTTTTCTGGATCGTCAACCAGAGACTGCCAAAGCGGACTACCAGCAACTGCGAAAAGCTTAGATTCTTGAATTCTCTGATCCAGACACAGACCATGGGCTCCTTAACTCTATGGACCTCAAACAGGGCCGACTTGAAAACCCACAGACTTTCTACAGTCAACTACAAAAAAAGCCTATTTCGGAGCACACAACGAACTAGGTATGGAACAGGATGTCAACTTTAAAACTCTGTTCCTCCGAAACCTACATGCCAGTTGGAGTTTTCATCTCGGAATCTCAGCGTGTCTGTATAGCATGTCTACACAAGAGATACGGAACTTAGCCCATAACACAGCAAAATACTATTACTGAAAAGACTGTGAAAAACTCCACAATCTACACCACAGTCACAGACCTTTTTACAGAGAGTCAAGACCGTTCCAAGCCAGCAGAGGGCAACACAATCGTGGTGGTGCTCGTCCAAAGCACCAGAGCAAGCGCTCTGAAAGATTCTGGGACCGGCGACTCAAAAAGAGCTGATCCCCACCGTCCAGGACACAAAGCCCTGACAGCAGGCAGTGGAATCACTCTCGACACGACACTGTAAGCTCAATCCTGAGCCCAGATCAGAAAAACACAGGGCAGCCACGTCTAAGACAGCAGAGATGCTGAGGGTGCTGAAAGAGCTTCTTTACATGAAAACTCGCAAGGAAGACAAGAAAGACAAACCAAACATCTTATGTCTAAGCATAAGAACTGAAACCAACACCCTGTCTAACTGCCATCTGACTGAGCCAAGCACCCCGAACACTGCTCGTCATCCACAGACCACTGAGCTAAGGTCACATCACAAGGTGACAGCATCACCCAAGCTCCACAGCTGACAGCTGCACACCCTGAATGAGACAGCTCAGTTCCTCACACCAGATACCAAGCTAAGTCAAGTCAAGTCACCTTTATTTATATAGCACTTTAAACAAAATGCATTGGGTCAAAAGCAACTGAACAACATTCATTAGGAAAACAGTGTGTCAATAATGCAAAATGACAGTTAAAGGCAGATCATTGAATTCAGTGATGTCATCTCTGTTCAGTTTAAATAGTGTCAGTGCATTTTTTGCAATCAAGTCAGTGATATCGCTGTAGATGAAGAGACTCCAACTAAGCAAGCCAGAGGCGACGGCGGCAAGGAACCGAAACTCTATCGGTGACAGAATGGAGAAAAAAACCTTGGGAGAAATCAGGCTAAGTTGGGGGCCAGTTCTCCTCTGACCAGACGAAACCAGCAGTTCAATTCCAGGCTGCAGCAAAGTCAGATTGTGCAGAAGAATCATCAGTTTCTTGTGGTCTTGTCCTGGTGGTCTTCTGAGACAAGGTCTTTAAATGGGAATCTGTATCTGGGGCTCTAGTTGTCCTGGTCTCCGCTGTCTTTCAGGGATGTAGAGGTCCTTTCTAGGTGCTGATCCACCACAATTCCAAGGTACCAGAAAATGCTGTTTTGGCTACCTGCTACCTGTAGAGGTACTTTCTAGGTGCTGATCCACCACAATCCCAAGGTACCAGAAAATGCTGTTTTGGCTACCTGCCTCCGCAGCGAGCTACACAAATCCAGTCCTAACCACCCATCGATAGTCACACCTACCCCGATGCCAACATTCCTGGGCAATCTCGTCGAAAAGGGGGTGGGCCGAAAACTCCACCATGGAAGACCTGATCGACACAGGATCAGACCTTACGGTGATCTCATCTCACCTTTTCAAAAGACTCCAATTTGAAGCTAAGAGACAAGATCGAACTCTTACACCTCAAACTTGTGAACTGAATGTACAGTCATACAGCCAGAATGACATCTGGTTTGACCAGGTAGCTCCCGTTCACCTGACAATCAGTCCGATGAGTCTAGTACATCCTATTTATGTCTCACCAATGAACACTTATAAATTTCTCATCGGCAAAGACCCACTAGATCACTTTGAACCTTTACTGGACTTCAAACAACTAAAAGTCTGGGCTCAAGTGCGAGAAACTCTTCCCCTCCAGCCACACAGGTCGCCGGTGCCAGACTGTCAGGTAACAGAGGTCATGGGAACTCCCACAGAGCCAGACTGCCAGGTAACAGAGTTCACAGAAACCCCAGCAGCCAGCCATGGGTACACAGCCTCAGAGGTGGGTAGAGTAGCCAAAAATTGTACTCAAGTAAAAGTACTGTTACTTCAGAATAATATGACTCAAGTAAAAGTAAAAAGTAGTCATCCAAATAATTACTTGAGTAAGAGTAAAAAAGTGCTTGGTGAAAAAACTACTCAAGTACTGAGTAACTGTTGAGTAACGTCTGATTTATTTTTTAACAAGCATTCAATCAGACAGACAAAAATACAAAATAATCATATTTAAGCAAATTATAGTTTATCAAATCAATAAAATAAATTAAAATAAATAAATGAATTACAAAATAGCTTAAATTAAAAATAATCCAGGTAAATTCAAGTACTTAAAAAATAAAATAAATAAAATAATAAAAAATAAATAAACACAAGTAACACAAATTTCCAAACCTTTATACTTTTTTTTACCAGGCTTTTTCAGACAGAACTAGAACAAGGCTGCCCATAAACTCTCATAAACTGTGTGTGTGTGAGAGAGAGAGTGTGTGTGTGTGTGTGTCCGTGTGTGTGTGTGTGTGTGAGAGAGAGAGAGAGAGAGAGAGAGAGAGAGAGAGTGTGTGTGTGTGAGAGAGAGAGAGAGAGTGTGTGTGTGTGTGTGTGTGTGTGTGAGAGAGAGAGAGAGAGAGAGAGAGTGTGTGTGTGTGTGTGTGAGAGAGAGAGAGAGTGTGTGTGTGTGAGATAGAGTGTGTGTGACAAAACATGCAGAAACAAACAACTTCACAAAAGAATTACTCAGTGATGTCACTATTAAGCTTCAACAGTAGTTGGCTCTCAAGGTTCTTGCTTTGAAGCTGTGATCGTTTAGCAGTGAACAGGAGTCCTGCATGACTGAAAAGTCTCTCACAGGCTGCAGATGCAGGAAGACCTGTGTTGACTTTGAGTGACAGCTTCTTGATGTGAGGAAAGGAGTGGAGTAGATCCATACCTGCAGGGGACAGACATGAAAGGTACCTCTCCAGCTCTCCTACTTGTGATTTTCCCAACTCCATGGATGCAAAGAAGTCGTCTTCATCAGAGAGGCTGCTGTTTGTGCTGGTGATATCATCCAAGTCGGTGTCGAGGTGATTTCTGATGTAGTCAAGGCCTGTGGCAAGAGAAATCATTTTTTAAATAATTAGGTCTGCACACTATTCTTACCCTTCTACTGTATAGGCTGTCAAGCTGCTGGTGTTTGACATTAAAAGCTACCGGAGTTTCTAACTATATTGCCACCCTGTGGTTTGTCACTAACACACTATAATCCTAAATGACAGTAACATTATACAGATTTATAAAGGTCAATGTCTACTGGTTCACATTTTAATCGATAAATTTAATTGATTGGAATTGAACTACTGGCTTCGTCTGGTCAGAGGAGAACTGGCCCCCCAACTGAGCCTGGTTTCTCCCAAGGTTTTTTTCTCCATTCTGTCACCGATGGAGTTTCGGTTCCTTGCCGCTGTCGCCTCTGGCTTGCTTAGTTGGGGACACTTCATCTACAGCGATATCGTTGACTTGATTGCAAATAAATGCACAGACACTATTTAACTGAACAGAGATGACATAACTGAATCCAATGATGAACTGCCTTTAACTCTCATTTTTTGCATTATTGACACTGTTTTCCTAATGAATGTTGTTCAGTTGCTTTGACGCAATGTATTTTGTTTAAAGCGCTATATAAATAAAGGTGATATTGACATTGACATTGACATAAACAAGTATATTTACCAGCATTTAAGATGTTCTCCTCTGTGGTCCAGGATGTTCTGAATTTTGGTAGGAGTATTGCTGCTGCAATCAGCTCAGGCTCTTTCATGACGTCTCCAAAACGTTTCTGGATCCCTTGCTGCAGGGTGTGAACAAGAGATGTACACATTTTACAAGATGACTCCAACCTCTTCAGCTTGTCCCGCAACTGGTAAAGTGTTGGCAGCAGGAGGCCCATATGCACAGATGATTCCTCTTGGAGGATATTAAGGGCCATGGCAACAGGCTTCATCACAGCAGCATATTCGACCAAAAACCCCATTTCAGCTGGATTGAACCTATAAAACATGTAACAATAATAAGATTACTTATAGCTATTTCTGGTACAATGTCCTTGTTATGCATTGTACATGTTAAATACACAAATAAATAAAAATAAAATAAATTACATTATTTCATTCAAGTCATCCACAATTGTCACACCACCATGCAAAGAAAACTTATCATTACCCCATTAATCAGCAAGGTTTTTTTATTATTCTTTATTATTCCCGTCCTTCGGATGAGACGTTAAACCGAGGTCCTGACACTCTGTGGTCAGTAAAAATCCCAGGATGTCTTTCGAAAAGAGTAGAGGTGTGACCTCGGCATCCTGGCTAAATTCACCCATTGGCCTCTGACCATCATGGCCTCCTAACAATCCCCATATCTGCTGATTGGCTTTATCACTCTGTCTCCTCTTCACCAGTAAGCTGGTGTGTGGTGGGCGTTCTGGCGCACTATGGCTGCCGTCGCATCATCCAGGTGGATTCTGCACACTGGTGGTGGATGAGGAGATACCCCCTGACTATGTAAAGTGCTTTGAGTGCCTAGAAAAGCGCTATATAAATGTAATGAATTATTATTATTATTATTTAAAAACAAAATATAAAGCTTGTCAACTTACATCTTTATCTTTAATGCTGTGCAGACATTGCGAATTGCTTGTTCTCCTTGCTCTCGGTGAATGCGCACAATCCTTTCTACAGCGAGGAACAGGGAGCTCCAGCGTGTCTGACTCGGTCGGAGAAACTTCTCGTTCCACTGTTTCATGAGCCATGGTTGACCTGCTGGTTTTATTCCAGAGAGCATGACATTTAGCAAAAGCAGACCGAGACAACTTCTTGTAGGTTTCGTTTGCAGCTCCTCCTGCAGCAGTGGCATCAACTGTGGATATAAAGATTGAGGAGATGGCATGCACACTTTTGGTGCCTTGGAAGTTGGTACTCAAGGCCTGTGTTGTCATCCAGAATAGCAGACACATCTTGATACTCCACCTCTGACTCACTCTGATCTTCTGTTGCATCATCAAGGGTGGAGTCACTTTCCTCTTGCTCATTGGTGGCTTCCTCCTCTATCTCCGCATCATATAATCGAAAGGCCTTTAGGAAATTTGAGCCACTGTCTGTTGTCGTCCTGGTAACTTTTTCCCTGATGTGGTACTCAGAATGTATTTCCTCTAATGCAGCAGCAAGGACATCAAACGTGTGTGAGCCTTTGAACCTTCTACAAGCTAATGCAGCGGAGTGCCTCTCCAGTGAGGTGTTGTCTATCCAGTGACAGGTGACACCTAAGTAGCTACGTTGTCTGGCAGACCAGCAGTCTGTTGTGGTAGCAACATAGTTCACAGCACTCAGTTTTTTGATGAGTATGCTCTTCTTGTGTTTTGCAGCTTCTTGTATTCTTGTGCATAACGTTTTCCTTGTCATTACTGTTATGAGGTTGCAAGGTTTCTATCAAAGTCTTGAAGGATGGCGTCTCAACCACAGAAAATGGTTGGTTGGCCTCACATACAAAATTTAGCACCATCTTGTCAAGCGTTGCTTGTGTTACCCGCACTGGGGCAGAGAAGGCTGTGATTTTTGCATTTTTCACAGAAGTATCACTGGAAGAGGGGGACTTGCGCTTTCTGTTGTTCTCTATAAAGTCGGTGTATTTAGACAGTTTGTTGGGGTGAACCCTCTGTGCATAAAAAAAAAAAATCTGTGAGGTTACATGGAGATCAAGACATTAAAAGAAACTTATCACATCAAATTTCGATGAGTATATATATATATATATATATATATATATATATATATATATATATATATATATATATATTTATATATATATTAGGGGTGGAACGGTACATAGAAGTCACGGTTCAATTCATACCTCGGTTTCTGTTTGGTAAGTGTACCTGAATGAACTGAAAATTAACAATAATTTGAAAATTAATTTGCTACATTTCAGATTAATATATTTGTTTTCCTTAAAATTTTATCTAACAGTAACTTAAACACTTTGCAGTTTGAATGATGTCCTGCATAAACAAAATGATGGAGTATGTTTTTATGTTTCCACTGTTCGATCGCGCCCACGCCTCACACACCTCACACACACACACACAAATATAAGTAAACACTTTGTGATTTTTCGATCGTGCCCACGACATTCTCTCTCTCTCACACACAACATACTAAAAGCATTGCAAACATCGCAGCCTGCTTCAGAGCTAAGGCGGGGCTACAGATTAAGTGTCCCTAAAGAACCCACGTATCTAACAGTAGTTCTGCATTACATTAATTTGCACGCAAGTTTTACTTATTTTTATACCATGTAAGTTATTCTCCGTGTAAATGTATTCACCGAACTGTGACGCCCATACCATTTCGGTTCAATACAAATACATGTACCGTTCCACCCATAATATATATATATATATAGGAAATGTTTAAAACATATGTAACCTAAAATACAAACATTCGTCTATCCACAGCAAAAAAATAAATAAAACGAATTTAGAACACTTACCGCTACATGTTTCCTCAAGTTAGATGTTGAGTTTTTGAATGCTGAAATGTCCGTTTGTTTTGGTAGACACAGAAGACACCGCATGATGTGACTTTTACTAAGGCAAACATGCTTTCAATATGAGGCCAGGGGTGTTCCTCCTCGCCTGTGTCTGCATTGCCGATGGTTGATTGTGACATTTTTGTTTTCCTACGACTGTAAAGCTAACCCGTGCCGCCGAACGCTGCTGAGATTGAGTAAGGTCACGTGACGAGACTGAACAACTACGTTTGATTGGTGAAACACAGTCACATGGTAGAGCCTTTGGCAGAAGTCTCACTCTCTGTCAAAATAAAACAATGACGCGTAGAATATCAAAGAGGTCAAAAGAAAAGTAACGAGCTCATTGTAGCCTAATGTAGCGGAGTAAGAGTACAGTTTCTTCTTCACATATCTACTCAAGTAAAAGTAAAAAGTATAGTGATTTAAAACTACTCCTAGAAGTATAATTTTTTCAAAAACTTACTCAAGTAAATGTAACGGAGTAAATGTAACGCGTTACTACCCACCTCTGCACAGCCTCAACAACAAACCAAGGCTCAAGTTCACTCCTCTGAACCTTACTCAACGAACAGGGAATGGTGGTACCAGCTTACACCAAATGGGTCGCTGTTCGGCTCAACATGCGATGTGGTCAAACCTTAAACCACACGCTGGGTTTCTTCCAACCCTCACCTGAATGTGTGGAACTCTGACTCCCACTTGAAGCCACACCCCTCACTGAAGTGTCATCTCATGTAGTCTATATCCTTTGCAACAACTGCACGGCAACTGACATCAGCATTCCCAGGGCCTACCAGCTGGGATGGCTAGTGTGCCATGACTTTAATGACTTTGAACTTTTACTACCTGTCATTGGGCCCATTCCAACTGCACTGATAACCGAAGGGAGTACAGACAACACATTGTTCACTGCGCCATCACATCTGTCATGTTGGTGACCAAAGACAAGGTGTGCAGAACGGAGCTGACTGAGGACCAACACCCTGCAGTATACACAGTCTCCCACCAGAGCGTCGGTGAGACTAATGAACCTGCTACACCTTTCAATACCAAAACGACTGATGACACACTGACGGAGGAGCCTTACCCAGGTTTTGAATCTCAAGTGCAGCAAATTCTACAAGACGCTAATGCTCTTCAGAGCAATACAGATCGCCAAGGACTCAGACAAGTTCTTTATAAGTTCAAAGAATCCTGTGCCAAAGACTCTTTAGACTGTGGTCTTACCAATCTCCACACGTTGCGCATCCCTACGCACCCTGATGCTCCTCCCACTTTTGTCGAACAGGACAAGATTCCCATCACCTCACACGAACCAGTGCAGGAGATAATCAAATCTATGCTTGAGGATGGTGTCATCCGTCTATGCAACTGTACCTACTCAGCCCCCATCTGGCCCATACTCAAACCAAATGGAGAGTGGCAACCCACCATGGAACTGAATCAATAGGTGCCACTGTCACGATGGCCCATGACCCAGCTAGAACAAGAAATACCACGAATCAGAGGAGCCACAATCTTCTCTACACTTGTTGTGGTTTCTGGATTCTGGACCATTCTGGTCCACCGGAAAACCAACACAAGCTGGCATTCACATTTGGCAACCCATGACCCAGCTAGAACAAGAAATACCACGAATCAGAGGAGCCACAATCTTCTCTACACTTGTTGTGGCTTCTGGATTCTGGACCATTCTGGTCCACCGGAAAACCAATACAAGCTGGCATTCTTATTTGGCAACCGACAGTTCACCTTCAACAGGTGTCCGTTCGACTACGCCAACTCACCAACTGAATTCAACATCTTTCTGAAAAAAGCCTGTACAGACTCTAACTATGCTAGACTCAGTTTCGTGTGCCATCTTCCAAACTGGAAACAGAATGGTTTCAAAACTGCAAACAACAAGCCAGTCAAACACCAACACCTGTTCCAGCAATGTGATAACATCACAAAAACACACAATGTGACTGTGTACTGGAAGAAGGTAAAAGAACACTCGAAGCTACCAGGTCTAGACAAGGACTTAAATGATCAAACTGACACCCTCGCCAAAACTGGCGTCTACACTTACTGACAACCAGTACCTCAGACCACTGCATGCTACAAAGCACATGCTGCGTGCACAGAACAACACTGTGGGTTGTGCACCGTCTGAAATCACAATGCCAAGGCTTGTAATGCCATGGCGCAAAAGGGGGAAAATGCCAATGTATGTCCATGATGCATCACATGCTGCACAACGCAGCACCAGAGCCACTGACGAGACACTGAAGCAAGCGTTATGCCAGCAGCAAGATGTGGCAAAGCATGGGCCAAGGCTAGCTAAACCCAGTCGCTGCCTACAAAGTAAAGAGACTGCCCTGTCCAACCAAAGACAACCCTCGCTTGTTTCTCCCCCCCCCCCCCCTCTCTCTCTCTCTCTCTCTCTCCCTGTTGTCTGTACCAGGATGCTGCTGTGGTTCGCCATGCTGTGCTGTCAGCCAACCAGAGGACAGCTGCCACCGAGAGAACAACTGAGACCCCTGATCACCGACTACAGAGCACACTACCCCAGCACCATAGCCCAATCCAGATTGACAGGTGCCCGATGGACAGAGGACTCCCTTCACTCACGCTGAGGCCGATGTCAACCCTAACCCACCAGAACAGTATGTCTAGTGTCAATGCAGCGAACCAGGCTGTGAACTCCATGAAACCGCTGTTTACTGTGTTCCAGAATGACTTTGCCCAGATTTAGCTGGTTAAAGCGTTAACGACAGACATGCTGTGGGAGGTTAGCTCCTCCAATGACAGCCTAGCCATGGGTAGAACCCCACTGTACATGATACCCTTAAGCCTTGTGCTAACTGTGCTGGCTTTTGCCATCACCACGCCAGCTGACCCGCTACAAATACACCGGGCCTACTCTCTGGATAGTGCCATCCTACTGCAAGCCAATCCCAAACAGAGGGAAATGGATGTGCTCCTGAACCAACCCATCAGCGAGTCAGGCCAAGTCTACAGACTTAAAGACATTGTCAATGTCAGGTTATGAAAAAGCAACACCCACACCAAGACACACATTCCAGATGTGGTGGCCTACCACGACAGTGACACACAGCTGTACCTGGCCCCAAACCTGCACATGTGTACTTTGACCAAAGACATTGATTATCTCTGCCTTAGCAAACCCTTCCTCAGAGACAACGCTGAAAGAATCTGCAGGTTGCAACCCCTGGTCAGCGACACACGCTGCCCTGTCGAAGCCAAGCCTCGTACACAAGTCACAGGGACGCAAGCAGAGATTGTAGGTGACAGATGGCTCGTCAACACTCCCGTGCGTACAGCTACACTGGCCTACGACCAGCATGACACCGCTACCCGTGTCAACTTGCTAGAGCATGTGGATTCAAGTACCGAAAGGTGCCACCCTACACCTTGATGATCTGGCAGTGTAAGAGAGGATCCAGGGCACCTTGTTTCCAAAAATTTGATTGATGAGGGTCATAAAAGCCATCTGTTCTGGACACCTGTTTGTACACCCCCCTCCCCTCCCTGTACACCCTCCAGTGACCTTAATATGAACTTATGAACCAAGGAGGAATTTCTGAGGGGGGAGAAGTTGTGGGAAGCTATGTGCTTTTTTTTAAACTTTGAAAAGGGGCGAAATCATGAAAATGGTGTAAGGGAAGATTTTATTAAGGTTTTAAATAAACAGTGTATTTCAAGAAAAAGGTTATAAACGCATAGCAGCAATGGAAACAATGTAATGATCGTTTTCGTAGTTGGAAAAGTGTAACAACGTTGTTAAAGTTGTTACAAATGAAATAAAACTATGTTACTGGTTATTTATCTGATACAACCAAACGAGTCAAAACTATCAGATATGTTTTCGTTAAGCAATACGTGAAAAAGATGTGAGAGCTTGTAGCATTACAATTTAAAAATGGTGTTTTGTTACCAGTTAGAAAATAAAGAAAACTAGGTAATAGAGTTTTAGCATTTGTACCTTACCTCAAACTGAAAAAAAGAAACGAATGTAAAGCAGCAATACAAACCAGAAAAGTAGGCGTTTTGTCACGAGGTTAGAGAAAATTTAAAACAAAAGAAAAAAGATGGTAGACATTACGTGGATCTAAAATAAAATACACCAGACCCCGTCTTTAAAACACCAGCACAAGATACTTGTCAAAACTATTCTGTACTTTACCACTAACTAAAATTTTACTGACAAGAGTTAAACAAAAGAAAAAAAAGATCTCACAGCAAAGTGTTATGACGTCTCCGGTAACGTTAGCTCGACTCAAACAAAAAAAAAAAGAAGCGAACGTAAAGCAATGTTATAAACCAAGAAAGTAGGCGTTTGTCACATCGTGTGTAATGTTAAAACAAAAGAAAAAAATAGGTAACTTAGGCATTTACGCGGATCTAAAAGAAAATAGCCTACATCAGACAAGATACTTGTCAAATCTATGCAGTACTTTACCACTAACTACAATTTTAAAAAGCGAGACTGTTAGACGAAAGAAAAAAAAAAAAAGATCCTCCGGCAGAGTTGTGAAGCGTCCGTAAAACAACCTCCCGGCACCGATGAACAGTTAGAATGAGGCTCGGGAATGCTCCGGAAAAAAAAAACACGCCTCCAGCGCTAGAGAGGGCCAGGCAGGAGGCGTGATAGCAGCATTAAATAGATTTAAACGTTACAATAATTAAACTAAGTAGTTTTTAATAAATAGACATCAGTCCTTAATTAGTGAAAACTTTATATCCGTTTAAACATATGGTCAATTTTTACTTTTTAAATGATGTAGACCTATACGATTTTTATTTACTTTTAGGCTAGTCTTAAAAAAAAAAACATAGTTGAAAAAGCGTTATTTGTTTTTAATGTGTTAAGTTAATTACTTTAATCTAATTAATTTAATCTATCTCCGTCGATATATTTTTTTATTTTTGTCAAGCTTAATTTCTCAAGCTATGTCAATTAACACACACACACACACACACTTTCCTTCTGTCAAGCTTGTGTCGCGTTATCTAGTAAATAAACCAGACGTCATCTCGGTCATCTCAAGCACCGAAACCCGAATGTGTCAGTGTCTGTGTGATTACAGGCGTCTACATATCAGTTAGACATCAAGCGGTTGTAAAAACATCTAACAGGTTTTGAAATGCTTGTAACTGGCTTGTGAAACTAACTAATTTCAAAGGGTGTTTTATATATATATAAAACACACACACACACCCACACACACATACTTTCCTTCCCCCATGCTTATTCTGTGAAACATTTCTATAGCCACATCTTTATTTAACAAAATCTAAAATGAGATCTGATTTATTGCTATATTAAATGCTTCTGTAAGTTGTAATCTTTCGTTGTCATATCTTTTACATTTTATTAAAATAGGTTCAACTGTTTCACAATATCGCATTTAACACAAAATCCAGACACATGTATTTCATCTTATAAATAATGACTGATTAAGTGCAATGTGTCCAATTCTATGGCGAGATCTTCTCTTCTATTCCCAAAAATTCTCCATTCATTTCCAACTGGTCTTTGAATATTATATAAATGCTGGCATTTATTCTAACCAACCCATTTAATTTGACACGTATCTTTTTATTTTTATTTATTTTTAATTAGACCTTTTATTTCTAATTTACTCATTGGAGTATTAAATAAGATGTCTGACATTTTAATGGTCCACTTTTATCTGGTCCACTACTTTCATTAACTATATGTGTGGGTATCCATACAAAATAAATCTTTGTTATTGCTTGTATTCTGAACAAACTCTGTAAAATGCCTGACAAAATGCTTTGTCTAGTAGAAGCTTCACCACTCTTTAAACTTGATAGTACTGAAAATGAGTCTGAACATATGACTACTTTAATGTGTTCAACCCCACTGAAGAGCCAAAAATATGACAATCATTTCTGTAGTATAAACGGACGGATGATTAGATGTTCTTTCTGGTATTCTATGCTCTTTATTTTTAATCTAAACAAAAGACCTTGATGTTTTATTTTATTTTAATAAGCCACTCACACTTACTAACTTCTTATTAACTTATTAACTTCTGGCACGAAATTCTAGATTCATAAATGTATGTTTTTCAAAATTCCCCCACGTTTAGTGGTGTTTAAAGTGGAATTTGGGATGTATTTGGGGGGCGTTAAAAGGCATGAAAAGTCCCAAACCAAGACTTTTGTATTCTTCATTAGAGGACTTTGGTTTCTTAATGTGAAAATCTGTTACTCCCCACTACATTTTCTTTATCATTATATTTTTATTTTTTCTTAAGTGTTGTTTTATATATTTTACATTTATTTTGTTTTATGATGTACAGAGTGTGATCAAAAATTGAGTGTAATCTCAGACCGTATTTGTAAATCTACCAGTAATGGACGTCTTTATGTTTTTAATGTTTAAAGCATCGAATAAAAAATAAAAAACACACACTAACACTTCCCCAACCACCCTAATAACGTTGGTCGCAAAGGTTTAAATGTATGTTAAAAGAATTAAACAAAGAAATGTTTTTAATAACAACACATCAGTTCTCATTCGATGAAAACATTCTACCTGGTTTTAATATTAGACCGATGTTTTAACTATAAAATTAGGTTTACATATACGATTTAATTTTTTAATCTCAACAAAATTCCTTGTTGGAAAAAGTGTTGTTTTATTTAATTTTAATAAGTCACTCACACATACTTTAGTAGTCTAATCCCTTGAATACGTCTTTTATGTTGTCAATATTAACTTCTATCATTGCTATATCATTGCTATATCAATTAAAACATGCGTTTAGGCAAACACAAATATTAAACAGGAATGAATGTGATATGTCAAGATGGGCTTTTCTTGCCAAAGAAACTTTTACAACATTACAGGAAAGGCTAAATATTTCATCTCTAGTAGTGCGTAGAAACGCGTCTGGTGTCTTTGTGTTAACTTTTACGACCATGTCAGACTTTAAAACATCTAAAAGTTTTTGGAGGGGGGGGGGGGGTTTGGGTTTGCAACTCAACTGTAATCTAATTAGTTTTCCGGGGGTTCTGGTGTTTTCCGTGATCAAAGGGTGACAATTTCAACTTTATGGGTTAGACCTGGATAGTAAGTTTAGCTGAAAGTTCATCTACTGGTCAAAAGGATGTGAAATCTTTTAACAAGTCAGACCATAGAAAAATGTAGTTTAATTCGAATTAATTTAGTTTATTTTAGTTACATTTATAATTTTATTAACCCCTAGATCTTTCAACCTCAACATAGACGTACTGAGAATGCAAACAAGTACACAAACACAACCATACAATCATAAACACACACACACACACACACACACACACACACACACACACGCACACACACACACACAGATACAAATTTAAACATACAGAAAACATGAACATGTAACCAAACAAATACAAATATACACTCAAACAGGTACATAAATACACAAACAAACAAGCGTAGTCTACCTTGCTTTTTTCAAGTCTCAATACACCCACACCCACACACACACACACATACTTTCCTTCTCCCACGCTTATGTCGTGTTATCTAGTAAATAAACCAGACATATGTAGTTAAAAGTATCCCCATTTAACAATATAACAGGAAAGAAATATATCGTCTCAAGTCGTGCATCGAAACGTGACTGTGTCCGGCGTCTGGTGTTGTCATTTAACCGCCAAAACCATCCAGTCATACATCCCAATGTTAGGATTAACAAGACAGAGGGTGTTTTATATATATATATATATATATATATATATATATATATATATATATATATATATATATATATCGTTAGTTTTTATTTTAATTACATTTATTATTTTTATTAACCCATAGATCTTTCAACCTCAACATAGATGTACTGAGAATGCAAACAAGTACACAAACACAACCATACAATCATAAACAAACACACACACACACACACACACACACACAGATACAAATGTAGACATACAGAAAAACATTAAGGCCCGGTTTCACAGACAGGGCTTAGACTAAGCCAGGATTAGACCATAGATCAATTAGGACATTTAAGTAATTTTTATAAACATGTTTAGAAAAAAACATTACCGATGTGCATCTTAAAACTAAAAAGGCACTGATATATTTTTAAGATCAGTCAGTGCAAGTTTATTTCAGTGGAAACAGCTCAGACTTACATTTTAGTCTAGGACTAGTCTTAAGCCCTGTCTGTGAAACCAGGGGTAGATGTCCTTTATCACTTTCCAAATGGGGTTGTTAACCATGATGTTTAAAATAGTTTAAAAAGTATTATTTTTTAGCTTTCATGTAGGATTCATGTCAGCACTCAAATGTTTTTAGCAAGAGTCCAGAGACAGATGAAAATAGATGCGTGAAGAAAAAAATGTAAGAGTTTTTTTAATGACAGACTAGTTGGTTTAGATTGTTTAAAACAACTCAGTTTATGCATTTCTCTTGAATGTGTGTACGGTAACTGTTGTATACATGAAGCAGAAGAAATACATAAACGCATTGTGGTTGATGTTAAACAATAAAAAATATATTATTTATATATCATAACTTACTTTCTTTTCAAAACACAATAAACATTCTTATGACTTTTTAACTGCGAACAACCGGTTTGGTTGGAAAATAAAAAATAAATAAAAACATATTAGGTTTCTTAGTTAGATTACTTATAGTTTGTAGTAAAATCACATATATAAGCTAAAACATTTTTCTTTCAAACCACGCGGTTTTCACACACATTCCTCACAAAACTGCCGACAAAGACCTTAAGTTTTTGTTTTAACGTTTAGCTGTAACTGAGAACTTGGGGGGAATTATTTTACGCACAGTTTTGGGGAAGTTACTATGAACTTTGCAATAGGTTATAGATCACAAATGAACCTATTTAAAATCTAAAAGGTTGCGCAACTATATAAATTTCTTTAAAAAAAGTAATGTAACTGATAACATTTGATTACATGTTTATGACTTGTAATGTTTTTAACCGTTAATCTTTTGAAACGTGTAAACAGGACGGGTTAACATTAGAGCGCTCAACAGCTAATGACCGTCAGACTTTTCAAAATCCTTCATCACTTAAATTAGGATTGTGATCGTGATTTCATTTTAAAGCACAACCACCACAAAATCAGATTTGCTTGGAGATTAAATACATAGAGTAGTTAGAGTTAGTTAAGGTGGTTTACGAAATATATTAATTAAATCTGTACGTGTGTGAAAAAATATTCAGATGTAACATTTTCATAATTAACCGCAATTTAATTATTTTTCTGTGACTGTAACTGATTACATTTTATTTTTGTAATCAAATGATATAATTTAGCTATATGTAACTAGTTGATCCCTAACACTGATTATGCATTCTGACAATAATAGATTGTGAAAGTGTTCATTATCCTCTTTAACTTTAAAAATGCGGACAGTGTCGCTTAACACTAGTTTGGCAAACAAGGGTTTGCTCTTAAAACAACCACCAGACCCCGACTTGAAAGCACCGTGACAAGTATAGCCATTGCAGAAATTTATTATAGAGATGTAGTAAGATAAACTCTGGATGCACGATTGACCGACTTATGACATGTTTACCATATTATGACAAGGCCCTGCTTACCTAGTTTTATAATGAAATATGTCTGTAAAATAAACAAACATACACACAATCTCCAGAACGGGGTCTGATGATGGGTCTTCATCATTTCCTGATGAAGACAGACTGGATATTCAGACCACAGCAGCAGGACACGATTGTCTTTTTCTAAAGATAAAGACAATTATTTGGTTTCAGGACACACGCATCCTAATGGTTCACAAGATAACATAACAACGGTTGCTCCATTACAGCATAGCCAACCCTATTTTAGCCTGTTTTAGCACATGTACAGTATATCGTATTATTCTTGAATATAGTCGTTTAGTCTAAATATGTGTTAACAGTTATTTATTGTTATTATATGTATTATATGTTTTTGTTTTACAAAGGGGTTCAATTTAATACATTTAACTAATACCTCATTCAAGCTATGTAGATCTTCAGGTCAGGGAACTACAATACCCATCATACACCTTTCCAAATCTCTTTTTTGTGATCTGTTTTACTGATGCAAAGTCCGATTCACTTCTGAAAATGATTCATTTGGACAGTTTGGTTCAATGAACCGATTCATAGGGCCCTTAAGTCATTTTCGCAGTTATGTCAGTACACATTTTTCTTTCTTCTAACAACTCAAGAGTCATTTTATTTCCGTGAATCATCTAAATAAATGTATTGTGTGAACACATATTGGTGATCATTATCATCTGTTCATTTAAGTTAATGCTGAATCATCTAAATAAAGTTAACTGTGTGAACACATATTGGTGGTTATTGTATTTTGCTCATTTAAGTTAGTGATGTTTGTGTTCGCAGTTTTAGGCACAGTGCCTCTGTCATTTGTTTAGCTTAAACATCGGTTTTTAGTCAGTTACAAAGGTGTCAGGCATTAAATTTTTGTATTTTTAACTAACCTAATTATGACAGAGTTACAGATTTCAGGTGTTTTTGGTGAGTGTAAGCGGTGAAAACTTAAATGTGACCGTCGAGTAACGTTAGCTACTCAAACGAAGACAAATTGTGTAAGTGTTCATTAAGATGTCGAAATGAAAATAAGCGTACAAATATCCATAATGACAATAAGTACAATATACCCTAAAGACACAATAGCCCCTGCTAAGTACACCCAAAATTTGTTAGAGTGGTGAGATATTTACGTTTACCTTTATTCATTTAGCAGACACTTTTATCCAAAGCGACTTACAGATGAGGACGGTGGAAGCAATCAAAATAACAAAAAGAGCAATGGTATATAAGTGTTATAACAAGTCTCAGTTAGGTTAACACAGTACACGAAGCATGGGCTTTTAAATAATATAATAAATAAATGAAAACAGATTGAATAAAAAAGAATAGAGCAAGTTAGAGAACTTTACACACACACACACACATATAAATAGATATAAACCGCAATGTTTTTCATAGCGTTACACTTTGAAACCAGAACGATATGTTTCCATGATTTTGTTTGCTCTTTCTGTTTGAATCTGTTTACCGTAGTTTTCACCATCCTAATTGCAATGGTTTGGTCTTGCGCTTAGGGCCTATACGACTCGTTTTCCCAGTTTTTGGTCTCGTGTAAGTGGGTCTCTTTGTTCATACCAAGCAATATTTCTGTGAATTTGGGTATTAAAATATTGCTTTAAACATCGTCTTCATTCGAGACGTTTACTTAACATCATTATATTATCCTAGTTTATATCAGATATAAGATATGTTGCTTATTATTATTGAATTGTTAACAAACAAACCAAAATATCACGGCCGACTCGAGTGATCATCTTGGGCGGAGCCATCTTGGGCGTGACCAATCTTTATGATCTTCCTGATGACAATCCCCCACATCGTGTTCATCATACAAGGGGTTGAGGGTGGGTCCGATCACTAAAACCAACAAAGACCGTCTGATAAATGCTACAGTTGCCTGCTGTGAACAATAAACTATACAATAAATCTATAAACCGGAAATTCATCGTGAATTAAAACATAACATCCGCATTCGGCGACAAAGTTCTATATCGATTAGGGGCAAAGTTTATGCCTTGGAAGGAATCGAATTCTGAAAAAGTCGTCTGACGCTGCACAAAGACCCATGGAGGGTAAATGGAGCGGCGCTGTTGAGACATTATAAAAGATAAAAGACATTATCGACCCTGTTTTTAAACTACACTACAGAGGATAGATGATCGGTCTGATGCAAAAGATCATCACGGCGGAATGCGACCCAAATCACGATTGTATGTGCGATAGCAAGCGGGAAAAAAATCTCAGTAGCCAAATGAAACTTGTAAGAAGTCTGAAATATACATGGCCTGATTTGACGAGCATATTTTTAACTGGGATGGACCCGGTGTATGTTTCTGCACGTAAAATTCTGGAAGTGATGTCTGAATGTGAAGATGAGATGGACGTTAATGACGTTCTCTATCTGTGTACATCTGTAACAGATCAATGTGTGCTGTTGGCTTCCAAAAATTATGATTCTATGACCTGTGAAATTGTTGCATCGTTGGTTGATTTTATATTGGAGCAAAACATGTTAATCTGCAGAGATTTTCTATTCTGGTTAGATTCCCTGTAATGTCATGTTTGTTTTTAATGACAATTTGATCATTTTCTTCACTACATCGATGTATATTCAACAATATAGTGTTGAAATAAAAGATTGATCCACTTCACTCGCTATTCTGTTCTCTGAGTTCAGAAACTTTTTGGTTTGTTTGTTAACAATTCAATAATAATAAGCAACATATCTTATATCTGATATAAACTAGGATAATATAATGATGTTAAGTAAACGTCTCGAATGAAGACGATGTTTAAAGCAATATTTTAATACCCAAATTCACAGAAATATTGCTTGGTATGAACAAAGAGACCCACTTACACGAGACCAAAAACTGGGAAAACGAGTCGTATAGGCCCTAAGCGCAAGACCAAACCATTGCAATTAGGATGGTGAAAACTACGGTAAACAGATTCAAACAGAAAGAGCAAACAAAATCATGGAAACATATCGTTCTGGTTTCAAAGTGTAACGCTATGAAAAACATTGCGGTTTATATCTATTTATATGTGTGTGTGTGTGTAAAGTTCTCTAACTTGCTCTATTCTTTTTTATTCAATCTGTTTTCTTTTTATTTATTATATTATTTAAAAGCCCATGCTTCGTGTACTGTGTTGACCTAACTGAGACTTGTTATAACACTTATATACCATTGCTCTTTTTGTTGTTTTGATTGCTTCCACCGTCCTCATCTGTAAGTCGCTTTGGATAAAAGTGTCTGCTAAATGAATAAAGGTAAACGTAAATATCTCACCACTCTAACAAATTTTGGGTGTACTTAGCAGGGGCTATTGTGTCTTTAGGGTATATTGTACTTATTGTCATTATGGATATTTGTAGGCTTATTTTCATTTCGACATCTTAATGAACACTTACACAATTTGTCTTCGTTTGAGTAGCTAACGTTACTCGACGGTCACATTTAAGTTTTCACCGCTTACACTCACCAAAAACACCTGAAATCTGTAACTCTGTCATAATTAGGTTAGTTAAAAATACAAAAATTTAATGCCTGACACCTTTGTTACTGACTAAAAACCGATGTTTAAGCTAAACAAATGACAGAGGCACTGTGCCTAAAACTGCGAACACAAACATCACTAACTTAAATGAGCAAAATACAATAACCACCAATATGTGTTCACACAGTTAACTTTATTTAGATGATTCAGCATTAACTTAAATGAACAGATGATAATGATCACCAATCTGTGTTCACACAATACATTTATTTAGATGATTCACGGAAATAAAATGACTCTTGAGTTGTTAGAAGAAAGAAAAATGTGTACTGACATATCTGCGAAAATGACTTAAGGGCCCTATGAATCGGTTCATTGAACCAAACTGTCCAAATGAATCATTTTCAGAAGTGAATCGGACTTTGCATCAGTAAAACAGATCACAAAAAAGAGATTTGCAAAGGTGTATGATGGGTATTGTAGTTCCCTGACCTGAAGATCTACATAGCTTGAATGAGGTATTAGTTAAATGTATTAAATTGAACCCCTTTGTAAAACAAAAACATATAATACATATAATAACAATAAATAACTGTTAACACATATTTAGACTAAACGACTATATTCAAGAATAATACGATATACTGTACATGTGCTAAAACAGGCTAAAATAGGGTTGGCTATGCTGTAATGGAGCAACCGTTGTTATGTTATCTTTCATTTTATATATATATATATATATATATATATATATATATATAAAACACCCTCTGTCTTGTTAATCCTAACATTGGGATGTATGACTGGATGGTTTTGGCGGTTAAATGACAACACCAGACGCCGGACACAGTCACGTTTCGATGCACGACTTGAGACGATATATTTCTTTCCTGTTATATTGTTAAATGGGGGTACTTTTAACTACATATGTCTGGTTTATTTACTAGATAACACGACATAAGCGCGGGAGAAGGAAAGTATGTGTGTGTGTGTGTGTGGGTGTGGGTGTGGGTGTATTGAGACTTGAAAAAAGCAAGGTAGACTACGCTTGTTTGTTTGTGTATTTATGTACCTGTTTGAGTGTATATTTGTATTTGTTTGGTTACATGTTCATGTTTTCTGTATGTTTAAATTTGTATCTGTGTGTGTGTGTGTGTGTGTTTATGATTGTATGGTTGTGTTTGTGTACTTGTTTGCATTCTCAGTACGTCTATGTTGAGGTTGAAAGATCTAGGGGTTAATAAAATTATAAATGTAACTAAAATAAACTAAATTAATTCGAATTAAACTACATTTTTCTATGGTCTGACTTGTTAAAAGATTTCACATCCTTTTGACCAGTAGATGAACTTTCAGCTAAACTTACTATCCAGGTCTAACCCATAAATTGAAATTGTCACCCTTTGATCACGGAAAACACCAGAACCCCCGGAAAACTAATTAGATTACAGTTGAGTTGCAACCCCCCCCCCCCCCTCCAAAAACGCGTTTCTACGCACTACTAGAGATGAAATATTTAGCCTTTTCTGTAATGTTGTAAAAGTTTCTTTGGCAAGAAAAGCCCATCTTGACATATCACATTCATTCCTGTTTAATATTTGTGTTTGCCTAAAAGCATGTTTTAATTGATATAGCAATGATATAGCAATGATAGATGTTAATATTGACAACATAAAAGACGTATTCAAGGGTTTAGACTACTAAAGTATGTGTGAGTGACTTATTAAAATTAAATAAAACAACACTTTTTCCAACAAGGAATTTTGTTGAGATTAAAAAATTAAATTGTATATGTAAACCTAATTTTATAGTTAAAACATCGGTCTAATATTAAAACCTGGTAGAATGTTTTCATCGAATGAGAACTGATGTGTTGTTATTAAAAACATTTCTTTGTTTAATTCTTTTAACATACATTTAAACCTTTGCGACCAACGTTATTAGGGTGGTTGGGGAAGTGTTAGTGTGTGTTTTTTATTTTTTATTCGATGCTTTAAACATTAAAAACATAAAGACGTCCATTACTGGTAGATTTACAAATACGGTCTGAGATTACACTAAATTTTTGTTCACACTCCGTACATCATAAAACAAAATAAATGTAAAATATATAAAACAACACTTAAGAAAAAATAAAAATATAATGATAAAGAAAATGTAGTGGGGAGTAACAGATTTTCACATTAAGAAACCAAAGTCCTCTAATGAAGAATACAAAAGTCTTGGTTTGGGACTTTTCATGCCTTTTAACGCCCCCCAAATACATCACAAATTCCACTTTAAACGCCACTAAACGTGGGGGAATTTTGAAAAACATACATTTATGAATCTAGAATTTCGTGCCAGAAGTTAATAAGTTAATAAGAAGTTAGTAAGTGTGAGTGGCTTATTAAAATAAAATAAAACATCATGGTCTTTTGTTTAGATTAAAAATAAAGAGCATAGAATACCAGAAAGAACATCTAATCATCCGTCCGTTTATACTACAGAAATGATTGTCATATTTTTGGCTCTTCAGTGGGGTTGAACACATTAAAGTAGTCATATGTTCAGACTCATTTTCAGTACTATCAAGTTTAAAGAGTGGTGAAGCTTCTACTAGACAAAGCATTTTGTCAGGCATTTTACAGAGTTTGTTCAGAATACAAGCAATAACAAAGATTTATTTTGTATGGATACCCACACATATATATAATGAAAGTAGTGGACCAGATAAAAGTGGACCATTAAAATGTCAGACATCTTATTTAATACTCCAATGAGTAAATTAGAAATAAAAGGTCTAATTAAAAATAAATAAAAATAAAAAGATACGTGTCAAATTAAATGGGTTGGTTAGAATAAATGCCAGCATTTATATAATATTCAAAGACCAGTTGGAAATGAATGGAGAATTTTTGGGAATAGAAGAGAAGATCTCGCCATAGAATTGGACACATTGCACTTAATCAGTCATTATTTATAAGATGAAATACATGTGTCTGGACTTTGTGTTAAATGCGATATTGTGAAACAGTTGAACCTATTTTAATAAAATGTAAAAGATATGACAACGAAAGATTACAACTTACAGAAGCATTTAATATAGCAATAAATCAGATCTCATTTTAGATTTTGTTAAATAAAGATGTGGCTATAGAAATATTTCACAGAATAAGCATGGGGGAAGGAAAGTATGTGTGTGTGTGTGTGTGTGTGTTTTATATATATATAAAACACCCTTTGAAATTAGTTAGTTTCACAAGCCAGTTACAAGCATTTCAAAACCTGTTAGATGTTTTTACAACCGCTTGATGTCTAACTGATATGTAGACGCCTGTAATCACACAGACACCGACACATTCGGGTTTCGGTGCTTGAGATGACCGAGATGACGTCTGGTTTATTTACTAGATAAGACACAAGCTTGACAGAAGGAAAGTGTGTGTGTGTGTGTGTGTGTGTGTTAATTGACATAGCTTGAGAAATTAAGCTTGACAAAAATAAAAAAATATATCGACGGAGATAGTCTAAATTTAGACTAGCCATAGATTAAAGTAATTAACTTAACACATTAAAAACAAATAACACTTTTTCAACTATGTTTTTTTTTTAAGACTAGCCTAAAAGTAAATAAAAATCGTATAGGTCTACATCATTTAAAAAGTAAAAATTGACCATATGTTTAAACGGATATAAAGTTTTCACTAATTAAGGACTGATGTCTATTTATTAAAAACTACTTAGTTTAATTATTGTAACGTTTAAATCTATTTAATGCTGCTATCACGCCTCCTGCCCGGCCCTCTCTAGCGCTGGAGGTGTGGTTTTTTTTCCGGAGCATTCCCGAGCCTCATTCTAACTGTTCATCGGTGCCGGGAGGTTGTTTTACGGATGCTTCACAACTCTGCCGGAGGATCTTTTTTTTTTTTCCTTTCGTCTAACAGTCTCGCTTTTTAAAATTGTAGTTAGTGGTAAAGTACTGCATAGATTTGACAAGTATCTTGTCTGATGTAGGCTATTTTCTTTTAGATCCGCGTAAATGCCTAAGTTACCTATTTTTTTCTTTTGTCTTTTCTTTTCAGCTTATGTGGAGCTGTTGGAGGTTATGGATTGCGCAACAGCAGAGTTGGACTTGCCATGGAAGCGTACCAGCAAGGTGACGCCGCGAGGTCGGCTCGACGAGCATTATCTGTCTGATCATAGCCCTCCAGCTCAGGTTAGCCTTCCATTTTTGCCTGATTTGCATGCAGAGTTCGAAAAAGAATGAAAGAGGCCGTTTTCTTCTCGCATCCATCGGTTTCAGTATACGAGTTATGCCAACATCGAGGCGATGCACAAAAGCGGCTATGAGAGGATGACCACTGCAGAAGACATGCTGGCTAGCTATCTCTCTGTAAGGGAAAAATCCTCTCTTAAATCTCCCTCCTTGCCCTCTAAGCCCCCTCCAGGATACATCCCGCTTAAATGGCAAGGCCTATGCAGCAGCAGGTCAGGCTGTGGCTTTGTTGCACACGATGCCAGTGCTTCAGGCTTATCAGGCTGATCTGCTGAAGGACCTGGATAAAGGCTAGGGCCTTTCAGCTGACCAGGTAGCCAAGATGCACCACACCAAAGATCTCTCTCTCTGTGCTACCAAGCACGCCGCCTCCGCCATGGGAAGGTCTATGGCGGCCATGGTGGTAATGGAGAGACATCTGTGGCAGACATCAGGAAAAAAGAAAAGGGCTTTCTTCTCGATGCTCCGGTTTCGTTTTCGGAACTTTTTGGTACCTCCGTCGAGTCGGTAGTTGGGAAGTTCAGGGAGGCAAAGGCGCACTCAGCTGCCTTCAAATCCTTCATTCCACGAAGGTGCAGGTCCGAGCCCAAACAACATAGGGGTCCCGGCCCGTCTCGTTCTGAGGATCAAAGACGGGCACAGAAGGCTAGTGTCGTGACTCGCGCTCCTCCCCCACCTGCGGGTAGGGGTAAGAGGAATCATGGGTCACGAGGAGGTAGAACCTGAGGGATGTAATCCAGATGAGGCAGCGGTCTCTTCCGAATCAGAGCGATACCTAGGTATCTACTTGTTCCCTTTGGGTTTTTTTTACTTCTGCTCTTATCCTCTTCTTCCTAATTCCCCTGTAACCACCAGCTCTCCTCCTGATCCAGGTTAGGTAGAAACTTCTTGCATAACAGTCTCCTATGCTGGACCTATGATGTTTTTGGTTGGTTTTATGTTCATAGCAACTAAGGCTGAAACGATTAGTCAACATTATCGACAATGTCGACAATAAAAAATTTAACATTATTAATAAATATTTGATTAATATGATAGTTTGGTTTGCAGAGATCAAAGCTTAATCTAGCCCAGGACTGTTTTGAATATCATAACCCAGTAAAGTATTTTAAGAGAGATTAATCTACAGTCAAAAGTTTTTGAATGGTAATGTTAAGATTTGTAATGTTTTTTATTTTTTAAAAAGAAGTCTCTTCTGCTCACCACGCCTGCATTTATTTGATCCAAAATACAGCAAAAGCAGCAATATTGTGCAATATTTTTATGATTTAAAATAACTGCTTTCTATTTGAATATATTTTAATTTAATTTATTCTTGTGATCACAGCTGAATTTTTTCCAGTCTTCAGTCAAATGATCTTCAGAAATTCTAATATGATAATTTGCTGCTCAAGAAACATTTATTATTATTAATTATTATTATTATTATTATTATTATTATTATTATTATTATTATTATTATCAATATTCAAAACAGTTGATTATATATTTTTTTTCTGGATTCTTTGATGAATATAAAAATCCAGAGATCATAATTTATCTGAAATAAAAAGCTTTTGTAACATTATGTGCAATACCAATCAAAAGCTCAATATCACTTTTTTATTTTTATTTTTTGCGGTGGGGGGGGGGGGGGGGGGGGGGTTATTGTAGAAATTAATACGTCTATTTAGCAAGGATGCTTACTTAGATGTTACAAAATATTTATATTTCAGATAAATGCTGATCTTCTGAACTTTCTATTCATCAAAGAAACTTGAAAATATTATATTCAGCTGTTTCAATAATAATAATAATGATAATGATGATAATTATGTTTTTTGGATTAGCAAATCAGTATATTAGAATGACATCTGAAGGATCATGTGACTGGAGTAATGATGGTAAAAATTCAGCATTGAAATCACAGGAATAAATTACATTTTAAAATATATTCAAATAAAAAACAGCTGTTTTAAATAGTAAAAAATCGTTCAAAATGTTACTGTTTTTGCTGTACTTTGGATCGAATACATGCAGGTTTGATGAACAAAAGATACTTCTTTAAAAACAATGTTACTGTTCAAAAATGTTTGAGTGGTAGTGTATATTGTGAATAAAATGGTTTATCCAAAATTAAATCATCTAATCACTTAACTTTATTTTGTTTCTTATCCATATTATACACTTATGAAAGGAGATGTTAGGCAGAATGATGTGTCCTTCAGTTAATTTTCATATAGTTACTAAATGGTAAATTAGAAGGTTTCTCTGTCATCTCATTTTGTTTCAAATATATTTATTTTTATAAATTAATTGTATAATAATTGTAATTTCATAATATTATTTCCCAAAGCTGAAGTGATTAGGCTATCTTTTATTTATTTGTTATGCAAAACAGTATTTTAACTAATTGCAAGAGCTGAATAATCGATCAAATTCTATTGATTAATCAGTGAAATAATCGACGATTATTCAATTAATCGGTCTAATAATCGTTAGATTAATCGACTATCAAAATAATCATTTGTTGCAGCCCTAATAGCAACCACCTTACTGATGGTCCGGATTAAAAGGAGGCGCCCCTTGAGTGGGGCTCCAGCGCAGGAACCAGGGTGGGTGAGTATGAAACCCTTTCTGTGCATACTTATGTGTATTAAATTGCTGGTGGTTGTGTGTCTACTAATAACCTCTGTGAGTTTCCTTTGCAGTGCTCAGTTACAGTGTTTACTAAACACTCGTCAGCGTTTTGTCCAGCGGTATGATAGCCCTGATTCCTGCTTCATGTTCCGGTATTAGGCAGAATTATGTTTCTGCGGAAGCCTCCTTGATCATCAGGCCTGTCACACCACTGCAAGGAATATCATGGATGTCCGAGCAGGTCACCCTGAGGGGCCTCCTGGCCGCTTAGTTGTTGCTGACACATCCAGCGGGAAGAGGAGGTGGCAGTTATGTAAGTCTTCTTGTATATGCTGCCTCAGGTGATGCTCCCCAAATTTGAGCTTGCCTCTCCCGTGCGGTTCAGCGCCTCTGCGATGCTTAGGAACCTTTAGGTACACACGCTAAGCTCTGTGTACTTTCTGAAAACTACATGGTGGTGAGTGAGCAGGTGAACACATTGTGCACTTTCTAAAATCCACGTAAGTGGTTAGTGTGCACGCAAGACTCTGCGCACTTTCTGGAATCCTGTACAGTAAGCGTTACGAGCTCAGCTTCGTTCCCTTTCTTGAGATGGTTAGACCTTGGTTCCTTGGGCTCCACTCAGCCAGTGTGTATTTGTTTATACACTTCAAGCATCGCTTCCTTCAACATGAGGGGCTATTTGGGCAGTTCTTGTGGTAAGTTTAACAGCGCTCCCCTTTTCCAAAAAGGGTAGCCTATGAGTGCACTACTGTCTTTCTGAATTCTGAGTTCTCCTCTCATGTGAGACTGAGTTCTCTGTTCTTTCCCAAGAGCTCTCCAGCATTATTTCCACAGATCGAGTTCAAGACTCTCAAACACATTGTTTTGAGATGCACCATTTCATCTATGAGCTGCTCTATCAGAGTGCCACGAGAGCCCCCTCTTTAGAACAGTATTTAAAATCCATGTTATGGTAAGTGTGCATGTGAAGTCTTTGCGCACTTTCTGAAATCCACACTGTGGTAAGTTTGCATGCTAGTGCTCTGCGTTCTTTCTAAAATCCTATATGGTGAGGGCTTTGCACGGTTGCTTCATGCCCTTTCTTGAGTTGGTAAAAGCCCCGTTCATCTTGGGCAGCACTCCACCGATGTATCCTCGGATACCTATCTAAACAGGGTGTTGCTACTAGGGATCTGTTGAGACAGCTCCTTCAGCAAGCTTATGCAAGAGTAAGCGATAGCCCCTGTGTGACAGGCAGGACTTCCTATAAAATGCTGGGATTTTAGCCATATCCCTTTAACCCTCTGCAGTCTAAGGGTATTTTTGGGGCCTGGAGAAGTTTTGTCATGCCCTGACATTTGTGCTTTTTTCAGTTTCTTATAAATATCTAAATGGGTAAAGTCTAATATCACTGTAATCAGCACATTACACATTACATTAACTGGGCTATAATATTATGTGAAATGCATGTATGTACATGATTGTATTTTTGAAAAAAAAAAAAATATTATGCGTGGTTAGTGAAAACTAAAAATGTTAAATCACTTAAATAAGGCAAAAAAACACATAAAGAACATTGGTTCCCAGGACTTTTGAGAACTGGAGCTTGTAGCCTAGAATTTTTCATTCTAAATTATGTGAAAATAATCTTGTTTACTCACTCACAGAAAACAATATATTGATTTAAATTTTCTAAGACACTTTTTGTTGGTAAAAGTCATATGCGAGTAGGCGTCAACTATCATGAAAATCATTGTGATTTAAAATATATTTAATTATCCCACAACATAATTTAATATCCACTTGGGGGAGCAGTTAAACAGTTTATTAAGAACAATCAAAGCTGACTTTCAAACTAATTGTTTTTGCATCATTACTCCAGTCACACAATCCTTCATAAATCCTTTTAACCGTCTTATTTTCTACAATAAACATTTATTGTTATTATTATTTTTATTATTATTATTATTAATGTTGAAAAGAGCTGAGAATATTTTTTCAGGTTTTTTTAGGGGGAATAAATTGAAAGAACAGCATTGTGTTACATTTGTTACAGTTACATTTATTTGTTACATTTATATTATGTACATCAAGCTTTTGAATTGTATAGTATTGTATATTGTAACTGAAACTTCATAATATTTCACTTGATTATAAATTTAGTCAGGAATTATAGTTTGGAAAAAGTCTTTGGAAAAAGTCTAACTAGTAAAATGTTTACACGTTATGTGAAAACTAGTACAAGTATATAAATAAATAAAAAGAGACTTACTCATGTTTATGATCTCTGCTGAATAAAGTGCTTCATTCTTTTTTTTCTGAGGAAATCCAAATCACAAATCCTCAACCACACCACATCTTTTTGGGGTGAATTATGTCTTATTCCTCTCATCGCGAAGCAAACAGTAAAATAAAAAAATTTGAAGAACAGTCTGGCTGCTTTTTCTTCTGTGTGGGCGTATTCAAGCCGTGCGCTTCAGTTTGAATCTGAATAGCGCGTTCAGTGCGGGGGCGTGGTCTCATTTTAAGATAATGAAGAGAGACATGAAAAACGGACATCACGTTGCTTTCATATGGATTACTTTATCACAGAATATTTGTTTTTTGGTGGCACTTGTTTAATTTAAAAGCAGACATGTCAAGCTTTCTGTAGATATCTCTCTCATGTCTCTTCGTTGAGTATTCACGGAGTTACAGTTCATTTTAATGATGTCTTTGTAAATGAAGATCAGCACAGACAGGCTGCAGGCAGCACACCTTGTTTGTTATCTTTATTTTATAAGTGCACAAAGTTTTGTTGTTATTATGTCTGTATAAAAAAAAGTAGACCCTTAACAGATTCGTTTGATGTATTGCTCTTATCTGTACAATTAAAACTGAAAGTGTAATTTAAGTTCTTTTCGGGGTTATCAGGAGAAAATGACTCATAACGCGTATATGCGTTAATCGACTCTAGAGGGTTAAAGCAATCTTTCTTGATTCCAAGCCTTCAGCTCAACCCCGGGCCGAGGCCCTAACAAATTAGTAGGTATGTAGCCTAGGCCTTTGGCTGTAAGGGATAATGTCATGGAGCCATTTAAATGTCCAAGGGGCAATTCCTATGGAAATGGTAGAGTTGGTACTTAGTGTTCGCCATGATTCTGGCCTGCACTCCCCTGAGCATGGCGTTTTGGGTATACTGTTCCCCATAACGACCCCTAGAGGACGCAGTTCAAAGTTCCCTTGAAAAGGGAACGTCTTAGGTTACGAATGTAACCATGGTTCCCTGAGTAGGGAACAAGACACTGCGTCCTCTAGCTCCCTGGCATGCTTCGGACGTAAGCTTCAGATGAAGAAGTGAATGACGTATTCTCCTGGCACCTATTTATCCATAGTCGCGCCTGTAGTGAAGTCAGGGGCTGTTGCCAGCCAACTCATTGGTGTTTTTTCAATGTATGCTTCAGACACGGGTCACGACGAGGTGTTCCCCATAGCGACCCCTAGAGGACGCAGTGTCTCATTCCCTACTCAGGGAACCATGGTTACAGTCGTAACCTGAGACAGTTTCCATGAAACACAGAGCAGCAGAGTGTGAGAAATCCTTATTTTTCTGGGAAAGCAGAAGAAGATTGTATGTTTTGTTGGGTAGAGTGTGGAGGTTCGCTAGATGGATGCTAGGCAACAGTGTTCGAAATCTGCACTGGTTGCTGTCAGACTCAAATCTTACTGGATTATTACATTTTACATTTACACACACTAAAGCAAAACATAGAAATAACTGACTTAAAGCCATTTTTTGTTGGTGAAAATACAAGTAGCCTAGGACTTTTGCACATTACTCTATGTTTGAGTTATTTCAAACTGTACCCTAGTTTGTGTAGGTCATTTATTTAAATTTGAATGTTAAAAGTTCATATTGCTTATGTTCTATTCTGTATTGTTAATAAATCATACACTCTCCTATAAAAATGTTACATTGTATTTATGCAACAGCCTATTACTGGCAGTCCCTTATGACAATAAACCATGGATTTCCTAAAGTAGCCATAGTTTAAATATAGAATTTGCAAATTTCCATGGTTACCATAATAGTAAACATATTTTAACCATGTGTAAACAAAAATATACCTAATACATTTTAAGACATATTGAATGTTAAAATTCATTTCAAATATAAATTAGGTATTATTACCCATTGTACTCTTTAGTAATTTATTACATTTCATAATTTAAAAGTTCAGTTGAGAAGTTTTGTATCATTATTGATATTGATTGCCATTAATGTATCGATATCGTATCGAAGACAAAATAAGTGGTATTGCCAATCCCTACTGAGTTGTTCCTTCATCATGTGACAGCCCCATAAACTTAACCAATGCAGTCTGACCCGGAATCAGAACTGATTAGGTCACCTTTTGAGTCCTCTGTATGAGTTGTTTGTTAATCACGTGACAGCCCCATAAGCTAAACCTATGCTGTCTGAGCCAGAAAGAGAATTGATTAGTTCATCTTGAGAGTCTTTCGAGACAGTTGTTCTTTTGTCATGTGATGTGACAGCATTGGTTGGAAAATTTAATTGCCTTACAAATGGGTGCATAGTTATTATTATTATTAACTTTATTATTTACTCTTACAGTTATGTGATGCATTTCTGGTATCAAATTGTAGCTTTTTATTACTTACAGTTTATATTAGTCACCTACATCTGAGATGCCCAGGGGTAAGCAGATAAACATCACATTTTAATTTTTTGGGTGAGCTAACCCTTTAATACTGTACTGTGCTTACATACAGGTAAAATAAAAACTTAAATGATGAAGTTAAAATGTGTTATGAAAGTTACATAGCTGTACTGTACTTAAATGTAAAAAAAAAAAACTTTACTCAAAGCTTACATTAAAGTTTATTAACATTAATTTATGTTTAATTTGGTGATACCTCTGCATACAAATAGAAAAAGCCTGAGTAAATTAATTATTTACTTAATTCACTTAAATTGTACTGACATTATATTATATTATATATATATATATATATATATATACAAACCGTGGTTCACTGCAAAACTCAGACAGCTCCGTCAGGCCAAAGAAGATGCTTACAGGAAGGGTGACAATGTCTTGTATAAACAGGCTAAATACACACTGGAAAAGGAGATCAAAGTGGCAAAGAGGAATTATTCTGAAAAAATAAGGACTCAGTTCACTTTGAACGACTCCGCATCAGTGTGGAAAAGCCTAAAGAAGATCACCAATTACAAGACACCACCCCCCAGCACTGTGGAGAATCAACGACTGGCAGACGATCTGAACGAGTTTTACTGCAGGTTTGAAAGAACACCCATCACCTGCCCTGAACACCTTCCCACACAACCATTCACACCATTCACAACTCCTGCAACCAACCCTGAATGCCTCTCCAAACAACCGTTCACACCATTCACAGCTCCTGCAACCCATCCTGATCACCTCTCCAATCAACCGCTCTCACCATTCACAACTCCTGCAACCAACCAACCAAGGATGCGGTGCGCCAGGTCTTCCGGAAGCAGAAAAGGAAAAAAGCACCAGGCCCAGATTGCGTTACACCAGCCTGTCTGAAATCCTGTGCTGACCAGCTGGCCCCCATCTTCACACAGATCTTCAACAGATCGCTGGAACTGTGCGAAGTCCCTTCATGCTTCAAACGCTCCACCATCATCCCTATCCCAAAGAAATCCAAAATTACAGGACTAAATGACTACAGGCCTGTGGCTCTAACGTCTGTAGTCATGAAGTCATTTGAAAAACTGGTGCTGGCCCACCTGAAAGACATCACTGGACCCTTGCTAGATCCTCTTCAGTTTGCCTACAGAGCAAACAGGTCTGTGGACGATGCAGTAAACATCGGACTGCATTATGTTCTGCAACACCTAGACAGACCGGGGACCTATGTGAGGATCCTGTTTGTGGACTTCAGCTCTGCCTTCAACACGATCATCCCAAACCTCCTCTTGCCCAAACTAACTCAGCTCTCCGTGCCCACCTCCGTCTGTCAGTGGATCAACAGCTTCCTGACAGACAGGCAGCAGCTAGTGAGGCTGGGAAAATACACATCCAGCACCCGTACAATCAGCACCGGAGCTCCCCAGGGCTGTGTTCTCTCCCCACTGCTCTTCTCCCTGTACACTAACGATTGCACATCTAAGGACCCCTCTGTCAAGCTCCTGAAGTTTGCAGATGACATCACACTCATCGGCCTCATTCAGGACGGTGACGAGTCTGCTTACAGACAGGAGGTTAAAGAGCTGGCTGTCTGGTGCACTCTCAACAACCTGGAGCTTAACACGCTCAAAACAGTGGAGATGACTGTGGACTTCAGGAGAAACCCCCCTGCACTCCCCCCACTCACCATCATGAACAGCACTGTGACTGCAGTGGAGTCATTCAGGTTCCTGGGCACCACTATCTCTCAGGACCTGAAGTGGGACATTCACATTGACTCCATTGTGAAAAAGGCCCAGCAGAGGTTGTACTTCCTTCGCCAGCTGAGGAAGTTTAACCTGCCACAGGATCTGCTGAAACAGTTCTACTCCACCATCATCGAATCCATCCTCTGCACTTCAGTAACTGTCTGGTTCAGCTCAGCTTCTAAATCTGACCTCAGAATACTACAGAGGGTAGTCCGGACTGCTGAGCGAATTATCGGTACAACCCTCCCATCTATTCAAGAACTGTACTTATCCAGAGTGAGCAAAAGGGCTGTTAAAATCACTCTGGACCCCTCACATCCAGCACACTCCCTCTTTGAACTGTTGCCATCTGGTCGACGCTACAGAGCACTGAGCACCAGAACGACCAGACACAGGAACAGTTTCTTCCCTCAGGCAATCCATCTTATGAACAGCTGATAATAACTGTGGGACACACTACACTATTTATATTTATATACACTACACTTTTTATGCAACACACATACTTAGCGTACACTTAAATCTTTTGCACATAATATACATGTACATACATGGAACACACTACACTACTTATATTTATATTTATATACACATACACTTATTTATCCAACACACATACTTAGCGTACAGTTAAAACTTTTCCACATAATATACATGTACATACATAAATGCTCATTTTAATATACCTGCCATACATTGTCAATTTGTATATTGTCAATCCTTACCCACCTATTTGTATTTTTTTGTATTTTTATTCCTTATTGTGTTTTTTGTTCTGTCGCTGTTATTTTGCACTGCGGAGCTCTGTCACGAAAACAAATTCCTCGTATGTGTGAACATACCTGGCAATAAAGCTCAGTCTGATTCTGATTCTGATATTCAGAAAACACAAACAATGTATGTTATCTTTGAGACTATTATAAGATAGAAAGGTAAGATTTTGAAAGATAATAAAGATAGCGATTTTCTTACCTTTTGCCAGTAATTTGTAGTCCCTCACAATCACAGATCAAATATGACACTTTGTGTTCACATTAGCGTTGTTTTTGGCAGCCTGTTTTAATTTTAGTCTTAGTCTAGTCTTTGTGTGATGTCATTTTAGGTTTTATAGTTTTAGTCACGTTCGTACTCTTTTTAGTCTAGTCTAGTTTTAGTCAATGAAAACTTATGACATTTAGTCTAGTTTTAATCAATGAAAATTGTATTTTGGTCTCTTTTTATTAATGCCATTCTATTTAACCCTGTCAGTATAGTATACGTACCTAGTAGTATAGACAAAACCAAAATCTTTTTTATCTTATTATATTATTGTTACCTTAATAATACAAGAATACATCCATTCCATATACGGAAGACTCTCTGATTTGAATTTACAACATTTATTTTAACAACCAAACATGTTAGTTTTTACATGTTACAGAGTACACACACATAAAATTAAATAAAATGAATAAAAACAATAAATAAATGAAAAAACGTCTGATTTGTACTCTATGTGTATGCAAGTTCGCTTTGGTGAGCACGGAAAATATGATGTCACCTCCGTGTTTTTGTAACTTTTTGCATCTGAACATACACGTCTGTTCAGGCATTTGTGTGAAACAGAAGCAGTTCAATGTGAAGTTCAAAATCCTTCAGTTGTTTTTTGACAGGAAATGTTTTTCTTTGGTGTAGCGTATCTGACCCGAACCAGACAAATTAAAGAGTCGATCAGGACTGTGGTTGAAACATGAGCCAAATTCCTCAGGAAGGCAACAGGAGGTCATAAATCAGTCCTAGTGCCACAAGTCAGAAAACAAGTTAACCAACCGACCAAATCTTTCACAGAACAGCTTTTGACATTAACACCATTAGAACAATCATTGACAATTTCAATTCGGAGAAGAGATTGTACAAATTTGGGGCAAGTAATTGAGATGCAACGCCGGACATTACATGTAAACCCATGAGACTAATAAACAAGATCCTTGGATTGACTTCCCCCACCTACCAGACCCTCCTTAAGGGGGGCCTTTTAACCTCTGGTAACCCACACATTTGACTATCATATTGTGTATGTCTTTTAATAACTATTTGATAGCTTAAGGATTCATATCCATGTTTAGTATGTTTGTGCTTCAGTCTGCTTGCTTGAGACATTCCTGACCATCAGTTATTTGTCAAATGTATCATATTCTTGTTATAGGAATCATGTACAAAATTATACCCTGCAAGAGCGGGAAAATTCGGACCACGTGCTTGATAAGATAACATATGATTTATGATACCCCAAGCAAAAGACGATATCTGATTGGTCAAGACAACATTTGAAGTGTGGCCAACAGGCCAGTTTAAATACTCAGGACACCATAAAATTCTGCTTTTAGCTTGCATTAAGCTTTTGTTATTAGTCATGTCTGCTTTTAGCTCGTAGCTTTGCTTATTAGCTTTTAGCTTTCCTTCTGCTATTAGTCGTGCCTGCTTTTAACTTTGCTACTAGCCATGCTTTAAGTCATCACTTTTAGAGTTCTTTGAGCGCGGTTCCAGCGTACTTCGGCCTGCACGCCTGCTGTTACTTAGCCACGATGAGAAGAAACACCACTTAGTCTCATCAAACTTTACTTCTTTTCTTTTCCGTTAGAGAGTTTAATGTTCTGAGTTAAGTTTTGTAACGGCGTGTCTCCGAGTCTGACCTCGAGTGCCCATTCAACTTCAACCAACCCGCACAACTCCGCGTCTTCAGCCAACGCCCAACCACGGGGCTTCCCAAGACGTCACTTCAGCGACTTCTGAACTTCCAGCCAATCAGCGACATCAGGAAACCCCCTTTCAACGACAACAAAGGGAACCCCTTTACACAGGCAATGTACCTCCAGACTGATTTATATTGGTGTATCTAATATAGTTTTAACCTCATTGAGGAACTCAATGCGAGGGTTAATTAAGTGATTGATGGTTGTTCATGTCTATGCAATTTCACGTATTGATGTAAACTTGGGATTTCACATTTTCACATCCAGTGTGTGTGAGACCCGTGACGTAAGCAGCACGCGCCTGCTTAAATGAATGAAAGCAGAGGGGCTGTAACTCAATGTAACAGTGTTCCTGTAGCTCAATTGGTAGAGCACTGCGCTATGAAGCGTAAGGTTGGGGGTTCGATTCCCCAGGAACACATGATAGGTAAAAATTGATAGCCTGAATGCACTGTAAGTCGCTTTGGATAAAAGCGTATGCTAAATGCGTAAATTTACATTTATTTATTTAAATTTAATTTTAACTCGAGTCCATCTCTTCATTGTTAACAGCAGTAAGTGAACTTAAAAGTAAACACCTGAGATCGTACAATAAGGTATAAATTGAGCGTGTTCCTCATTTTTGTAATGCCTTGTTTATAACTGATTTGATTCCACTGCGTGTTCCAATGCCTCTCAAAAGCTATACTATCTCAGTCACCGTTCACTGAACGGAGCTAAACTGTAACGTTAGTGATTCATAAGGGATATAAATCGGTGAATAAAGAATAGTTTTGAGCGTGTTCCTCAATCTATTTATCAAAGCCTCAGTATTCATAGTTTAATTGCCAGTGCGTGTTCCACTGCCGAATCAAATTTGATATTTGACTCCCCAAAGTTAAACATTATTCTCTAATGTTTGCATGTTTGTGTCTGTTCACAAAGTGAATGCAATCTCTCGGACACACGCAGTGTTACGAGAGATTGCATTCACTTTGTGAACGTAATTTGAATGGGAGTGTTTTAAAAGCTTGATCAAGTAAATTTTAACTGTGTACCAACAGCGAATAAATCCGGTTGTGTTTGTGTCCAGAGAAACTGGCACTGAGATTCAGATCTGCAGAGATCGCTCTCACTGTGTTCCCTTAACTACAGCACGAAGCTGCTATTTGAATTAAGATAAATTTAACTCTACACGAACTAAGAGTTTAAGTGCCACATCGCAAAACCAACTAAAAGCGGTGTTGTTATTTGTCCAGTGTTGAAATGAGCCGACATTTCATGTAACATGCTTAACTGTATTTGCAACTATGCAACGATTAATTTGCTAGTCCACTAGACTTTGATTTGGTTGCCACAGTTATCGTGACACGGAAGTCTTAACGTACTTCCAGAGCAACTTTAAACTGCGCATGCCCAGCACATTGACGCTAGTGTAAACAAACTCTACGGTGTTGCTAAGCTAACGAAACATTTGTTATATTTACATTGAAATCTATGCTAAAGCCACTAGCCACAAAGGTTAGCCGTTAGCATTAACATCCAGTGGTTGAATACTGTATGTTTGGGCAACGCTGACGTGATTTAACCCTTTAAACATCTTAACTAACACTTGTTGGTCTCTTTCTCTCTCTTGCTCTCTTTTCTCACTATACCACTTATTTTCATTTTAATGAAAATAAGTTTCAGTCTCTCTCCTTCATCCCAAACTCAGCAGCTGTATCTGAAAGCCTAGGCAGCTGACTTGCTGCGTTGATGCCTTATGGCAATATCTTTGCAGGCAGAGTTTTTGCACAAAGCTACCTCATGAAAGTGATTTCGGACAGACTTCTGAGGCAGCATAATGGTTTTATGATCTACAACCAAGATGGAGCCAGTGCACTCAGCATGCCGTCTTTCTTGTGTGTTTCAGTCTGTAGTAACATTACCTGTACTGTGTGGTGTTGCACTGCTATCATGTAGACTCAGTGCTGACCTACATTCGCCAAGCCATGTTTAACATCAGATGTTGTATGGAAGCTGCCCAGCAAACAGGGCCCACTGCGGGTTTTCTGTGGGGCAGTGTGGGCAGAGCAAACCAACACTAATCCCACGTGGGCCCCATGTGGTTTAGCCTATGCGGGGCCCACAGCAGTTTTGCCCACAGGGGGCCCCAAGCAGTTTGCCTTTTTGGGCTCCCATGATGGTTTTCTGCGGGCAAGCCCACAGGTTAACCCTGTGGGTTAACCCATGTGGTGTTACGATCGGAGACCCAGTGAAACGCAGGAGACGAGAGATCCAATCGCAGTAAGGGTTTTAATGGGTAATCCAAAGAGAAATCAACATGCAGGGGTCAAAACCAAAAATCCATCCAAAAAAAACAAACAAATAAACAGGAAAAGGAATAGGAAAAGGAACGGGAACAGGAACGGAAACAGGAACGGGAACAGGAATAGAACCTAGAATACGAATGCATTGGAATGCGAGGAAACTGGGGGATGGAAGGAAAGGACTCCCTGCAGACAAACAGAAAAGGACTGGTTAATATAGGGAGGATAATGACTAACAAGTGAAGACACCTGAGTGCAATTAACAGGAGTGCAATTACTGTGATGAAGGGACAAGGCTTTGTGGGAATTGTAGTGCCTACGGTGAGGTGCCTATGGGGAAGTGAGACCACTAGTGGAAACTCAGGGAAACAGAGACCAGACAGCATGACTGTGGCGAGGGGGGCGTGGTTTGGCGGAGTCTGTAGCGGGAGAGAGAGGATGGAGCAGAGCGAGGCGTAAGTAGGTCAAGTGCAGATGATGAACACGTGTGTCTGATTTGAGTAATTGGCGTGGAGAGACCGGATATAAGCTGGAGCACGACAGAGAGAGAGAGAGAGACAAGCTGGGACCTCGTTGGTGGTGCTGGGAGTGATTGCAAGAAAAGAAGTCAGAGTTACTGGTTATTATTGTGCATGAGCACGCTGATAGCGCTTGGTGCGCACCGTTGATTTTTGGGTTAAAAGAATAAAAAGAGAGTCCTCAAGCCGACCCCTGTCTTCTTCCTTCCTTATCAAAACTGAGCTGAACCATATCACAGTGACATTACCCCCTCCTCCACGGAGCAGCTACCAGATGCTCCACCCGAACCCAAGAAGAGACCAAGGAACACAGAGACCAGGAGGGAGGTGAAGCGGCGGAGGACCAGGGGGAGGGACAGAGGGCCAGGTAAAATGGGGAAACAGAGACAAGAAGTGCAGAAAACAAAAACAAGGAGCCCAGGAGGGAGGTGGACCGGCAGAGGATCAGGGGGAGAGACAGAGGGCCAGGTAAAATGGGGAAACAGAGACAAGAAGTGCACAAAACAAAAACAAGGAGCCCAGGAGGGAGGTGGACCGGCGGAGGATCAGGGTGTAGGACGAAGGGCCATGTCCATAGAGAGAACCAGAGAGAAAAACAAAAACAAGGAACCCAGGAGGAAGGTGGACCGGCGGAGGATCAGGGGGAGGGACGGATGGCCAGGTCCATAGAGGGAAACTGAGAGAAAAAAAAAAAACAAGGAGCCTAGGAGGGAAGTGGACCGGCGGAGGATCAGGGGAAGGGACGGAGGGCCAGGTCCATAGATGAAAACAGAGAGAAGAGGAGCAAAAACAAAAAACAAAAACAAAACAACAACAAAACACAAGTCCAGGAAGGACATAACATTCAGTCCCCAGGGCCGAACCGACAGGGCAGAAATCCAGAGGAGCAAGGTGGAATTGGAGCCATGCGGTCGAGACAGAAGCCCACCAGGGCGGCGCAGAAGACCACCACATCCGTGCGGTCGAGACAGAAGCCCACCAAGGTGGCGCAGAAGACCACCACATCCGTGCGGTCGAGACAGAAGCCCACCAGGGCGGCGCAGAAGACCACCACATCCGTGCGGTCGGGACAGAAGCCCACCCGGGCGGCGCAGAAGACCACCACCTCCATGCGGTCGAGACAGAAGCCCACCAGGGCGGCGCAGAAGACCACCACATCCATGCGGTCGGGACAGAATCCCACCCAGGCGGCGCAGAAGACCACCACCTCCATGCAGTCGAGACAGAAGCCCACCAGGGCGGCTCAGAAGACCACCACATCCATGTGGTCGAGGCAGAGGGCCACCCAGGCAGCGCAGAAGACCACCACAGTGGGATCGATGACACAGGAGAACAAGTCTGGTTAGGCAAGTCTGAAACTGAGAACACGAACAAGTTAAGGGTGGCCTCCGTGGCCACGACAGGATCAGTCGAGTGTTCAGAGAGTACGGCTGAGACATGACGAGGCTCTGGAAGTTCCGCAGAGGCAAGGAGAGGCTCTGGTAGTTCAGCAGAGACGTGGAGAGGCTCTGGTAGCTCAGCAGAGACGTGGGGAGGATCTGGTAGTTCCACAGAGACGTGGAAAGACTCTGGTAATTCCGTGGTGTTTAGACTGGATTCAGGAAGATCAGTGCTGACTTGACTTGCCCATGGAGAACACTGGTGACTGGACTTTGCCCATGAAGATCAATGGTGACTTGCCTTTGCCCATGAAGAACACTGGTGACTGGACTTTGCCCATGAAGATCATTGGTGACTTGCCCTTGCCCATGAAGAACACCGGTGACTTGACTTTGCCCATGAAGATTACCGGTGACTTGACTTGACTCTGGAGTGTCAACAGTGACTAGCCCTGACTCTGGAGTGTCAACGGTGACTTGCCCTGACTCTGGAGTGTCAACGGTGACTAGCCCTGACTCTGGAGTGTCAACGGTGACTAGCCCTGACTCTGGAGTGTCAACGGTGACTAGCCCTGACTCTGGAAGGTCAACGGTGACTAGCCCTGACTCTGGAAGGTCAACGGGAACCTTACTTGACTCTGGAGGGTCAACTGTGGCTGTCATCCTGTGCAGAGGCGCTGGACAAGCAGCCATCTTGTGCCATGACTCTGGACCGGTGGCCATCTTGGGCCATGGCGCTGGGCTGGAGGCCATCTTGGGCAGTGGTGCTGGGCTGGTGGCCATCTTGTGCTGTGGCGCTGGGCTGGCGGCCATCTTGCGTCGTGACGGTGGACTGGCGACCACCTTGTGCTGTGGCGCTGGGCTGGTGGCCATCTTGCATCGTGGTGCTGGGCTGGCGACAACCTTGTTCTGTGGCGCTGGGCTGGCGGCCATCTTGTGCAGTGGTGCTGGGCTGGCGGTCCTCCTGTCTGTAGACCCCGGTCTAGAATCGGCCATCCCACCGGGAGAGACAGGTGTGTCTGGGGTATTCCACGGAGACCGATGTTGTAAATAAAATACAAACTCCCAGAAATTATAGGCGTCCAACTGCTCCATTTCAATTCGAGGAACCGGGTCATCCAGCCCGGTATTGAAAGTGTCCTTTAGGGCCGCATCATTATATGCCATCCCCTCAGCTAGGGACCAGAACATTTGTGCCATGGCACCCACCTCATTGCCCTCTTGGCAGAGGGTGGTTAATTTTAAATATTTCGCCCTCTGCTCCACCATACTGGCAGGGGAACGGGAATGAAGTCCCACACCGCTGGATCTCGACATTGATGGAGTCCTTCTGTTACGATCGGAGACCCAGTGAAACGCAGGAGACGAGAGATCCAATCGCAGTAAGGGTTTTAATGGGTAATCCAAAGAGAAATCAACATGCAGTGGTCAAAACCAAAAATCAATCCAAACAAACAAACAAATAAACAGGAAAAGGAATAGAAACAGGAACAGGAACGGAAACAGGAACAGGAATAGAACCTGGAAACTCGGAATGCGAGGAAACTTGGTGACGGAAGGAAAGGACTCCCTGCAGAAAAACAGAAAAGGACTGGTTAATATAGGGAGGATAATGACTAACAAGTGAAGACACCTGAGTGCAATTAACAGGAGTGCAATTGCTGTGATGAAGGGACAAGGCTTTGTGGGAATTGTAGTGCCTACGGTGAGGTGCCTATGGTGAAGTGAGACCACTAGTGGAAACTCAGGGAAACAGAGACCAGACAGCGTGACATGCGGGGCCCATAGCAGTTTGGTCATTTGGGGCCCTATGGGGATTTTCTGTGGGCACCCTGAGTTTTTTATTTTTTTATAAATAATGTGTGTGTTAAGTGTATATTTATTATTTATATATAAATATACACACATGCATGTATTGAAGAAAAAAAAATGATGTTTTTATATTAAATATATTTATATATAAATAAATGTTTGTATTTATATACATAATAAATGTAAAAATATTATGTAAACAAAAACATTTAGTTTGGATGTGATTAATAGCAATTAATTGTTTGATAGCACTAATAGCCATTAATTGTAAAAAAATAAAATAAAAATAAAAATAAAAAAATTATATATATATACATTTTTGTTTACATAATATATGTGTGTGTAGTGTGTATTTTAAATATGTATATATAATTGCACACACATACAGTATATATTTATATATTTTTTACTGTAAGCCTATATATTTACATGTGTATATACGTTTTTATATTTATATTCTTATATTTTATATATAAATATATTTAATATATAAATATAACATATTTTTCTTAAATATATACATGCATGTGTTTGTATTTATATCCATTTACATTTACTTGTTTAACAGACGCATTTATCCAAAGCGACTTACATATGAGGACAATGGAGGCAATCAAAACTAACAAAACAGCAATGATATATGAGTGCTATAACAAGTCTCAGTTAGCTTAAACGCAGTACACATAGCAAATTTATTTTTTATTTTTTATTATATAATAAAAAGAAAACAGGTAGAATAGAACAAGCTAGTGTTAGAGGCCTTTTTGATTTTGTTAATTGTATAATAAATAAAAAGAAAATAGATAGAATGCAAAAAGAATAGAGCAGTTAGTGTTATTTATTTATTTTGACAAAGCAAGTTAGTAAACTGATAGTGTTTAAGTCTAAATGGGTCACTTTTTTAAAGAATAAAATTAGAATACTGAGTGCTAAAGTTAGAGGGTCAAATAAAGGTGGAAGAGATGAGTTTTAAGCCAATTCTTGAAGATGGCTAAGGAATGAGCTGCTCGGATTGAGTTGGGGAGGTTCAACCAGGAGGGAACATTTAATTTAAAAGTCTGTAAAAGTGACTGTTATTCTTTGGGATGAACAATCAAGCGATTTATTTATTTATTTTGGATACGATTCATGATCGATCATTTAATTATAAATTTTTTCTGAAAGGAAAAGAAGTTAAAAGTAATATTTAATAATATAATACATTAAATTTGCGTCAGCTCTCTTTAGCACGTGATTAATTCTAGACAATGAGAGCAGGAACTGCCGGAACTCTGCATAGTTAATGAGCTGTCATTCCGGTGTTGTGCCCAATTTTGACCCCCTGCCAAATTATTAGGATTAGGGGTGGGGTTAGGATTAGACAATCAGGTAGCGATTTGAATGAGGGGGGTAATAATTTGGCAGGGGGTCAAAATTTGAAATGGTTCGCGTCTCCAATAAGCATTAATTCACAAATGGCTTAAACTGTTAACTTTTTTAATGTGGCTGACACTCCCTCTGAGTTAAAACAAACCAATATCCTGGAGTAATTCATGTTCTCAAACAGTACACTGACTGAACTGCTGTGAAGAGAGAACTGAAGATGAACAGCGAGCCGAGCCAGATAACAAACGAACGGTTGACTCGTTCTTGAGTCAAGAACCGGTTGCATCGGTTTTCGGATCACCAGTGGTGATGGGAAGTTCGGTACTTTTCCGCGAACCGGTTCTTCCAGACAGTCGATTCAATAAACCGGTTGAAGAAAACGGTTCACCGGGTTCTTTTGCGCTCGAAGTAATGACATCATTGGCAGTGATTGCCCTTGATTCAAGCCTTCGGTTTACCCGCGCTCATAACATTAGCACAGAATCAGTTCACAATGAATCATCAAAAGAATCAGTTCGGTTCAGACGCGCTGTGTGTCAGTCTGCTTCACACTGAATCACACATCTAAATCTGAATTCGTTCGTTATCTGGCTCGTCTCAGTGTTCATATTCAGTTCTCTCTTCACAGCAGTTCAGTCAGTGTACTGTCTGAGTACATTAATTACTCCAGGATATTATTTTGTTTTAACTCAGAGGGAGTGTCAGCCACATAAAAAACGTTAACAGCTTAAGTCATTTGTGGATTAAAGCTTACAACATACCCAGAAGAGAAGACAATGCTGAATAAAGTCATACTTTTTGCTATTTTTGGACCAAAATGTATTTTCGATGCTTCAAAAAATTCTAACTGACCCTCTGATGTCACATGGACTACTTTGAAGATGTTTTTATTACCTTTCTGGACATGGACAGTATACCATACACACACTTTCAATGGAGGGACAGAAAGCTCTCGGACTAAATCTAAAATATCTTAAACTGTGTTCCGAAGATGAACGGAGGTCTTACAGCTTTGGAACGACATGAGTGATTAATGACATTATTTTAATTTTAACTTTACAGCATTATTTTAATAGGCTGAATATAAACTTATTGGGTGAACACCGGTAGTTCTATGTGAAATCAGACATTTGAGCATTTATAGGAAAAATGGCATGATCATAACATCCGTGAATATTCAACTGTGAGGTTGGTGGTTGAATCTGGCTCTTCCTATCGAATCATTGAATTGTCGACTATTCAGGGTCACCCCAGTAATATCGCAGTGTTTTGCCAGAATATAATTTAACCTTGTGTAAAAACAATTTTTTATTATGTACTCAATAATGCCTTCGGTTGTTGAAGTGGGAAAAAAATGAACACAACACACGCATATTGGATATGGATATGTATGTGAGTCAACGTCTTTAGAACTGAAATTTGAAAATGTTGTAAATTAATTATTTTAGTTTTTCATTCAGTTTTCCCAAAATGTACTCTCATTCTCAATCTCAGTCAACCACTGCTCTCTCATTGTCTCATTTAGTCATTCACACTCTGTCACTCTCTGAGTATCTCAATTATTTATTATTAAAATAAAAAAAAAGTTCCACAAAAAAAAAAACTATAAGTGCCCTGGGAGACTTCCCAAGGAGGAAACTTTGACTTTGTTTAGGTTTTTATATATATATATATATATATATATATATTATACATATTAACATTTTAATTGTTGTATTCTTTCTCAGGTAGATGCTGGAATAAAAAGCAGCCAGGCTACAGCACCTAAAATGGTGACTTCTATTAAAGTGGCTCTGTAACATAAGAGACTTGGGATGGTGGAAGGAGCATAAGATCAGAGATCAGGCAGAGCTCTACTGGTGCCCCTTAGGGGATTGATTTATCTATGATTATCTATAATATCTACTTAATGTTCAGATGAAGTTATAATTGGTCATTAATCTGTTTTATAATTCTATTCAATATATTCTAGTGTTCAATAGTTTGGCGTCAGAAAGTTTTTTTTTTTTTTTTTTTTTTTTTTTAAGATATTGCTTGTATTCAGCAAGGGCGCATTAAACTGATAAAAAGCAACAGTAAAAACTTTTACATTATTGGACAAACATCCTATAAAAAAAAAATGCTGCTCTTTTAAAACCTCTATTCAAAGTAACCTGAAAAAAATATATTACTGTTTCCAAAAGTGAAGCAGCACAACTGTCTTTGAGATGCTAAAAAATAAATAAATAAATAAATAAAAAAAAAAGTTTATTGAGCACCAAAACAGATTATTTTAATAATTTATCTTGGATTGTATGTCACAGAAGACTGGAGTAATGGCTGCTGAAAATTAAACATCAAAGTAAAAGTTTCTTTTTTTAAACAGTTATTTAAAATTGTAATATTTCATAATGTTACTGCTTTAACTGTATTTCTTATCAAATAAATTTTGTTTTGGTTAGCATAAGAGACTTATGAAATGTTCTTATGAAAAATGTTTCAAAAACATTTACAAATCTTACCTATCCTAAACTTTTGAACAGTGTTTTTCTACATTTATTACATGGCCGTGAATAAATCAAAGTATTTGAAATTTATGACTCTTAATTTATTACTTCTACTTTCATCTTATAATTATTCTGCATGTGATTTAATAGTAATATTGCAGCATTCTGCAGGTACAAAGTTTTTTTTTTTAAGGCCACAAAGGCCCTCCACAGGTTTATGTCCACATTTCCCTCCAAAGTGTGGGCATACTGTGAGGTCTGCTGGGGCCCTTGGTCCACATTTTCAGCTAGGACGCTACTTAGGACAAATAGAGGGCACACTTTTGGCCCACAGTATTGCCACACCCTTCCCACTGTACCCACACTCTTCCCTCTGTGCCCAAACCCAGCCCACACCGAACCCACACTCTCCCCACTGTGCCTACACCGAGCCCACAGTGTACCCACACTCTCCCCACTGTGCCCACACCTAGCCCACACTGTACCCGTACTTTCCCCACTGTGCTCACACCCAGCCCACACTTTGCCCACACTCTCCCCACCAGTGGCGGACTGGGACAGTAAATCAGGCCGGGAATTTGGCTCCACCCCAGGCCACCTCTGTTGCTGCAGTCACCACCACCCAATTCATGTGTCCACCAGACTGCTAAACTCTTTGGCTCGTTCAGTTGTTTGAATTGGGTTATACTTAAAAAATAAATCAAAATCCTTAGACTGTGGACTGGCAAAATAATTAAATGAAGTATCAAGAAGTATCAAGGCATTCACTTTCTCTATCATCTTTCCCTTAATCCCCCTCTCTCTCACTCTGCACATTGAGTTTCTTTGCAATATGAAATAAGCACTTTCAGTAATCTATATTAATTATGCAGCCATCAATTGTATGTCCCAATGATCACAGTCCTACTACTGATGACCTTATAAATCATAAAAGCACATTTTTTTCTAAGAGTATAGCCAGCATGTTTAGTTTTGCCTAAACTTTACCTGAAGGTTCCTGCTCTGACTCAAAAGCTGAACTGTCCAACCCATCTTGTTCAACAGCTAGAGCGCTAGCAGCACTAGTGCTATTGTTGCTTCCTTCGTCACCTTCAAAATAAATAAGCATTGTACACTAGGCTACATATTGTAGGAAAATCAAATTTGGAAAATCAATTTCTGGTCAATTTTGGCACTAAAAAAATACTGTATCTTGATATATAAAACGGTGTGCTAGTTTGACATTAAGATGTTCTTTTAGAACATCTATCATTATATACATTTGTAATATATATATATATATATATATATATATATATATATATATATATATATATATATATATATATAATGTATATACAGTACAGACCAAAAGTTTGGACACACCTTCTCATTCAAAGAGTTTTCTTTATTTTCATGACAATGAAAATTGTAGAGTCACACTGAAGGCATCAAGGGCTATTTGACCAAGAAGGAGAGTGATGGGGTGCTGCGTCAGATGAGCTGGCCTCCACAGTCACCGGACCTGAACCCAATCGAGATGGTTTAGGGGTGAGCTGGACCGCAGACAGAAGGCAAAAGGGCCAACCAGTGCTAAGCATCTCTCGGGGAACTCCTTCAAGACTGTTGGAAAACCATTTCAGGTGACTACACCTTGAAGCTCATCAAGAGAATGCCAAGAGTGTGCAAACAGTAATCAAAGCAAAAGGTGGCTTTTTTGAATAACCTTAAATATGACATATTTTCAGTTGTTTCACACTTTTTTGTTATGTATATAATTCCATATATAATTCCACATGTGTTAATTCATAGTTTTGATGCCTTCAGTGTGAATCTACAATTTTCATAGTCATGAAAATAAAGAAAACTCTTTGAATGAGAAGGTGTGTCCAAACTTTTGGTCTGTACTGTATATATATATATATATATATATATATATATATATATATATGAAGAGTTCAGATGCAAAAGCCTCTAAATGCCATCTGAAATTTTCATCAAAAATTAGGATTTTTTTCAGGCTCCTATATTTATGTTCAGTAATTTCACTTTAATAGCCTGGAAAAGGACCTGCACATTGCCATTAAATTAAAATGACTCAACCTAAGCATAGGAGCTTAATAAAAATCCTAATTTTAGATGAAAATTTCAGATGGCACTTAGAGGCTTTTGCATCTGAACTCTTCATATATATATATATATATACATATATATATATATATATGTATATATATATATATATTTTTTTTTTAATAGATTTTATCTGTTGTAAGGCGCTTTGAATGAAAGCATCCGTCTGCCAAATGATTATGTAAATATTAGGGTGGAACAGTTAAACTTTTTCACAGTTCGGTTTGTTTCACGGTTTTAGCATCACGCTTTCGGTATAGTTGTATGTTTTCTATGTTTATGGAAAAACTATACTTTCAAAAAAAAAAAAAATATATATATATATATATATATATTATATATATTATAAAAAATATTCTAACTACAAGCAATAGCACAAGTAAATACAATAGAGTAAAGATACAAATAAAATAAAAAGACTTTCAGAGTTTTTTTAGGTAGGTCTTGCATTAGTTTTTAGGTACAGAAATTAAAGTAATCTAATTTAAAACAGCCTTGCATTTTGGACTATAAATTAAAGATTATTCTTTATTAAAGTAAAAAATGCTTTTTAATAAAGAGCAGTGAGTGATTTCTTGGTTGCTTCTGTTCGATTAATATAAAGACTGTCACTTTAAGAGAATGCACTGATACAGTGTTCGTATTAGTATTGAACAAGAGTAAATGATTTGTAGTGGTATTTTTCATCGCTCTTGTTGTAATGTCTGGGAATCCAGAATGCACATGAATAAACAGAAACATATATTATTTGAACCCTGTTTGTTTTACGTGTTATTTATAGTAAACAATATTACAGATGCTTTGTCAGATTTAAGTTGAACAGCGTTCCCAGCGCGTGCCGAACCGAGTGTGGTGAACTGAACGGTTCGTTTTTTTCAGTGAACCATAGTAAATATAAATGTAATTCTGACCGACCTGCTCCCTTACTGGCGAACATGGCTGGGATTTTGCAGCAACTTGTTGCGTCTGTGGCCAGGGCTTTTCTCCTTTCCGTCTCTGCTCCTCCTTTGCGTTTACGCTCCATTTTTTGCGCGATTTTCTAAGATAAAACCTGCCTCTGGATATAGCCAATTAGGCAGTGCTTCGCTGATGTTTGGTCATTTGGTGGTGTCATTTTCACTCCGTGATCGCCTGATTCATACATTCATAAGACCGTCAATTAATTCAAAGTGGCAAAACAGCCTATTGCACGTCAGCCTGATCGACTGCACAGCAGCAGCCGGCAGGCCACAATGACCGTCAGGCCACCAGGAAATGTCCGGGTGCTCCCGATGGCCAGTCCGCCCCTGCTCCCCACTGTCCCCACACCCAGCCCACAGTGTACCCACACTCTCCCCACTGTGCCCACATTGTACCCACACTCTCCTTACTGTGCCCACACTAGGGCTGCAACAAACGTTTATTTTGATAGTCGATTAATCTAACGATTATTAGAACGATTAATCGACTAATCATCGATTATTTCACTGATTAATCAATAGAATTTGATCGATTATTCCGCTCTTGCAATTAATTAAAATACTGTTTTACATAACAAATACATAAAAGATAGTCTAATCATTTCAGCTTTGGGAAATAATATAATGTAATTACAATTATTATACAATCAATTTATACAAATAAATATATTTGACACAAAATGAGATGACAGAGAAACCTTCTTATTTACCATTTAATTACTATATGAAAATTAACTGAAGGACACATTATTCTGCCTAACATCTCCTTTTGTAAGTGTATAATATGGATAAGAAACAAAATAAAGTTAAGTGATTAGATGTTTTATTTTTGGATAAACCATTTTATTCACAATATACACTACCACTCAAACATTTTTGAACAGTACCATTGTTTTTAAAGAAGTCTCTTCTGCTCATCAAGCCTGCATGTATTTGATCCAAAGTACAGCAAAAAGAGTAACATTTTGAAAGATTTTTTACTATTTAAAATAACTGTTTTTTATTTGAATATATTTTAAAATGTAATTTATTCCTGTGATTTTAAGGCTGAATTTTTAGCATCATTACTCCAGTCACATGATCCTTCAGACATCATTCTATTATACTGATTTGCTGCTCCAAAAAACATAATTATTATTATTATCATTATTATTATTATTATTGAAACAGCTGAATATAATTTTTTTCAGGTGTCTTTGATGAATAGAAAGTTCAGGAGATCAGCATTTATCTGAAATATAAATCTCTTGTAACATTATAAATGCCTTTGTCAATTTAATGCATCCTTGCTTAATAGAAGTATAAATGTTTTTCAATTCAATTCAAGTTTATTTGTATAGCGCTTTTTACAATACAAATCGTTACAAAGCAACTTTACAGAAAATTATGTTTCTACAATATTTAGTAATAGCTTATAAGTGGTGACTGTCAGTTTGTGCATGTATGACAGGATTTTTTTGAAAAATTAATACAAGACGTAGTCAGCCAGACGATGAACATTATTAATATTATTAATAATTAATAATTATTATATGGTGCAGTCACACTTGTAGCAATATTTGTTAGTTCTGTTTGTTGATTCAGGGTTAGCATCATCTGGGGTCCTCTGAAGGTCAGCATCATCTCTTCTCAGGTGTTCTGGATCCAGACTGGAGCTTGTGTAAATCCTAGTTAACATGGAAACATATAGAGACATCATTAGCATAGCTGCTGATCCAACAAAGTAAAATTAATTAGTTTAACCCAAGCTAAAGAATAAAAATGCGCATTTGATCAGATGCAACTACACTCACAATTTAAGATACATTATTCAAATGCTTGGCATAAGTGTTTTTAATCTAGATTTAAACAGAGAGAGTGTGTCTGAACCATGAACATTATCAGGAAGGCTATTCCAGAGTTTGGGAGCCAAATGTGAAAAAGCTCTACCTCCTTTAGTGGACTTTGCTATCCTAGGAACTACCAAGGGGTGACCTTGTGACCTTAGGGAGCGTGATGGATTGTAACGTGGTAGAAGGCTAGTTAGGTACGCAGGAGCTAAACCATTTAGGTCCTTATAGGTAAGTAATGATCATTTGTAACTGATATGAAACTTAATAGGTAGCCAGTGCAGAGACTGTAAAATTGGGGTAATATGATCATATTTTCTTGGCCTGGTAAGGACTCTAGCTGCTGCATTTTGGACTACCTGTAGCTTGTTTATTGAAGAAGCAGGACAACCACCTAGAAGTGCATTACAATAATAAATGCATGAACTAGCTTTTCTGCATCAGAAACCGATAACATGTTTCGTAGCTTTGCAATGTTTCTAAGATGGAAGAATGCCGTTTTTGTAACATGGGAAATATGATTTTCAAAAGAAAAGATTTTTGACTGTAGAGGAAGTAACAGTACATCCGTCTAGTTGCAGATTGTACTCTACAAGATTCTGTGTATTGTTTTTTGGTCCAATAATTAATATCTCTGTCTTATCCGAATTTAATTGAAGAAAATTATTTGTCATCCATTTACATTTTTAACACACTCTGTTAGCTTAGATAATTTAGAAGTTTCATCTAGTCTCGTTGAGATATATAGCTAAGTATCATCAGCATAACAGTGGAAGCTAATTCCGTATTTTCTAATAATATTACCAAGGGGCAACATGTATATTGAAAATAGAAGGGGACTTAGGATGGATACCGCTGGATACAGCTGTGGCACATGCAGAGCCCCTCTGCATGATGATGACGGCCATGGTGAGTGTGTTTTCTGCCTAGGTAAACCCCACGCTGAGGCTGTACTCACTGAGACCTCATGCTGCTTTTGTGAGAGCATGAGTCTCGCCTTTCCGCGCTCGCGGATCGCTTTCTTTAATGAAAGCGATCCCGCCCCTCGCTCCCCCCGTCTTTTTCCTCCCGCGAGCCGGCCAGGAAAAGACAGCGGGGAAGAGGGGCTCAGCGCCCGGATTTGGGTGAGCTCATGCCGGCTCAGCACCCGCATGCCTCACCCTCTCCAATGAGAGAGCCGTCCCCTGTCCTCTTCTCACGCCCAGAGCAGCTTCCCTCGGCTGAAGCGAGCGACCTTGTCTCTTTTGGCGGATCGGAGGACGAGCCGCTTGACGACTCCATGTCACTCGCGGCTTCTGAAATGGAGGACCGGGCCAGTGATTCTGACCCCGCCCACTTGCCGTCACTAGAGCCCATCGACGGCAGAGCTGGGATGGATGCCGAGCTTCTCGGCATACTCTCCAAGGCCGTTGAGGAACTCCATCTGGAATAAAACACGGCTACTCAATGCAGTTCGCCCGCAGACCCCCGCGTTTTCGCGGGGTGATTCCCACCTTGGTAGAGCCGGACGACGCTCAGGTCCTCCGCACCGAAGTGATGACGCTGTTAAGGAAGGGAGCCATAGAGATAGTTCCTCCCTCAGAAAGTGGATCGGGGTTCTACAGCCGTTATTTCCTTGTCCCCAAGAAAGATGGCGGTCTCAGATCCATCTTAGACCTCAGACACCTGAACCTCTCCATCATGAAACGGAAGTTCAGGATATTGACATTGAAGTAGATCCTCACGCAGATTTGCCCCGAGGACTGGTTCTTCTCGCTGGACCTGAAAGACGCTTACTTTCACATCCAGATAGCCCCCCATCACAGACGATTCTTGAGATTCGCGTTTGAGGGTGTGGCTTACCAATATGCAGTCCTTCCCTTTGGGCTGTCTCTAGCTCCCCGCACTTTCACTAAGTGCATGAACGAGGCGCTTTCCCCTCTGAGACAGATGGGAATCCGCATTCTGAACTCGACGACTGGCTCATTCTAGCCCAGTCACGAATCGAGCTAGACCACAACAGATCCGTGCTCCTGAGCCACTTAGAGTGCCAAGGACTCAGGGTCAATTTCGCCAAGAGCTCACTGCTCCCCAGCCAATGTATTACGTTCCTGGGAGCAGTTTTTGACTCAGTCAATATGAGGGCGGTCATATCACCAGAGCGCGCTCTGGTACTTCAGCAGCTCACGGCCTCCGTCAGGAACAAAGCCTGTTTCCCTCTGAAGTTCTTTCAGAGGATGCTAGGGCTGATGGCTTCCGCCTCCCCAGTTTTACAGCTCGGCCTCCTACGAATGCGGCCCCTGCAATACTGGCTGAAACTCCGGGTCCCACCTCATGCTTGGCGGCATGGCCGCCTTCGCATCAGGGTCAACCAGGCCTGTCTAGCAACCCTGGAGCCTTGGATGAACCCTGTATGGTTTAGTCGTGGTGTACCCCTACAGGCGATTTCCAGAAGGACGGTGCTCTCAACAGATGCGTCCAACCTGGGTTGGGGTGCTCTGTGTGAGGGCAGACCAGCCTTCGGCTCGTGGTCGCATGAGGAAAGCCATCTCCATATCAACTGCCTCGAGATGCTGGCAGTAGAACGAGCCCTTCAATCCTTTCAGGCGATCCTGGAAGGGTGCCACATCCTAGTCCAATCGGACAGCATGACAGTGGTGTCCTACATAAATCACCAAGGCAGCCTTACGTCCAGCCACCTCTGCGCACTGGCAAAGCGCCTCTTGGAATGGGCATTACCCAGGTTGCGATCGCTCAAGGCGACACACATACCTGGCAAGACGAATCTGGGAGCAGACATGCTTTCGCGGAGCAATGTCCCCTCGGACGAGTGGATGCTCCATCCCCAGACGGTTCTCAAAATCTGGGAGAATTTCGGGAAGGCAGAGGTCGACCTCTTCGCCTCAGAAAGCAACTCTCGTTGCCCAACTTATTTTTCAGAGGACACAGATGCGCTGGCCCACGACTGGCCCAGCCTCCTTCTTTATGCTTTTCCCCCGATCGCTCTGATCCCTCAGGTCATCAGATTAGTCAGGGAAGACAGGCACAGAGTCCCCACTCTGGAGGAGCCAAGTTTGGTCCTCGGAGCTATTCAGGCTTTCCTATTGGTATTGGCGATCATATTGTTGCAACACCTCCGCCACGACCAGTCTGACGCTTATAACAGTAGTTTGGTGGAGTGGACTCATTTAGACCAAAATAATCATTTGGTTTTAGCCAGGTTTCAGTCAAGCAGAGTACATCAAAACGATTATCTGTGATCATTTCATTTACAATAACTGCTTTGGGTGTGAGTGATCTAATATTTATGAGCCCAAACTTTAAAAATTGTTTTTGTTCATTTACTTTACATGTTTCTGGTTTAATGATGATAAGATTTTTTCTAGATCCTACATTAAATTTATATTTTGACCTCACTATTCGGGGAACAGACACAGTCTAAATAGATTTTACAGCGCAAGTACTTTTATCATTTAAGCGGGTGGAACAAAATTCATCATAATAGTTATTTGAGAATTGTCTTACTAGTCACATGGAGCGAAGTGTCCTGGAGATGTTGTCAGAGAGCAGCTTCGCTTCGCCTCTGCTGGGGTGCAGGCCATCAGCGCGAAACAGCCTAGGATGCTCCCAGAAAAGATTCCAGTTATTAACAAATAGCAGTTTCTGTTCTTTACACCATGACAGCAACCATTCATATAAAGCTAAAAGTCTACATAACCTTTCGTGTCCTCGTCGATACATGGGCAGTGGTCCTGACACGATAATCGCGGGTATCTGCGCAGAAACATCGAGAACACGAGCACCAGGGAAACAATGAGTGTGCAGTTTACCTTCGGCTAACATAGCACGGACGTGTGGGACGATGGAGTCTCCGATGATCACAGTGTCGCGTCCCGTCTCGCGGAGGGGAGCGAAGCGGAGATCTCGAAGATTGGAGGCGGAGAAGTCGTCGCCCAGGGCCTGGCTCGCGTCCACCGCTGTGGTGTCCCGACACCAGAGTGAACAGTGTACCCACACTCTCCCCACTGTGCCCACACCCAGCCCACACTGTACCCGTACTTTCCCCACTGTACCCACACCCAGCCCACACTGTACCCACACTCTCCCCACTGTGCCCACCCCCAGCCCACACTGTACCTGTACTCTCCCCACTGTACCCACACCCAGCCCACACTCTACCAACACTCTCCCCACTGTGCCCGCACCCAGCCCACACTGTACCCACACCCAGCCCACAGTGTACCCACACTCTCCCCACTGTGCCCACACCCAGCCCACACTGTACCCACACTCTCTCCACACTCTCTCCACTGTGCCCACACCCAGTCCACACTGTACCCGTACTCTCCCCACTGTGCCCACACCCAGCCCACACTGTCCCCACACTCTCCCCACTGTGCCCACACCCAGCCCACACTGTGCCCAAACTCTCCCCACTGTGCCCACAGTGTACCCACAGTCTCCCCACTGTGCCCACACCCAGCCCACACTGTACCCACACTCTCCCCACTGTGCCCACACCCAGCCAACAGTGTACCCACACTCTCCCCACTGTGCCCACACTGTGTACATATCTGTGGTCATGTTATGGGCACACAATTGGTCCTATTGGGGGCCCACTCAGATTTTCTCCGCTTCGCCGGAGAGGAGTGTAATATCCAGTCCGCCGGACTGTTGTTTTATTAGTACACCACGATGTACTGGCAAGGGCGGTGAGGTTGCCATGGTTTTTAAACAAACCACATCAACATACGTCCCGTTTCTGTCAGGAGTTATGCATTATTTGAGTTACAATGTATTGTGGTAGAGTTTGATTCCACTGCAGTGTTCTGTGCGCTTATTTATAGGCCACCTAATTTTGACAGTACTTTTATACGAGAGTTTTGTGAATTTTAACTCATATCTTCCCATCATATGATCAGCTGTTATTATTGGGAGATTTTAATATACATGTGTGCTGCCCAGGTTGACCCTTGGTCAGTGAATTTGGTAATATTTTGGAATCTTTTGGTTTAATGCAACATATAAATGGAGCAACTCATGTTCATGGTCACACTCTGGCCCTTATTTTATCAAATGGTGCTGCTGTAGAAGATGTAAACATAGCAGATGTCTCCTTCTCTGATCACAGCCCTATTGTTTTTAATGTCCATGCTGAGAATTCTGCAGTTATGGAATAACATCGGGCCCGTATCCCTAAAGAATTTTTGTGCAAAAAGTGGCTCCTAGCGGCCAAATTCTACGAAAATTCTCAGAGTCATGACGTTTTCTTAGAACTTCCCCTAAAAGTGACACGAAAATCCCAGTTAATATAAAAGCTATTCCTCAAGATTCCTAGCGCTTAAAAGGGCTCCTAAGGCGAGATCTTCTAAGAGCAGGGAAGAGGACTTTTAGTAGCTTAGGAGTTCCCCTAAGCAGCTGCACAAAATGGCCAACAGAGGAGGCAGGAGAGATGTCCTGCAAACACTGGATGACAGGGAATTATTGAGACGCTACAGATTGGATCGTGCAGGAATCATGTTTGTGGTGGATCTCCATAGAAACGCTATTACACCGGAGAAGAAAGTAATCACAACCCTGAGGTATTTGGCAACAGGGAAAATGCAACAATGCAGCAGTGATGACTTGGGTCTGTCCCAATCCTCCGTCAGCAGAGTCATCACCCAAACACTGACAGCTTTATCACAACCTAATATTGTGACACAATTTGTTTCATTCCCGCTGGATGCCCGCACTTTACACACACATAAAAGGGCATTTATGGACATTGCAGGATTCCCTGGCGTTGTGGGTGTAATTGATGGAACACATGTGAGAATAATTGCGCCATCAGAGGACGAGGCTGTCTTTGTTAACAGGAAGAATTTCCACAGCATCAATGTGCAAATAGTGTTCGATGCGGCCCGTAAGATTTTGGACATTGTGGCTAAATGGCCAGGCTCCACACATGATGCGAGAATGCTCTCCGAGAGTGGCATCAGACAGCTTTTTGAGAGACGCTATGTGCCAGCTAATTGCCACTTGTTAGGGGACAGTGGCCACCCATGCAAACCATGGCTCCTTACACTTTACCTCCAACCACGCCAAGGGCCCCAACTTAACTATAACAGGTAAGCCAAACGATACAAAAATCATGGAAATGAAATGCAAGCAATATGTTAGAGCATCCAAGTAGTGCAATATTTCCATCAAATAATTAAAGGTCTGTATTTTATTGAAGGGCCCACAAGACAACAAGATCAATGGTGGAGCGTGGCATAGGTCAGCTTAAAAGGCGCTTTCATGTTCTCCACGGAGAGGTGCGGCTGAGACCTAAAAAAGTCAGCAAAGTCATCATAGCCTGTGCAATATTACACAATATTTGCAAGGTTAGACAGATTGCAGAACCTCTGGAGGATGGCGATGAGGATGAGGATGAAGACAACGATGAGGATGGTGGTGAAGAAGATATTCACATTCCACTTGGGAACCTAGCCCAGAGTGGACTGCCTTACAGGGCAAACTTCACAAATTTACATTTCAGGCAAGCTGTAGCCCCATGTCATTTGAGAACTTGTGATGGTATTAAGAACTACCACAGTTTTACTGCACATCACCTGCAATTGTTAAATGCAAGACACAGAACACAATCTGTAAATGGTTTATTTTTTAGGTGTTCAATTTTAAGGCGGTAGTACTCCTCCTGAAGGGAAATGACTTTTTTTGTTGTTCAAACACATCAATTGTGAGTTGCAATCTTCTCTCCTGCAGGGATGCTGACGGAGCAGGTGCTTCGGATGGGAATGGTGTTTGATCCGCCAGGCTATCCTGAGTAGCAGCTGCAGATGGTTCAGGCGGCAATCTTGTCGGCAAACTTGATGGGCCCGGTTCTTGTGATGGCTCCATGCTACAGAAATACATAGGCCTAGTTTAATTATTGTTTTGATTAAATTAATTTAATACAATGAGCATGGATAACACATGAAATGGCTTCTGCAATGAATAAACACTGTTGATATGAATAACCCTGTGTCCTACCTTTGCTGCATTTCAAGGGCCTGCATCATTGACGTGTCAAGGCCTGTTGGCAGCCCGGTGACACTGACCTCAGAGTGTCCCAGGACTTGAAAGACAGTGTCGGCCACCTGGGACAGCCGCTTTGCAGGTGGTCCACCCCCTAGAAAGAAACAGTCAATGAACACAGTACTTAGGCATGTAAATTAACTTTGCCAGCAGGAGCAAGTTGAAGATTATGTGGTAGGCTATACTTGTTTGCGATATTGTGTCCCAGGCGAGCCCCTTGCCTTGGCTAGTGACAGTTGGGCCAAATTTTCCTGGTAACATACCTTTATGTTCGTTCACCAACTGGGCCAGCAACAAACCTTGCTCCTCAGTCCAGTTCGGCTTGCGATTCCTTTTTTTCTCCATTTTCTGTGTTTGTAGGATATTTGTTAACAAGCCTTCGTAAATAGACCAGCCAGCAATCACAGACATTGATAAAAGCTGAGCCGTGTTATCCTCGTTAAGACCACACTGAGTTTTAACGTTGTAATTTCTACTTCATTAAGGACAGCCCCTTGAGATAGGCCATCTTGTTTTCAATGGGGTCCATATGGGAGTGAAAGTACAAAATATGCCAGCTAGGATATTAATATGAGCAAATAAGACACAAATCATTATTTGAACAGGGTGTAATGAGCTTAAGTTTTCACATATTTTAGATTCTAATGTTAGGCTATAACCCCCACAGCTTACTATTCATTTTCCAGATATTTTCTTGAATGTGAAATATTATTTACAATTACAGTCTGCATAAGATTAGAGTGTATAATTATGTTTATTGATTTGAGGGTACATCCTTTGCTCATTATCACCAAAAGTTCATTTTCATCAAACTTGTAGGATCAACCAATCATGGCTTTTGAAATGATGACTCATACCTAGCAACGGGGTCAACCACACCTCCTCACTAAGATAGGATTTTCCATCCATTCCTTGCTCAGAGTTCACTGAAAATGTTCTGGAATCACTTCTAAGCTAAAACTCCTGGCAAGGAATTTTAAGGTTAAATTAGGAGCTCTCTGAGAGGATTCTCAGAATCTTTAGGGATACGGGCCCAGGGCTATTACTCTCGTTGTATAAATTCATCTATTCCTCCTCAGTTTAGTGAAATCTAAAGGCCTTTGCGATAGTGAATTGTTAATATCTTGAGTTTTCGATAAAGGGCGTGTCCTTGGCGCCATGACAAAGTTTGATGTTTCGCTATATGAATAAAATTTGTAACTCAGGCATTAAATGTCTGATCTTCCCCAAACTTCACATGTGTGATAAGAGTCCTGGTCTGAACACAACTGAAAGCCAATATTCCATTGGGTGTAGCAAAATGGCTCTATAGCGCCACCTATACACTTTCAACATAGCGCGCCTCGTGCTCCGTTTCACGTACATGTATGAAAATCAGTACACATATGTAACACCAATACCTACAAAAAAGTCTCTTGGTATGAAATCCGAATCCCAACAGGAAGTTGGTTATTTAGATTTTTCTCTTCAAAATGGGTGTCGTTTTTGCCATTTTCAGGGGTTGTACTTTAACGAACTCCTCCTAGAGATTTATTCAGATCAACACCAAAGTTTGTCAGTGCAATCTAAAGGCCTTTGTGATGTTAAATTGCGAAGATCTTGAGTTTCCGTTTAAGGGCGTGTCTGTGGCGGCCTGGCGAATTTCGATGATTTGCCATGAAAAATGAAGTTGCTATAACTCAGACATACAATGTCCAATCTGCACCAAACTTCACACGTTTGATAAGACTCCTGACCTGAACAGATCAACATTCCCAAATTTAGTTATAGTCATAGCGCCACCTGCTGGCAACAGGAAGTGTATGCTTTACGCTGCAATGAACTACTCCTAGAAATTTAATAAAATCAACATTTAATTTCGGTCAGTCTAATCTAAAGGCCTTTGCGATAGTGAATTGTTAATATCTTGAGTTTTCGATAAAGGGCGTGTCCTTGGCGCCATGACAAAGTTTGATGTCTCACTCTATGAATAAAATTTGTAACTCAGGCATTAAATGTCTGATCTTCCCCAAACTTCACATGTATGATAAGAGTCCTGGCCTGAACACAGCTGCAGGCCAATATTCCATTGGGTGTGGCAAAATGGCTCTATAGCGCCACCTATATACTTTCAACATAACACGCCTCAAGCTCCGTTTCACATACATGTACGAAAACCAGTACACACATGTAACACACCAATATCTACAAAAAAGGCTCTTGGTAAGAAATCCGAATCCCAACAGGAAGTTGGTTATTTTGAATTTTCTCTGCAAAATGGGTGTTGTTTTTGCCATTTTCAGGGGTTGTACTTTAACGAACTCTTCCTAGCGATTTATTCAGATAAACACCAAAGTTAGTCAGTGTAATCTAAAGACCTTTGCGATGTTAAATTGCAAAGATCTTGAGGTTTCGTTAAAGGGCGTGTCCATGGCAGCCTGACAAATTTCGATGTTTCGCCATGAAAAAGGAAGTTGCTGTAACTCAGACATGCAATGTCCAATCTGCCCCAATCTTCACATGTTAGATAAGACTTCTGCCCTGAACAGATCTACATGCCCATATTCAGATATAGTCAAAGTGCCACCTGCTGGCAACAGGAAGTGACATATTTTACGCTGCAACAAACTACTCCTAGAAATTGTTTGACATTATTGTATTTTTTTGTGGTCAGTCTAATCTAAAGGCCTGTGCAATGTTAAATTGTGGAGAACTTGAGTTTTTGTTAAAATACGTGTCCATGGCCCCATGACAAAATTTGATGTCTCGCCATAGCAAGAGAAGTTGTTGTAACTCAGGCATAAAATGTTCGCTCTTCCCCAAAATTCACATGTTCGATAAGAGTCCTGGCCTGAACACATCTGAAGGCCAATATTCAATTATAGTGATAGCGCCACCTGCTGGGAACAGGAAGATTGGCACATATATGGAATATACTTTGATATATTCCACTTATATTTATGACTTTAAATGCATATTTCTCACCGTTCACCTATTTACTAAAGCCACTCACTGCCGGTGAGCCCGGGTGCGAGGGCCCATTCATCACTGCTTGCAGCTTTAATTAGGGCCCGAGTACCAAAGGTGTGAGGACCCTATTGTATCTGCTCCGTTTCTTCTTCTTCTTCTTCTTCTTCTCCGAAATGAATCGCATTTTTGAGGGCCTAAACATGCTCCAAAATTCACGAAACTTTGCACACGCATCAGGACTGGCGAAAATTTACATCTGATATAGGTTTCAGAAGTGGGTGTGGCAAAATGGCTCGATAGCACCACCTGTTATATTTCAAAATTCCCAGAGCTGTGTTTCAAGTACATTCATGAAAATTGGTACATACATGTAACACACCATTACCTACAAAAAAGTCTCTTGGTACAAAATCCAAAACCCAACAGGAAGTAAGTTATTTTGAATTTCCTGTATGTTTTTTGTGCAGTTTTTTCCATTTCCATGCCTCGTACTTTGACGAACTCCTCCTACAGTTTTAATCGGATTATCTTAAAATTTAGTGAGGGTCATCATAAGACCTTTGTGATGTTAAATTGCGAAGGTTTTGAGTTTTCGTCAAGGGGTGTGTCCCTGGCGGCCTGACAAAGTTTGATGTTTCGCCGTGAAACAGGAAGTTGCTGTAACTCAGGCAAGCAATGTCCGATCTCCCCCAAACTTCACACGTGTGATAGGTGTTCTGTCCTGAACAAACATCCATGACCAAATTCGGTTATAGTCAAAGCGCCACCTGCTGGCAACAGGAAGTGTCATTTTTAACACTTTTATACACTATTTGCAACACAATAAAATATGCCATTGTGTGCTAATCATGTTAGAAATATTTTCAAACATTCTAGCAACACTTAGTATTTGAAAAATGATGCTATTAATACTATAAAACAGGAAGCTGTTGTAACTCATGCATACAATTCCCCATCTTACCCAAACATCACATGTTTTATAAGAGTACTGGTCTGAACACAACTAAAGGCCAATATTCAATTCTAAGTATAGCGCCGCCTGCTGGCAACAGGAAATGAATTATTTTATACTAAATAAACATGACTTGTCTGATCTGGCCGAAACTTTGCATGTTTGGTAAGAGTCCTGGCCTGAAGAAATTTACATGTCAATATTCTGTTATAATCATAGCGCCACCTGTTGGCAGCAGGAAATGTGGCACAAATATTAACTATTTTATAAGCATATGGCCCAACGTTCACTGTTCCTCCTGTGGGCACCGGGTGGTGGTGAGCCCGAGTGCGAGGGCCCTTTCATCGCTGCTTGCAGCTTTAATTATTATTATTATTATTATTATTAGGGCCCGAGCACCGAGGTGCGAGGACCCTCTTGTATCTGCTTTGTTTATTATTATTATTACTCTTCTTCTCCTGAATGAATCGCATTTTTGAGGGCTTAAACATGCTCAAAAAGTCATGAAACTTTGCACACGCGTCAAACCTGGTGAAAATTTTCGTCTGATATAGGATTCAGAAGAGGGTGTGGCAAAATGGCTCGACAGCGCCACCTATACTAAGAAAATCAACAGCCTTCCAGCTGTTTCACGTACATGCATGAAAATTGGCACACATATGTAACACACCAATACCTACAAAAAAGACTCTTGGAGCAAAATTCTAAACCCAACAGGAAGTCGGTTATTTTTAATATTATGAGCAAATTTTGTGTAATTTTGGTCATTTCCATGTGTTGTATTTTAACGAGCTCCTCCTAGAGATTTCTTCAAATCAACACCAAATTTGGTATGCTTAATCTAAAGGCCTTTGCGATGTTAAATTGCGAAGATCTTGAGTTTTCGTTGAAGGGTGTGTCTGTGGCGGCCTGGCGAATTTCGATGATTCGCCATGAAAAATGAAGTTGCTATAACTCAGACATACAATATCCAATCTGCCCCAAACTTCACATGGTTGATGAGACTACAAACCTGAACAGATTGACATGCCCATATTCAGTTATAGTCATAGCGCCACCTATTGGCAACAGGAAGTGACATATTTTACACTGCGACTAACTACTCCTAGAAATTTTATGACATCAATGTCTTTTTTGTGGTCAGTCTAATCTAAAGGCCTGTGCGATGTTAAGTTGTGAAGATGTTGAGTTTTCGTTAAAAGGCGTGTCCATGGCGCCGTGACGAAGTTCGACGTCTCGCCATGGGAATAAAAGATGTTATAACTCAGGCATAAAATGTCTGATCTTCCCCAAACTTCACATGTGTGATAAGAGTCCTGGCCTGAACAGATCTGAAAGCCAATATTTCATCGGGTGTGGGCAAAATGGCTCGATAGCGCCACCTATACACTTTCAACATAGCGCGCATCGAGCTCCGTTTCACATACATGTACAAAAATCGGTACACACATGTAACGCACCAATACCTACAAAAAAGTCTCTTGGTATGAAATCCGAATCCCAACAGGAAGTCGGTTATTTAGAATTTTCTCTGCAAAATTGGCATTGTTTTTGCCATTTTCAGGGGTTGTACTTTAACAAACTCCTCCTAGAGATTTAATCAGATCAACACCAAACTTGGTCAGTTAAATCTTTGCGATGTTAAACTGCGAAGATCTTGAGGTTTCGTTAAAAGGCGTGTCCATGGCGGCCTGACAAATTTCGATGTTTCGCCATGAAAAAGGAAGTTGCTGTAACTCAGACATACAATGTCCAATCTGCCCCAAACTTCACATGTTAGATAAGTTTCTCTTATGAGAGCTCTCTCGTACTGCGTCTTAGCTAAGACGCTACGGGAAAAGTCTCTTTTCACGAAATACTGAAGCAAAAAATTATCCTTAATTTTGTATTTTTGTAAAGCGCATTTGCAGCAGTACACAGCCATAGGCGAGACGGCTCGTTCGCTCATTGGCTTGTTCTGCGGCAATTGCACAGCCTATCGAGCGCGGGCTGATGCAACATCAGACCAATAAGGGCGCTTCGCGCCCTTCTTGCCACTTCCCGCCGAAACGGGTGTGGCCCAACCTATAAAAGGAGCTCGAAAAGGCTGACTCACCTGATTTTTCATCTCTTCAGCGACACACACTCGTAAAAGAGCTCGCGTCTTTTTTAAGATGCCTTCCTGCGGCTCGTCAGAGCCCCACTCAGCGAGGGAGACCGGTACGTCATCTGTGTCTCCTGCCTGGGTGAAGATCATGCAGCGCTCGCGCTCGCTGACGGCGGATGCCCCCACTGCGAGCTGTTGCCATGGTGACTCTGAGAACTCGCCTGGCCTTTTTCTCTGAGCCTGCATTCTCTGCTGCGCTGAGGCGCTGTAAAAGCATCGCTTCCAGCGGATTCCGGAACCGTCTTCAGCTCAACCGAGCTCGCGGTTCGCCCTGCTTCACCGGCCCCCCCTGCATCGCTTCCCGATGGGCAGCGCCCGCTGTTTGCCGGCGCGTCGTCCGAGGAAGTTGATCTCAGGGCCGCGTCGGAGGAAGAGGACACGCGCTCTCTGCTAGCTTCGGGCAGTGTGGGCTGGGCGAGCTCCGAGGATCTCGCGCCTTCTGCTCAGAAGCCCAGCAGAGGAGCTGACATCGAGAAGGAGCCGGGGCGAATGCTCGTGTTGGCCGAGAGTGGTTTGCACCAGCGCCCCCCCTCTCGTTCCCGGCTGGATGGTATTTCCCTTTCGGATAAGCGTACTTCTCAAAGCCCGCCTCATTTCTTCCTGAGCTTCACAAAGAGGTGGCGAAGGCTTGGAACGCTCCATATTCAGCGCGAACTCGTTCGTCTGTCTCACTAGCATTCTCCACACTGATGATGCTAAAAACAGGAACTACCACTCACTTCCGCCGGTGGAACAGGCGATAGCGACGCACCTTTGTCCGCCCTCTGCTGGACGGCGGCAAAAGCGGTGTTGCCATCTAAAGCCTGCTGTGTGATGCTGCGTCGACACTACTAACGATGGCTGCTTCATCGAAGCGCAGGTGTACGAGTTCCGCTGTGGCCGAGCTCTCATCCAAGCGCACCGCTGTTTCAGTTCCAGGAATTGTGACTGTCTCAACGTTTTCTGCAATGCGCAAGCCTGCACAGTTGCCCGCTTGCCTGCACACAAAAGCCGTTATCACAACAGCTTCAGCAACGCAGCTCGAGACCCCCGTTCTCCCTCTACTGGCCGTCGCCCCGCGCTGCGGGGACCGCGGCAGAGGATTACGGTGAGGTCGGGAGCCCCGAAGCCATCCTAGGAAAGCCATCTACGCATGCTGCATGACGCTGCGTCGGCACTACACACGATGGCTGCTTCATCGAAGCGCCGGTGTACGAGTTCCGCTGTGGCCGGGCTCTCACCTAAGCGTGCCGCTGTTTCAGTTCCAGAGATTGTGACTGTTTCAGCGTTTTTTGCAATGCGCAAGCCTGTACGGTTGCCCGCTTGCCTGCACACGAAAACCGTTATCACGGCTACCCAGATATTTCCCGAAAAAGGTGTAATTTCTGGTGTCCCGGCCACGGCTGATGGTGCTATAAATGTAGTGACGATGCCCACTCCTCAGTGCCCACAATCACTATGTCACACGCGTCATGTGGTTTCTGTAAAAACGAAACCCGTGCACGTTCGTCCGGCCACGGCCGATGGTGCTATAAATGTAGTGACGATGCCCACTCCTCAGTGCCCATCTCCACATGTAAGCACAGCCCTGCACACAGGGCCTGCGCCCATAAAAGCGACTCAAGTCGATCGCGCACACTGCATAGTAAGCGTGCCCACCCCTCAGTGCCCACAATCACTATGTCACACGCGTCATGTGGTTTCTGTAAAAACGAAACCCGTGCACGTTCGTCCGGCCACGGCCGATGGTGCTATAAATGCAGTGACGATGCCCACTCTTCAGTGCCCATCTCCACATGTAAGCACAGCCCTGCACACAGGGCTCGCGCACATAAGATCGACACAGATCGGTCGAGCGCGCAGCATAGTAAACGTGCCCACTCCCTAGTGCCCACATACACTATGTCACATACGGCGCGTGGCTTCTGTAAAAATGAGGCCCGTGCACGTACGCTCTGCACAGGCAGACAGCGAGTTGACAGTGGCATATGCAGCCCACAGTGGGCCCATACTGGATCTAAGACAGCTGAACAAGGCATTGATGAAACGCAGTTTCAAAATGCTTACGACCAGGAAACTCCTCGCGCAGATTCGCAGAGGGGACTGGTTCATGTCAATAGATCTGAGGGACGTGTATTTTCAAATACAGATAGCGTCAAACCACAGGCGATATTTGAGATTCGCCTTCGAGGGCCAGGCATACCAGTTTACAGTCCTCCGTGGCTCCTCGTACGTTTACGAGGTGCATGGATGCAGCGCTCGCTCCTCTCAGACTCAGAGAATTATTCGGACGACTGGCTGGTTCTGGCCCGATCACGAGCGGAGCTCGTGGACCACAGGGCCGTTTTACTCGATCACCTCGAGAAGCTCGGCCTGAGTGTCAATTGGGCGAACAGTTCGCTGAACCCCAGTCAGACGATCCTGTTTCTGGGTATAGTTCTGAACTCGTGTTCCATGACGGCGCGGCTGTCACCACAGCGCGCGATGGGCATTCAGCGCGCAGCGAGTTCTTTCTGCTGCGGCGCGACCGTGTCGCTCAAACACTGTCAAAAGATGCTGGGTCTCATGGCCTCAGCATCTCCGGTTCTGCGGCTGGTCCTGCTCCGCATGCGCCCCCTGCAGTTCTGGCTGAAGGCTCGGGTGCCGCGCAGAGCGTGGGCGTCTGGCCGGCTGCATTTCAAGGTCGATCAGAGCTGTGTTGCGGCTCTAGCACCTTGGACAGCGAACGGCTGGTACCGATCAGGTGTAAGCCTGGGGACTTCCCCGAGTGTGAAAATGGTGTCGACGGACGCCTCCACTTCGGGATGGGGAGCGCTGCTCGAAGGCAGAACGTCCTTTGGCCTATGGTCAGAACGGGAAAAGCTCCATCATATCAACTGCCTGGAAATGCTGGCAGTGGAGAACACGCTGACGCGCTTTTGTCCCCATATCAAGGATCACCACGTCGTAGTCCGTGCGGACAACATGTCCGTGGTGTCCTACATAAATCGCCAGGGCGGTCTCAGGTCCCGAAACCTGTGCAGGCTGACGGAACGCCTCCTGGTTTGGGCTCAGCGCAACATGCGCTCGCTGAGAGCAGTGCATGTGCCTGGACTGCAGAATCTGGGTCCAGACAGGCTGTCCAGAGGCAATGTTCCTATGGGCGAATGGTCTCTACACCCGCAAACAGTCCGGCTGTTGTGGGAGAGATTTGGCATGGCGGAGGTGGACCTCTTTGCGTCCCACGAAAACGCTCACTGCCCCGCGTTCTTTTCCAAGAACGAAAGCGCGCTGTCACGGAGATGGCCGTGCTGCCCGCTTTATGCGTTCCCTCTCGTCTCCCTCCGTCCGCAGGTGATAGAACGGGTGAGAGAAACGAGATGTTCAATACTGCTTGTAGCACCTCTTTGGAAGAACCAACCATGGTTCCCAGATTTGATGCAGTTAGCAGATGTCGCCCCGTGGCCGGTACCGTTGAGGAGGGACCTCCTCTCGCAGGCCAGGGGCTCGATTTGGCACCCTCAACCGGAGTTGTGGTCCCTCCATGTGTGGGCGCTCAACGGTTACCCGCTGATCTCGCAGTGGGAGTGCTAAATACCATCACTCAGGCTAGAGCTCCGTCGACACGACGTCTGTATGCCTCGAAGTGGTCGGTGTTCTCCAGCTGGTGCACAGCTCAAGGTTATTCACCCCTTAGTTGTGAGGTGACAGAGGTCCTCTCCTTCCTACAGGAGCTGTTGGATAAGGGCAGAGCCCCATCCACGCTGAAAGTTTATGTGGCGGCCATCGCGGCGTTTTCTGAAACGGCGTCCGGTCAGTCAATAGGAAGGAACGATTTAGTCATCCGGTTCCTCAGAGGAGCTAGGAGGCTGAATCCTCCCAGACCTCCGTCAGTCCCTATGTGGGACCTCGCGGCGGTTTTGGAGGCCTTGAAGGGTCCCCCTTTTGAGCCTATTCAATCGGTTAGCCTTCAACATCTGTCGTTCAAGACAGTATTCTTGTTGGCTCTCGCTTCTGTGAAGCGTGTGGGTGATTTGCACGCGCTCGCGGTGAGCCAGTCTTGCTTGGAGTTTGGGCCCAATGACTCAAGGGTCATACTCAAACCTAGGCACGGTTATGTGCCGAAATCCCTCAACACACCGTTTCGGGCTCAGGTTATTGCCCTGTCTGCCCTGCCGGTGTCAGGGGAGGATGGAGACTCGAGTCTTCTTTGCCCTGTCAGGGTTTTAAGAGCTTATGTGTCTCGCTCTGCTGCCTTTCGGCAGACGGAGCAGCTGTTTGTCTCGTTCGGTGGACGTTCCAAGGGAATGGCTGTTTCGAGACAGACTCTATCCAGATGGATAGTTGACGCCATAGCGTTAGCTTACGCTTCCAGGGGCCTTCAGTGCCCATTGGGCATCAGAGCACACTCCACAAGAGGCGTCACCTCGTCGTGGGTGTGGTCTACTGGGATCTCCTTGCAGGATATATGTATGGCGGCAGGTTGAGCCTCGCCGTCTACATTTATCAGGTTCTATAACCTGGAGGTCCCCGCCTTGCAAGCAAGGCTGTTGTCGGTATAGTCGAATCAGGGCCCTGAGGGGAATTCTGAGTTCACGGGAGCTATGCGCTGCCGACTGTTATATGGGCAGTATTGCGTAAGACCCCCATTGCCACATTGGTCAGGCCTTGCCTCGGCTGTGTGATGTCATATTGCCGCATCTACGGATGCTGCTAGATATAGGACGGAGGGCTTTTTCCCTTTTCTGTCCTGGACTTTCTGTGAGTCCCTCAGGTGACTGTGCACTGTAAATCCTGGGCGTTGCTTCAGGTTTATTGGTGTGTGATCCCTGCGCGCACGGCGTTTTACATTGGGTTCCCGTAGCGTCTTAGCTAAGACGCAGTACGAGAGAGCTCTCGTAAGAGAACGTACTCGGTTACTAAACGTAACCTCGGTTCTCTCTAGAAGAGCGAACGAGTGCTGCGTTCTCTGCCGTGCGCAGGATTCACTCTGGTTCGCTTCGGCGATGAAATAAATCAGGTGAGTCAGCCTTTTGGAGCTCCTTTTATAGGTTGGGCCACACCCGTTTCGGCGGGAAGTGGCAAGAAGGGCGCGAAGCCAATGAGCGAACGAGCCGTCTCGCCTATGGCTGTGTACTGCTGCAAATGCGCTTTACAAAAATACAAAATTGAGGATAATTTTTTGCTTCAGTATTTCGTGAAAAGAGACTTTTCCCATAGCGTCTTAGCTAAGACGCAGTACTCGTTCGCTCTTCTAGAGAGAACCGAGGTTACGTTTAGTAACCGAGTATGACTTCTGCCCTTAACAGATCTACATGCCCATATTCAGCTATAGTCATAGCGCCACCTATTGGCAACAGGAAGTGAAATATTTTACACTGCGACAAACTACTCCTAGAAATTTTATGACATCAATGTTATTTTTGTGGTCAGTCTAATCTAAAGACCTGTGTGATGTTTAGTTGTGAAGATCTTGAGTTTTCGTTAAAAGGCGTGTCCATGGCGCCGTGACGAAGTTCGATGTGTTGCCATGGGAATAAAAGATGTTATAACTCAGGCATAAAATATCCGATCTTGCCCAAACTTCACATGTGTGATAAGAGTCCTGGCCTGAACACATCTGTAGGCCAATATTCCATAGGGTGTGGCAAAATGGCTTGATAGCGCCACCTATACACTTTCAAAATAGCGCGCCTCAAGCTCCGTTTCACGTACATGTACAAAAATCGGTACACACATGTAACACACCAGTACCTACAAAAAAGTCTCTTGGTACGAAATCCTAATCCCAACAGGAAGTCGGTTATTTTGAATTTTCCCTGCAAAATTGGCGTTGTTTTTGCCATTTTCAGGGGTTGTACTTTAACAAACTCCTCCTAGAGATTTATTCAGATGAACACCAAACTTGGTCAGTGTAATCTAAAGCCATTTGCGATGTTAAATTGTGAAGGACTTGAGGTTTCGTTAAAGGGCGTGTCCATGGCGGCCTGACAAATTTCGATGTTTCGCCATGAAAAAGGAAGTTGCTGTAACTCAGACATACAATGTCCAATCTGCCCCAAACTTCACATGTTGGATAAGACTCTTGACCTGAACAGATCTACATGCCAATATTCAGTTATAGTCTTAGCGCCACCTATTGGCAACAGGAAGTGAAATATTTTACACTGCGACAAACTACTCCTAGAAATTTTATGACATCAATGTTATTTTTGTGGTCAGTCTAATCTAAAGACCTGTGTGATGTTTAGTTGTGAAGATCTTGAGTTTTCATTAAAAGGCGTGTCCATGGCGCCGTGACGAAGTTCGATGTGTCGCCATGGGAATAAAAGATGTTATAACTCAGGCATAAAATGTCCGATCTTGCCCAAACTTCACATGTGTGATAAGGGTCCTGGCCTGAACATATCTGAAGGCCAATATTCTATTATAATGATAGCGCCACCTGCTGGCAACAGAAAGATTGGCACATATAGGAATAAACATTGATATATTCCACTTATATTTATGAGTTTAAATGCATATTTCTCACCGTTCACCTATTTACTAAAGCCACTCGCTGCCGGTGAGCCCGGGTGCGAGGGCCCGTTCATCGCTGCTTGCAGCTTTAATTATTATTATTATTATTATTAATATTCTTCTCTAAGATGAATCGCATTTTTGAGAGCCTAAACATTCTCGAAAAGTCATGAAACTTTGCACACACCTCAGAACTGGCGAAAATTTACGTCTGATATGGGTTTCAGAAGTGGGTGTGGCAAAATGGCTCGACAGCGCCACCTATACACGTTCAACGGTGTGCGCCTCGAGCTACGTTTCACGTACATGTATGAAAATTGGTTTACACATGTATCTCTCCAATACCTACAAAAAAGTCTCTTGGAGCAAAAACCAAAATCCATTTTCAGGGGTTGTACTTTAACAAACTCCTCCTAGAGATTTACTCAGATCAACACCAAACTTGGTCAGTTAAATCTAAAGGCCTTTGCGATGTTAAATTGCGAAGATCTTGAGGTTTCGTTAAAGGGCGTGTCCATGGCGGCCTGACAAATCTCGATGTTTCGCCATGAAAAAGGAAGTTGCTGTAACTCAGACATACAATGTCCAATCTGCCCCAAACTTCAATTCAATTCAATTCAATTCAAGTTTATTTGTATAGCGCTTTTTACAATACAAATCGTTACAAAGCAACTTTACAGAAAATTATGTTTCTACAATATTTAGTAGTAGCTAGTAGTTTGTGCACGTTTGACAGGATTTTAAAAAATAAAAATAATAATAATAATACAAGACGTAGTCAGCTAGATGATGAACTATCAATATTATTAATTAATAGTAATTATAGGATGCAGTCACACATGTAGCAATAATTGTTAGTTCTGTTTGTTGATTCAAGGTTAGCATCATCTGGGGTCCTCTGAGGGTCAGCATCATCTCTTCTCAGGTGTTCTGGATCCAGACTGGAGCTTGTGTAAATCCTAGTTACCACGGGATGTAAATCCCGTGGCAAAACATAGAAACAAAATAGAGACATCATTAGCATAGCTGCTGATCCAACAAAGTAAAATTTGTTTAACCCAAGCTAAAGAATAAAAATGCAGATGCAGCTACACTCACAATTTAAGAGATACATTATTCGAATGCTTGGCGAAAGAGATGCGTTTTTAATCTAGATTTAAACAGAGAGAGTGTGTCTGAACCCCGAACATTATCAGGAAGGCTATTCCAGAGTTTGGGAGCCAAATGTGAAAAAGCTCTACCTCCTTTAGTGGACTTTGCTATCCTAGGAACTACCAAAAGTCCAGCGTTTTGTGACCTTAGGGTGCGTGATGGGTTGTAGCGTGGTAGAAGGCTAGTTAGGTACGCAGGAGCTAAACCATTTAGGGCCTTATAGGTAAGTAATGATAATTTGTAACTGATACGGAACTTAATAGGTAGCCAGTGCAGAGACTGTAAAATTGGGGTAATATGATCATATTTTCTTGACCTGGTAAGGACTCTAGCTGCTGCATTTTGGACTACCTGTAGCTTGTTTATTGACGAAGCAGGACAACCACCTAGAAGTCCATTACAATAGTCCAGTCTAGAGGTCATGAAAGCATGAACTAGCTTTTCTGCATCAGAAACAGATAACATGTTTCGTAGCTTGGCAATGTTTCTAAGATGGAAGAATGCGGTTTTTGTAACATTGGAAATATGATTTTCAAAAGACAAATTGCTGTCCAATATAACACCCAGATTTCTGACTGTAGAGGAAGTAACAGTACATCCGTCTAGTTGCAGATTGTAATCTACAAGATTCTGTGTGGTGTTTTTTGGTCCAATAATTAATATCTCTGTCTTATCCGAATTTAATTGGAGAAAATTATTTGTCATCCAATCTTTTACATTTTTAACACACTCTGTTAGCTTAGATAATTGGGAAGATTCATCTGGTCTTGTTGAGATATATAGCTGAGTATCATCAGCATAACAGTGGAAGCTAATTCCGTATTTTCTAATAATATTACCAAGGGGCAACATGTATATTGAAAATAGAAGGGGACCTAGGACGGATCCTTGTGGCACTCCATATTTTACTGATGATAAATGAGATGACACCCCATTTAAGTAAACAAAATGGTAGCGATCGGACAGGTAGGATCTAAACCATCTTAGAGCCTGCCCTTGAATACCTGTATAGTTTTGTAATCGATCTATGAGTATGTCATGATCTATGGTGTCGAACGCAGCACTAAGATCAAGTAAGACTAGAAATGAGATGCAGCCTTGATCTGACGCAAGAAGCAGGTCATTTGTAATTTTAACATGGTGGGGCCTAAAACCTGACTGAAATTCTTCATACAGATCATTTTTATGCAGGAAGGTGCTCAATTGAGCAGACACAACTTTTTCTAAAATTTTAGACATAAATGGAAGATTTGAAATAGGCGAAACTGAGCCTGGTTTCTCCCAAGGTTTTTTTCTCCATTCTGTCACCGATGGAGTTTCGGTTCCTTGCCGCTGTCGCCTCTGGCTTGCTTAGTTGGGGACACTTCATCTACAGCGATATCGTTGACTTGATTGCAAATAAATGCACAGACACTATTTAACTGAACAGAGATGACATAACTGAATCCAATGATGAACTGCCTTTAACTCTCATTTTTGCATTATTGACACTGTTTTCCTAATGAATGTTGTTCAGTTGCTTTGACGCAATGTATTTTGTTTAAAGCGCTATATAAATAAAGGTGACATTGACATTGACATTGACATGTTAGATAAGACTTCTGCCCTTAACAGATCTACATGCCCATATTCAGTTATAGTCATAGCGCCACCTGCTGGCAACAGGAAGTGACATGTTTTACGCTGCAACAAACTACTCCTAGAAATCTTTTGACATTAATGTATTTTTTTGTGGTCAGTCTAATCTAAAGGCCTGTGCAATGTTAAATTGTGGAGATCTTCAGTTTTTGTTAAAGGGCGTGTCCATGGCGCAATGACAAAATTTGATGTCTCGCCACAGCAAGAGAAGTTGTTGTAACTCAGGCATAAAATGTCCGATATTCCCCAAACTTCACATTTGTGATAAGAGTCCTGGCCTAAACACATCTGAAGGCCAATATTCCATTATAATGATAGCGCCACCTGCTGGCAACAGGAAGACTGGCACATATAAATGATTTTGACATATTCCACTTATATTTAAGACTTTAAATGCATAAATCTCGCCGTTCGCCAATTTACTAAAGCCACTCGCTGGCGGTGAGCCCGGGTGCGAGGGCCCGTTCATCGCTGCTTGCAGCTTTAATTCTTCTTCTTCTTCTTCTTCTTCTTCTTCTCCCGAATGAATCGCATTTTTGAGGGCTTAAACATGCTCAAAAAGTCATGAAACTTTGCACACGCCTAAAACCTGGTGAAAATTTTCGGCTGATATAGGATTCAGAAGAGGGTGTGGCAACATTGCTCGACAGCGCCACCTATACTAAGAAAATCAACAGCCTTCAAGCTATGTTTCACGTACATGCACGAATATGTAACACATATGTAACACACCAATACCTACAAAAAAGACTCTTGGAGCAAAATTCTAAACGCAACAGGAAGTCGGTTATTTTTAATATTATGAGCAAATTTTGTGTAATTTTGGTCATTTTCATGTGTTGTATTTTAACGAACTCCTCCTAGAGATTTCTTCAAATCAACACCAAATTTGGTATGCTTAATCTAAAGGCCTTTGCGATGTTAAATTGCGAAGATCTTGAGTTTTCGTTGAAGGGCGTGTCCGTGGCGGCCTGGCGAATTTCGATGATTCGCCATGAAAAATGAAGTTGCTATAATTCAGACATACAATGTCCAATGTGCCCAAAACTTCACATGTTTAATAAGACTCCTGACCTGAACATATTTACATGCCCATATTCAGTTATAGTCATAGCGCCACCTATAGGCAACAGGAAGTGACATATTTTACACTTCGACACACTACTCCTAGAAATTTTTTGACATCAATGTTTTTTTTATGGTCAGTCTAATCTAAAGGCCTGTGCAATGTTAAATTGTGAAGATCTTGAGTTTTCGTTAAGGGGCGTGTCCATGGCGCCGTGACAAAATTCAAAGTCTCACCATGGGAATAAAAGATGTTATAACTCAGGCATAAAATGTCTGATCTTCCCCAAACTTCACATGTGTGATAAGAGTCCTGGCCTGAACACATCTGTAGGCCAATATTCCATCGGGTGTGGCAAAATGGCTCGATAGCGCCACCTATACACTTTCAACGGTGTGCGCCTCGAGCTACATTTCATGTACATGTATGAAAATCAGTATACACATGTATCTCTCCAATACCTACAAAAAAGTATTTTGGAGCAAAATCCGAAACCCAAAAGGAAGTCGGTTATTTTTTAATTTTATGAGCAAATTTTGTGTCATTTTTGTCATTTCCATGCATTGTATTCTAACGAACTCCTCCTAGAGATTCATTCAGATCAACACCAAAGTTGGTATGCCTAATCTAAAGGCCTTTGCGATGTTAAATTGCGAAGATCTTGAGTTTTCGTTAAGGGGCGTGTCCATGGCGCCATGACAAAATTTGATGTCTCTCCACAGCAATAGAAGTTGTTGTAACTCAGGCATAAAATGTTCGATCTTCCCCAGACTCCGCATGTTCGATAAGAGTCCTGGCCTGAACAGATCTGAAGGCCAATTTTCCGCTATAATGATAGCGCCACCTGCTGGCAACAGAAAGATTGGCACATATATGGAATAAACATTGATATATTCCACTTATATTTATAAGTTTAAATGCATATTTCTCACCATTCACCTATTTACTAAAGCCACTCGCTGCCGGTGACCCCGGGTGCGAGGGCCCGTTCATCGCTGCTTGCAGCTTTAATTAGGGCCCGAGCACCGATGGTGCGAGGACCCTCTTGGAATTGCTCCGTTTATTATTATTATTATTATTATTATTATTAGGGCCCGAGCACCGATGGTGTGAGGACCCTCTTGGAATTGCTCCGTTTATTATTATTATTATTATTATTATTATTATTATTAGGGCCCGAGCAACGATGGTGTGAGGACCCTCTTGGAATTGCTCCGTTTATTATTAGGGCCCGAGCACCGATGGTGTGAGGACCCTCTTGGAATTGCTCCGTTTATTATTATTATTATTATTATTATTATTATTATTATTATTATTATTATTATTGTTATTATTCTCTAAGATGAATCGCATTTTTGAGAGCCTAAACATGCTCGAAAAGTCATGAAACTTTGCACACACCTCAGAACTGGCGAAAATTTACGTCTGATATGGGTTTCAGAAGTGGGTGTTGCAAAATGGCTCGACAGCGCCACCTATACACGTTCAACGGTGTGCGCCTCGAGCTACGTTTCACGTACATGTATGAAAATTGGTATACACATGTATCTCTCCAATACCTACAAAAAAGTCTCTTGGAGCAAAATCCGAAACCCAACAGGAAGTCGGTTATTTTTAATTTTATGAGCAAATTTTGTGTCATTTTTGTCATTTCCATGCGTTGTATTTTAATGAACTCCTCCTAGAGAATAATTCAGATCAACACCAAAGTTGGTATGCCTAATCTAAAGGCCTTTGCGATGTTAAATTGTGTCCGTGGCGGCCTGGCGAATTTCGATGATTCGCCATGAAAAATTAAGTTGCTATAACTCAGACATAAAATGTCCAATCTGCCCCAAACTTCACATGCTTGATGAGACTCCGAACCTGAACAGATTGACATGCCCATATTCAGTTATAGTCATAGCGCCACCTATTGGCAACAGGAAGTGACATATTTTACACTGCGACTAACTACTCCTAGAAATTTTATGACATCAATGTCTTTTTTGTGGTCAGTCTAATCTAAAGACCTGTGTGATGTTTAGTTGTGAAGATCTTGAGTTTTCGTTAAAAGGCGTGTCCATGGCACCGTGACGAAGTTCGATGTCTCGCCATGGGAATAAAAGATGTTATAACTCAGGCATAAAATGTCCGATCTTCCCCAAACTTCACATGTGTGATAAGAGTCTTGGCCTGAACACATCTGTAGGCCAATATTCCATCGGGTGTGGCAAAATGGCTCGATAGCGCCACCTATACACTTTCAACATAGCGCGCCTCGAGCTCCGTTTCCCGTACATGTACAAAAATCGGTACACACATGTAACACACCAATACCTACAAAAAAGTCTCTTGGACCGAAATCCGAAACCCAACAGGAAGTCGGTTATTTTTAATTTTATGAGCAAATTTTGTGTCATTTTTGTTATTTCCATGCGTTGTATTTTAACAAACTCCTCCTAGAGATTCATTCAGATCAACACCAAAGTTGGTATGCCTAATCTAACGGCCTTTGTGATGTTAAATTGCGAAGGACTTGAGGTTTCGTTAAAGGGCGTGTCCATGGCGGCCTGACAAATTTCTATGTTTCGCCGTGAAAAAGGAAGTTGCTATAACTCAGACATACAATGTCCAATCTGCCCAAAACTTCACATGTTTAATACGACTCCTGACCTGAACATATTTACATGCCCATATTCAGTTATAGTTATAGCGTCACCTATTGGCAACAGGAAGTGAAATATTTAACACTGCGACAAACTACTCCTAGAAATTTTATGACATGAATGTTATTTTTGTGGTCAGTCTAATCTAAAGACCTGTGTGATGTTTAGTTGTGAAGATCTTGAGTTTTCGTTAAAAGGCGTGTCCATGGCGCTGTGACGAAGTTCGATGTGTCGCCATGGGAATTAAAGATGTTATAACTCAGGCATAAAATGTCAGATCTTGCCCAAACTTCACATGTGTGATAAGAGTCCTGGCCTGAACAGATCTGAAGGCCAAAATTCCATTGGGTGTGGCAAAATGGCTCGATAGCGCCACCTATACACTTTCAACTGAGTGCATATACACTTTCAACGGAGTGCGCCTCAAGCTATGTTTCACGTACATGTACAAAAATCGGTACACACATGTAACACACCAATATCTACGAAAAAGTCTCCTGGTACGAAATCCGAATCCAAACAGGAAGTCAGTTATTTAGAATTTTCTCTGCAAAATTGGTGTTGTTTTTGGCATTTTCAGAGGTTGTACTTTAACGAACTCCTCCTAGAGATTTATTCAAATCAACACCAAACTTGGTCAGTTAAATCTAAAGGCCTTTGCGAAGTTAAATTGGACAGATCTTGAGATTTCGTTAAAGGGAGTGTCCATGGCGGCCTGACAAATTTTGATGTTTCGTATTTTGTATGTAACTCAGACATACAATGTCCAATCTGCCCCAAACTTCACATGTTAGATAAGACTTCTGCCCTTAACAGATCTACATGCCCATATTCAATTATAGTCATAGCGCCACCTGCTGGCAACAGGAAGTGACAAATTTTACGCTGAGACAAACTACTGCTAGAGATTTTTTGACATTAATGTATATTTGTGGTCAGTCTAATCTAAAGGCCTGTGTAATGTTAAATTGTGGCAATCTTGAGTTTTTGTTAAAGAGCGTGTCCATGGCAAAAATGACAAAATTTGATGTCTCGCCACAGCAAGAGAAGTTGTTGTAACTCAGGCATAAAATGTTTGATCTTCCCCAAACTTCACATGTTCGATAAGAGTGCAGCCCTGAACACATCTTAAGGCCAATATTCCATTGTAATGATAGTGCCACCTGCTGGCAACAGGAAGATTGGCACATATATGGAATAAACGTTGATATATTCTACTTATATTTATGAGTTTAAACGCATATTTCTCACCGTTCACCTCTTTACTAAAGCCACTCGCTGCCGGTGAGCCCGGGTGCGAGGGCCCGTTCATCGCTGCTTGCAGCTTTAATTATTATTATTATTAGGGCCCGAGCACCGATGGTGTGAGGACCCTCTTGGAATTGCTCCTTTTATTATTATTATTATTATTATTATTATTATTATTATTATTATTATTATTATTATTATTATTATTATTATTATTATTATTATTATTCTCTAAGATGAATCGCATTTTTGAGAGCCTAAACATGCTCGAAAAGTCATGAAACTTTGCACACACCTCAGAACTGGCGAAAATTTACGTCTGATATGGGTTTCAGAAGTGGGTGTGGCAAAATGGCTCGACAGCGCCACCTATACACGTTCAACGGTGTGCGCCTCGAGCTACGTTTCACGTACATGTATGAAAATTGGTATACACATGTATCTCTCCAATACCTACAAAAAAGTCTCTTGGAGCAAAATCCGAAACCCAACAAGAAGTCGGTTATTTTTAATTTTATGAGCAAATTTTGTGTCATTTTTGTCATTTCCATGCGTTGTATTTTAACGAACTCCTCCTAGAGATTAATTCAGATCAACACCAAAGTTGGTATGCCTAATCTAAAGGCCTTTGCGATGTTAAATTGCGAAGATTTTGAGTTTTCGTTAAAGGGCGTGTCCGTGGCGGCCTGGCGAATTTCGATGATTCGCCATGAAAAATGAAGTTGCTATAACTCAGACATACAATGTCCAATCTGCCCCAAACTTCACATGTTTGATGAGACTCCGAACCTGAACAGATTGACATGCCCATATTCAGTTATAGTCATAGCGCCACCTATTGGCAACAGGAAGTGAAATATTTTACACTGCGACTAACTACTCCTAGAAATTTTATGATATCAATGTCTTTTTTGTGGTCAGTCTAATCTAAAGGCCTGTGCGATGTTAAGTTGTGAAGATCTTGAGTTTTCGTTAAGGGGCGTGTCCATGGCGCCGTGACAAATTTCAAAGTCTCGCCATGGGAATAAAAGATGTTATAACTCAGGTATAAAATGTCCGATCTTCCCCAAACTTCACATGTTTGATAAAAGTCCTGGCCTGAACAGATCTGAAGGCCAATATTCTATCAGGTGTGGCAAAATGGCTCGATAGCGCCACCTATACACTTTCAACAGAGTGCGCCTCGATCTATGTTTCACGTACATGTACATAAATTGGTACACACATGTAACACACCAATACCTACAAAAAGGTCTCTTGGTACGAAATCCTAATCCCAACAGGAAGTCGATTATTTTGAATTTTCCCTGCAAAATTGGTGTTGTTTTTGCCATTTTCAGGGGTTGTACTTTAACTAACTCCTCCTAGAGATTTATTCAGATGAACACCAAACTTGGTCAGTGTAATCTAAAGCCCTTTGCGATGTTAAATTGCGAAGGACTTGAGGTTTCGTTAAAGGGCGTGTCCATGGCGGCCTGACAAATTTCGATGTTTCGCCATGAAAAAGGAAGTTGCTGTAACTCAGACATACAATGTCCAATCTGCCCCAAACTTCACATGTTGGATAAGACTCTTGACCTGAACAGATCTACATGCCAATATCCAGTTATAGTCATAGCGCCACCTATTGGCAACAGGACGTGAAATATTTTACACTGCGACAAACTACTCCCAGAAATTTTATGACATCAATGTTATTTTTGTGGTCAGTCTAATCTAAAGACCTGTGTGATGTTTAGTTGTGAAGATCTTGAGTTTTCGTTAAAAGGCGTGTCCATGGCGCCGTGACGAAGTTTGATGTGTCGCCATGGGAATAAAAGATGTTATAACTCAGGCATAAAATGTCCGATCTTGCCCAAACTTCACATGTGTGATAAGGGTCCTGGCCTGAACAGATCTGAAGGCCAATATTCCATTGGGTGTGGCAAAATGGCTCGATAGCGCCACCTATACACTTTCAACTGAGTGCATATACACTTTCAACGGAGTGCGCCTCAAGCTATGTTTCATGTACATGTACAAAAATCGGTACACACATGTAACACACCAATATCTACGAAAAAGTCTCTTGGTACAAAATCCTAATCCAAACAGGAAGTCAGTTATTTAGAATGTTCTCTGCAAAATTGGTGTTGTTTTTGGCATTTTCAGGGGTTGTACTTTAACGAACTCCTCCTAGAGATTTATTCAGATCAACATCAAACTTGGTCAGTTAAATCTAAAGGCCTTTGCGAAGTTAAATTGGGAAGATCTTGAGATTTCGTTAAAGGGAGTGTCCATGGCGGCCTGACAAATTTTGATGTTTCGCCATGAAAAAGAAAGTTGCTGTAACTCAGACATACAATGTCCAATCTGCCCCAAACTTCGCATGTTAGATAAGACTTCTGCCCTTAACAGATCTACATGCCCATATTCAATTATAGTCATAGTGCCACCTGCTGGCAACAGGAAGTGACATATTTTACGCTGAGACAAACTACTCCTAGAGATTTTTTGAGACAAACTACTCCTAGAGATTTTTTGACATTAATGTATTTTTGTGGTCAGTCTAATCTAAAGGCCTGTGTAATTTTAAATTGTGGCAATCTTGAGTTTTTGTTAAAGAGCGTGTCCATGGCAAAAATGACAAAATTTGATGTCTCGCCACAGCAAGAGAAGTTGTTGTAACTCAGGCATAAAATGTTTGATCTTCCCCAAACTTCACATGTTCGATAAGAGTGCAGCCCTGAACACATCTGAAGGCCAATATTCCATTATAATGATAGCGCCACCTGCTGGCAACAGGAAGATTGGCACATATATGGAATAAACATTGATATATTCTACATATAATTATGAGTTTAAATGCATATTTCTCACCGTTCACCTATTTACTAAAGCCACTCGCTGCCGGTGAGCCCGGGTGCGAGGGCCCGTTCATCGCTGCTTGCAGCTTTAATTAGGGCCCGAGCACCGATGGTGTGAGGACCCTCTTGGAATTGCTCCGTTTATTATTATTATTATTATTATTATTATTATTCTTCCTCTCTAAGATGAATCGCATTTTTGAGAGCCTAAACATGCTCGAAAAGTCATGAAACTTTGCACACACCTCAGAACTGGCGAAAATTTACGTCTGATATGGGTTTTAGAAGTGGGTGTGGCAAAATGGCTCAACAGCGCCACCTATACACGTTCAACGGTGTGCGCCTTGAGCTACGTTTCACGTACATGTATGAAAATTGGTATACACATGTATCTCTCCAATACCTACAAAAAAGTCTCTTAGAGCAAAATCCGAAACCCAACAGGAAGTCAGTTATTTTTAATTTTATGAGCAAATTTTGTGTCATTTTTGTCATTTCCACGCATTGTATTTTAACGAACTCCTCCTAGAGATTAATTCAGATCAACACCAAAGTTGGTATGCCTAATCTAAAGGCCTTTGCGATGTTAAATTGCGAAGATTTTGAGTTTTCATCGAAGGGCGTGTCAGTGGCGGCCTGGCGAATTTCGATGATTCGCCATGAAAAATGAAGTTGCTATAACTCAGACATACAATGTCCAATCTGCCCAAAACTTCACATGTTTGATAAGACTCTGGAACTGAATAGATTGACATGCCCATATTCAGTTATAGTCATAGCGCCACCTATTGGCAACAATGTCAATGTCAATGTCACCTTTATTTATATAGCGCTTTAAACAAAATACATTGCGTCAAAGCAACTGAACAACATTCATTAGGAAAACAGTGTCAATAATGCAAAAATGATAGTAAAAGGCAGTTCATCATTGGATTCGGTTATGTCATCTCTGTTCAGTTAAATAGTGTCTGTGCATTTATTTGCAATCAAGTCAACGATATCGCTGTAGATGAAGTGTCCCCAACTAAGCAAGCCAGAGGCGACAGCGGCAAGGAACCGAAACTCCCTCGGTGACAGAATGGAGAAAAAAACCTTGGGAGAAACCAGGCTCAGTTGGGGGGCCAGTTCTCCTCTGACCAGACGAAACCAGTAGTTCAATTCCAGGCTGCAGCAAAGTCAGATTGTGCAGAAGAATAATCTGTTTCCTGTGGTCTTGTCCTGGTGCTCCTTTGAGACAAGGTATCTGTATCTGGGGCTCTAGTTGAAAATCCTTTAACGGATTTGGATAATAAAAGCATATTAGTATGTTACGTGTATGCCAGGTTAAAGAGATGGGTCTTTAATCTAGATTTAAACTGCAAGAGTGTGTCTGCCTCCCGAACAATGTTAGGTAGGTTACTCCAGAGTTTGGGCGCCAAATAGGAAAAGGATCTGCCGCCTGCAGTTGATTTTGATATTCTAGGTATTATCAAATTGCCTGAGTTTTGAGAACGTAGCGGACGTAGAGGATTATAATGTAAAAGGAGCTCATTCAAATACTGAGGTGCTAAACCATTCAGGGCTTTATAAGTAATAAGCAATATTTTAAAATCTATGCGATGCTTGATAGGGAGCCAGTGCAGTGTTGACAGGACTGGGCTAATATGGTCATACTTCCTGGCTCTAGTAAGAACTCTTGCTGCTGCATTTTGGACTAGCTGTAGTTTGCTTACTAAGCGTGCAGAACAACCACCCAATAAAGCATTACAATAGTCTAACCTTGAGGTCATAAATGCATGGATTAACATTTCTGCATTTGATATTGAGAGCATAGGCCGTAATTTAGATATATTTTTGAGATGGAAAAATGCAGTTTTACAAATGCTAGAAACGTGGCTTTCTAAGGAAAGATTGCGATCAAATAGCACACCTAGGTTCCTAACTGATGACGAAGAATTGACAGGAGCAACCATCAAGTCTTAGACAGTGATCTAGGTTATTACAAGCAGAGTTTTTAGGTCCTATAATTAACACCTCTGTTTTTTCAGAATTTAGCAGTAAGAAATTACTCGTCATCCAGTTTTTTATATCGACTATGCAATCCATTAGTTTTTCAAATTGGTGTGTTTCACCGGGCTGCGAAGAAATATAGAGCTGAGTATCATCAGCATAACAGTGAAAGCTAACACCATGTTTCCTGATGATATCTCCCAAGGGTAACATATAAAGCGTGAAGAGTAGCGGCCCTAGTACTGAGCCTTGAGGTACTCCATACTGCACTTGTGATCGATAGGATACATCTTCATTCACTGCTACGAACTGATGGCGGTCATATAAGTACGATTTAAACCATGCTAATGCACTTCCACTGATGCCAACAAAGTGTTCAAGTCTATGCAAAAGAATGTTGTGGTCAATTGTGTCAAACGCAGCACTAAGATCCAATAAAACTAATAGAGAGATACACCCACGATCAGATGATAAGAGCAGATCATTTGTAACTCTAAGGAGAGCAGTCTCAGTACTATGATACGGTCTAAATCCTGACTGGAAATCCTCACATATACCATTTTTCTCTAAGAAGGAATATAATTGTGTGGATACCACTTTTTCTAGTATCTTGGACAGAAAAGGGAGATTCGAGATTGGTCTATAATTAACTAGTTCTTTGGGGTCAAGTTGTGGTTTTTTGATGAGAGGCTTAATAACAGCCAGTTTGAAGGTTTTGGGGACATATCCTAATGACAATGAGGAATTAATAATAGTCAGAAGAGGATCTATGACTTCTGGAAGCACCTCTTTTAGGAGCTTAGATGGTATAGGGTCTAACATACATGTTGTTGGTTTAGATGATTTAACAAGTTTATACAATTCTTCCTCTCCTATGGTAGAGAATGAGTGGAACTGTTCCTCAGGGGGTCTATAGTGCACTGTCTGATGTGATACTGTAGCTGACGGCTGAATGGTTGCAATTTTATCTCTAATAGTATCGATTTTAGAAGTAAAGTAGTTCATAAAGTCATTACTGCTGTGGTGTTGGGAAATGACAACACTTGTTGAGGCTTTATTTTTCGTTAATTTAGCCACTGTATTGAATAAATACCTGGGGTTATGTTTGTTTTCTTCTAAAAGAGAAGAAAAGTAATCGGATCTAGCAGTTTTTAATGCTTTTCTGTAGGATATGTTACTTTCCCGCCAAGCAATACGAAATACCTCTAGTTTTGTTTTCCTCCAGCTGCGCTCCATTTTTCGGGCTGCTCTCTTTAGGGTGCGAGTATGCTCATTATACCATGGTGTCAAACTGTTTTCCTTAACCTTCCTTAAGCGTAAAGGAGCAACTTTATTTAAAGTGCTAGAAAAGAGAGAGTCCATAGTTTCTGTTACATCATCAAGTTGTTCTGAGGTTTTGGATATGCTAAGGAATTTGGATACATCAGGAAGATAACTTAAAAAGCAGTCTTTTGTGTTAGAAGTGATGGTTCTTCCATACTTGTTACAAGAAGTAGAATTTACAATTTTGGCTATATGAATTTTGCAAAGAACTAAATAATGATCTGAGATATCATCACTTGGCTGAATAATTTCAACACCATCAACATCAATTCCATGTGACAGTATTAAATCTAGAGTATGATTTTCGACAATGAGTAGGTCCTGAAACGTGTTGTCTAACACCAATAGAGTTCAGAATGTCTATAAATGCTGATCCCAATGCATCGTTTTCATTATCAACATGGATATTAAAATCACCAACTATTAAAACTTTATCTGCAGCCAGAACTAACTCGGATGTAAAATCACCAAACTCTTTAATAAAGTCTGTATGGTGCCCTGGTGGCCTGTATACAGTAGCCAGTACAAACATAACAGGGGATTTATCATTAACATTTGTTTCTTTGGATAATGTTATATGAAGTACCATTACTTCAAACGAGTTATACTTGTAGCCTGCCCTCTGAGAAATCCTGAAAACGTTGTTATAAATTGAAGCAACACCTCCACCTTTGCCTTTTAGACGTGGCTCATGTTTATAACAGTAATCTTGGGGGGTGGACTCATTTAAAATAATGTAATCATCAGGTTTTAGCCAGGTTTCTGTCAAACAGAGTACATCTATATTATGATCAGTGATCATATTATTTACAAAAAGTGTTTTCGTAGAAAGGGATCTGATATTCAATAAGCCAAGCTTTATCATTTGTTTATCCATATTGCTTCTGTTTTTTATTTGTTGAACCTCAATTAAATTGTTAATCTTAACTTGGTTTAACTAAGTGCTAAAGCACGCTACTAATGTAGTGAAACAGGAAGTTGCTGTAACTAAGGCAAGCAATGTCCGGTCTTCCCCAAACTTCACACGTGTGATAGGTGTTCTGTCCTGAACAAACACCCATGATCAAATTCAGTTATAGTCATAGCGCCACCTGCTGGTAACAGGAAGTGACAAGGTTAACACTGTTATGGACTCCTAGGAACATATTAAAAAGCATCAGCAAGTGTTAAATAGGCTGGCAACATACTAGATACATACTAATACATACTAGCAACACTTAGCTAAGTGCTAAAGCATGCTACTAATGTAGTGAAAAAGGAAGTTGCTGTAACTCAGGCAAGCAATGTCCGATCTTCCCCAAACTTCACGCGTGTGATAGGTGTTCTGTTCTGAACAAACACCCATGACCAAATTCAGTTATAGTCATAGTGCCACCTGCTGGTAACAGGAAATGAAAATGTTAACACTGTTATGGACTCCTAGGAACAAATTAAAAAGTGTCAAAAAGTGTTAAATAGGCTGGCAACATGCTAGAAACATAATAAAACATGCTAGCAACACTTAGCTAAGTGTTAAAGCATTCTACTAATGTAGTGAAAAAGGAAGTTACTGTAACTAAGGCAAGCAATGTCCGATCTTCCCCAAACTTCACACGTGTGATAGGTGTTTTGTTCCAAACAAACACCCATGACCAAATTCAGTTATAGTCATAGCACCACCTGCTGGTAACAGGAAGTGACAATGTTAACACTGTTATGGACTCCTAGGGACAAATTAAAACGTGTCAAAAAGAGTTAAATAGGCTGGCAAAATTCTAGAAACATAATAAAACATGCTATCAACATTTAGCTAAGTGTCAAAGAATGCAACTAATGCATTGAATAAGGAAGTTGCTGTAACTCAGGCTAGCAACGTCCGATCTGCCGCAAACTTCAGACATTTAACAAGAGTCCTGTACTGAACACATCAACATGCCCGTACTCCGTTATAGTCATAGCGCCATCTACTGGCAACATGAAGTGTCATGTGTAACACTTTTATGGACTCCTAGCATGTGTAACAATGTTATGGAGTCCTAGCAAGATATTAAAAAGTGCCAGCAAGTGATAAATACACTGGTGGCATGCTAGAAACATACTTAAACATGTTAGCAACACTTGGCTAAATGTTAAAGCATCATATTACTGCAGTGAATCAGGAAGTTACTGTAATTCAGGCATACAGTGTCCAATCTGCCCCAAATTGAACAAGTTTGATGAGAGTCCTGCCCTGAACACATAAATATGCCTGTATTCGATTCTAGTCATAGCGTCACCTAATGGCAACAGGAAGTGACACGTCTAATACTGTTATGGACTCCTTACAAAATAATAAAAAGCAACAATAAGTATTTAATAGGCTGGCAACATTCTAGAAGCATACTAAAACATGCTAGCATCACTTAGCTAAGTGTTAAAGCATGCTAATAATGTAGTGAAATAGGAAGTTGCTGTAATTCAGGCATACAGTGTCCAATATGCCCCAAATTGAACAAGTTTGATAAGAGTCCTGTCCTGAACACATCAACATGCCCGTATTCGATGATAGTGCCACCTGTTGCCAACAGGAAGTGGCTTTTTTAAAACTGTTATGGACTCCTTGCAAAATAATAAAAAGCATCAAGAAGTGTTAACAAGGCTGGCAACCTTCTAGAAGCATACTAAAACATGCTAGCAACACTTAGCTAAGTGCTAAAGCAAGCTACTAATGCAGTGAAAAAGGAAGATGTTGTGACTCAGGCAAGCAATGTCCGATCTGCCCCAAACTTCACACGTTTGACAAGGGTCCTGTCCTAAATAAATCAACATGCCCATATTCGGTTAAAGTCATAGCGCCACCTGCTGGCAACAGGTAGTTTCAGTTTTAACACTTTTATGCACTATTTGCAACACAGTAAAATATGCCATTGTGTGCTAATCATGCTATAACTATTTTCATACATTCTAGCAACACTTAGTATGTGCAAAATGATGCTAATAATACTATAAAACAGGAAGTGTTTGTAACTCATGCATACAATTCCCAATCTGACCCAAACATCACATGTTTTATAAGAGTACTGGCCTGAACACAACTAAAGGCCAATATTCAATTATAAGTATAGCGCCGCCTGTTGGCAACAGGAAATTACTTATTTTATACTAACTTAAACATGACTTGTCTGATCTGCCAGAAACTTTGCATGTTTGGTAAGAGTCCTGGCCTGAAGACATTTACATGTCGATATTCAGTTATAATCATAGAGCCACCTGTTGGCAGCAGGAAATATGGCACAAATATTTACTATTTTATATGTATATGGCCCAATGTTAACTGCTCCTCCTATGGGCACCGGGTGGTGTTGAGCCCGAGTGCGAGGGCCCTTTCACCGCTGATTGCAGCTTTAATTAGGGCTCAAGCCCAAAGGGGCGAAGAGCCCTATTGTTCCCCTAAGGATTATTCTTCTTCTTATTATTATTATTTTTTATTTTTTATTATTTATTTTTTTTATTAAACCTTCCGGGGGTTTTTGGGGGCCTTAACGTGTTCAAAAACTCTTGAAAATTGGCACACACATTGGAATCTGCGGCCATCAGGACGCCACAGAGACTGGGACCCGGGCGTGGCACAGGGGCTCTACAGCGCCCCCTGGAACACAGTCAGAAATCTTGAACCATAGCTCACACACACTTGCATGTATTTATATGAAACTCAGTACACTTATAGATCTCATTGAGCTGAACAACTTTCGCGCTCTATGTCATAGGCTCCGCCCAACAGGAAGTCAGCTATTCAGGGCTGTTTAAAAAAAGCATGCTCTGGAATTTGATATACTTGTCATAGGTTTTTTACTTGATTGCCACCAAACTCGGTCAACATGATCTCAAGACATTGGGGATGAAAAACTGCCAGGGGATTTTTGATATCCCGAACGGTTTGCCCGTGGCATGGCGTTGAAATTAGGGCAAAAAATTAGAAACAGGAAATGCCTAATAACTAGGGGTGTAACGGTTCACAAAATTCACGGTTCGGTTCGATACGATACACTGGTGTCACGGTTCGGTACGGTTCGATATGTTTTAGATACAGCAAAAAGAAAAAATTGGCAGATAAATTGCCTTGATTTTTAAAAAATGTTTTATTTATTAAAACTAACAAAGTATGTTTTTTTTTATTTTTTACATTGAACAATGATGGAGCTATTCTTTACCCATCTTCTATGGTCTTTTCTTAGCAGCAAATTGTATAAAACAAATACAACTCCTTATAAAAAAAAATGAAAATGTTATATTATTGTAGTAGGCCTAGTTATGAACAAATACAAAGATGTAACTTTTTATATGGAACTCTATAACTCTTTATATTGAGTGTGTTTTTACTCAATTGGTTCTCTATAGGGCTTATGTTTTTTGGAACAAAGCAGGAATTACGGTCTGTCTGAAATGGGCTCGTGAAGGAATATTGTAACGGGGCTCAATTACATTAAGCATGTTCTTAAAACCTACGTTTTCCACTACAGAGTAAGGCGCTCGCTCACTCAGTACGCGCTGAAGGCTCGTTGCAAAATGGCTAATGCATTTAACAGACCAGAAATAGAAAATCCTCCAATAACCAACAGGTCTGGTGTTTGGGTGCACTTTGGATTCCCTGTAAGCTATAATTGTGATGATAGAATGAATGGTAAATAGTAAGGTCTCATATCCGCGGCTATAACGTAAATGTAGCCTACCAATTGCTGTGGTGATGTCTTTTGCCCTGTTTGAATCCGTTGGAAATGTCTGTCTAAAAGCTGCGGGGATAGTCTGTTGCGTGTATGTTTATCCTTTTTTTCGTCTTTTCCCAGATACTGACACACTAAGGTGATGTCGGCGTAAATGAGTTGACATGTTTCAATTATTCCCGCTGGTGTGTTTTTTTTTTTTTTTTTGTATTCCCGCTGGTGTACCCTAGATGCGACATATCGTTGTTTTTTTTATCCACCACTCTCTTGCCATCACCATTATATCTTACAGGGAATCCAAAGTGCACCCAAACACCAGACCTGTTGGTTTTTGGAGGATCTTCTATTTCTGGTCTGTTAAACGCATTGGCCATTTTGCAACGAGCCTTCAGCGCATACTGAGTGAGCGAGCGCCTGACTGAGTAGCCTAACATAAACATATAAGTTGGTGTTTTTTTCTTCTTCATCGGTTTGTTCGACGTATGATACCGATCGTATATGTGTGACTATTAAAAGTCAACGTTATAGCGCCACCAACTGGCAGCAGGAATTGAGTCATTTTCAATATGCTTTGAATTCAGCATATTTTGAAATCTTATTTTTACTCGATTTGCTTCAAATTTCATCAGAATAATGACAAAACATGGCCGATGTAAATCTGTTGTGGGGATATTGATATCTTATATATTGTTGTCATGGCAACATGTCAAACTTGAATATTCTGTTATGGTGATTTTGAGGCAGATAACAACCTCAGATTTACATGAAACTCAAAACACATATCAGCATTATTGATAGCTAGACAATGGAAAAAGCTTTTAAAAGGGCGTGGAAGAGGCACTCTATAGCGCCACCTTTTGACAAAAATTGGGGGGGGGGGAGTTAGTTTTAGCTACAGACACCAAACTTGGAACATATATTGGTCTTATCAAGACGGACAACTTTCTAATTCACAGTCATCAGCTACGACCAACAGGAAATCGGCTATTTTGATTTGAATATGGATTTTTTTTTTTAATTTAGCTGTGATTTAATGCATACTCCTCAGAGGAAAAGTTCACTATACTCACCAAACTTTGTCTACATGTTGCAAAACATTGAGGAACTTAAATTGCGAACGGATTTTGGTTAGCTTGAACGGTTTTGTCGTGGTGATTTTTTGAAATGACAGTAAAAAGGGAATCATTAATTGTCTTGTATTTTTAAATTGCAGCTTCCAAACACTTAAAAGCATTTTTTCATACAGAGATCAAATCATTCTGAGGAAATATGCATAGTTTCATGACTTTACAACACTGTATGATTAAAAGAAAATTAAAAAACTGTCAGACATCTCAACTCACTCTGTCACTCTGTTTGAGGAATGTATGTGTGCTGACTGAGTGTGTGTGTGTGTGTGTGAGTGGGGGATGGGCATGAGCTGAGTGGCAGACAGACAGAGAGAGTGAAAGAGAGAGAGAGAGACTTATATGGCGCTCGCTTTGTGTCATTTCTTTCCTAACCAAGCTTAAAGACGTGATAACGTGCGTGTGGAGAACGTCTGCCCGTCTGAACGTCTGCCCGTCTGAACGTCTGCGCGTCTGTACGTCTGCCCGTCTGAACGTCTGCACGTCTGCCCGTTTGAACGCAAAACGTGCCTTGGCTAATTTAAAAATAGCGCACGTACTTTTATGCAGCTACTTGTTGGATTAATAAATGACTGACTAACTAACTGTATTTTTATATGTACATTTCTGAAATGCATTTTCTGTAAAGCTGTTTTGAAACTATATGTTTTGTGAAAAGCGCTGTAGCCAACAACTAAATTTGAATTGAATTGAATTGAATTGAATTGAATGGACTTGTCTTATTTGAGACACTGTTCGAACAGTGTGGGCTAGAAGATTTGATCATTTAAGCTATTATTAAATTAGATGAAGTAATTTCCAGCAGAGAAAATCACATTAATAGCTATTTAACATAGACCTAGCTTTTAACATCCTCGAAGAATATTAAGAAAATACTATTTAGGTTTGAATACATAAAAAAAGAAAAATCTAATCTCAACAGAAAAAGTCTTTGAATGTATTTTGGAATATATTATGCACGATCATGCATGGGAATATGAAATAGGCTATAGGCTACAATAATAATAATAAAAAAGCTCCATAGTAGAGTGGATGCATTACTTAATTATATTCTTAAATTCGATGTTATAAAAAAATCGTACTATGAACTTCTAGCAAGCTCATTTAAACCGAGTTGTAAATGCCGAAATGAACGGAGGCTAAATAAATATTAAACTACTAAATATCAATATAATTGCCAGTAGATGGCGCCAAGGCCCTGTTCTATTGAGATTACTGGTTGATGTTCAACCTATTCTTTCAAAAACACAAATATATTTTAACATCCACACAACTAGCCTACTCTGTTTAGACAATTGCAGTTGTTCTGCTGTGGTGCTGTTTGGAACTGTATTTTCATTGACTAGCCTATTGTGTGAAATGCCAGTCATTAATATATTGTTTATTTACAGGCTTTCTGGTTTTCTAAAAACTGCTCATAACAGAAACATTCAAACAAATATTTTCAAATTTGTGTTTTACTTGGTATTTTTTTATATCCTTGGTGTGTTGGCAATTCATTTTCATTATATATATATATATATTTCTGTTACTCAGAAGTGAAACATTATGTGAATTTAAAGTGGCTGCGTTATAAATAGAAATATGGGTATAGTCTAAATGTATGTGCTGTTGTTGGTTGTCCCATGACATGCTACATTTTAACGTTTTAATGACAGTGTCTTGGCTATAAATTTTACATTTCACTAATTAAGGGGAATGTAAAGCATTAAATCAACTAGGTCTCTGAAATAGCTCATGAAGCTTCATTTGACAAGCATATTGACAGAGCACAACTCAATGTCACACATTTAGATAATGGAAGAACAACACAGAAACAAACAGGGTCAACAGTCGAAGAAGAGGAGTAATGATGTGTGGTGGAAGAAGGGTACGGAGGCAAAACAGTGGAAGAGGTCAAGATTGTGGACATGTTTCTAATGAAATAAGGACACTATTGCAGACAATGTTATCAGTCATGACCTTACAATGACGGGGTGTCAAAAGGTAAAGGCGAATGTTAGGAGAACAACAGTGTCTTCAATCATTCAAAAGTTTGTAGACAGAACAGGTGTGTAATCAGACATTGTTTTCTGTACTGTAATACTGTATACGTACTCCACTTGCATTACATAATACAGCAAATATACTTTATAGAGACAATGTAACACACACACACACACAAACACACACACACATATACAGAGTGTGTGTGTATGTATGTGTATATATATATGTATATATATATATATATATAATATATGAATGAAGAGTTCAGATACAAAAGCCATCTGAATTTTTTTTCTAGAACGATCATTTTTATCAAGCTCATATGTTTAAGTTCAGTGATTTCACTTAAATGATAATTAATAGGTAATTTTCATTGCCATTTAAGTGAATTTCCTGAACTTAAACATACGAGCTTGATAAAAATTATCATTCTAGAAGAACATTTCAGATGGCTTTTGTATCTGAACTACACACACACACACACACACATATATATATATCCGGATCCAGTACGTATCCAGACCAGATGGTGGATCAGCACCTAGAAAGGACCTCTACATCCCTGAAAGACAGCGGAGACCAGGACAACTAGAGCCCCAGATACAGATCCCCTGTAAAGACCTTGTCTCAGAGGAGCACCAGGACAAGACCACAGGAAACAGATGATTCTTCTGCACAATCTGACTTTGCTGCAGCCTGGAATTGAACTACTGGTTTCGTCTGGTCAGAGGAGAACTGGCCCCCCAACTGAGCCTGGTTTCTCCCAAGGTTTTTTTCTCCATTCTGTCACCGATGGAGTTTCGGTTCCTTGCCGCTGTCGCCTCTGGCTTGCTTAGTTGGGGACACTTCATCTACAGCGATATCGTTGACTTGATTGCAAATAAATGCACAGACACTATTTAACTGAACAGAGATGACATAACTGAATCCAATGATGAACTGCCTTTAACTCTCATTTTTGCATTATTGACACTGTTTTCCTAATGAATGTTGTTCAGTTGCTTTGACGCAATGTATTTTGTTTAAAGCGCTATATAAATAAAGGTGACATTGACATTGACATATATATATATATATATATATATATATATATATATATATATATATATATATATATATATATATATATATATATATATACACACACACACACACACACACACACACACACACACACACACACACACACACATGTCGTTGTGATATAAAGAATATAAATGTAAATCGTAGCCATAGGTTAAATCTGAAAATAGTGAACACTGTTATATTGACAGCATGACTAATCATTTTGACTCTTGTTTGTGAACAATGACACAAGGACTATTCATTCTGATGGCACTATATGTTCATTGACATAAATACATGACTTTTGAGAGATGAACTAAAGATTTTGAGCAGGTTACAGGCTTTTGCAGGTAATCCATTGTGTGGTGTTACTATGAATTATTTTGAGAAAAGCATTTACTGGTTTGCTAATCTTAAGGATTATTCAAGAAATCTACCAAAGAGAAACTGTAAAAGGACATTCAGGGCAAACAGCAGGCTATGTGCAAGGGGATTTAGTAAATGTAACATCGCAGAATCCACATCCTTTTTGATCATGGAGCAACATTCCAAGAAGATTTGAGGAATATACAGTTAATAGCAATTTCAGACTATAACCATGGGAGCCTAAGCTCCAAGTCAATAAACAAACCACAGACAACAGCCATCACATCTTTATTATTTTTTTAACACATAGAATTGTCTTTCAAATGACTTGATAACTTGTATGTTTATCTGTGCTGACAGGTAAATTCCAGTTTAGATCTTCTGGGGAATTTTGTGCAATTCCTTAGTTGGAGTGTTAATATTTGAAACTATTTGTAAAACATGAAAACGTAATGCGGGATCGATAAATAAATAATTAGATTTTTAATACCTGGGGTCTGTTTCAGAAAGAAGGTTAAGTGAAAACTCTTGAGTATGTTAACCCTGAAATGAGTGAAACGTTTTTTTTTTTGTTTGTTTCCTGGACACCTGTGAGATCCATCAAAGAGGAGATTCACTCGAGTGCATGTCAGTGGTGGAGAAATCGATTTAAATGAGGCTAATCTGATTCACTTGATAACATCTTGCTGTGACCTCTGAAAGTAACCTAATTACTAAAAATTGCATAAAATCCTGTGTTTGTTCTGATCTACCGATCTTGATGGAAGTTTAAAGAAGCCAAGTGAATGACAACTTTATTAGCCAAGTAGGCCTAAGCATTCTTTTTTAAACAATATTTTGTATCTATTCTGTGTCTTAAATAGCCTACTATAAAACATTAGCCAATATAGTCTATAGCTTAGTAAAATTACTATGGTAAATCGATAAAAAAAGAAAAGATTAAAGTTAGCATTTAATATTTATTTAATATGGCCGAATCATTCTCCTAAATCTTACAGTACTGCGCATGCTCAGACCACCTGAATCGTCTACTACACCAATGAGATTGCTAGGCAATTCCCTTTTACGGTTGTTTTAAGCATAGACAGTAGGCTATATAAACGTCTCGCCCGACAGTAAATGAAAGGATGTGGCCTCACAAAATGGCGGCGCTATATCGTTTACGTCCCAGAATGCACTGCGCAGTGACGTCGGTTGCCAGGCAATTCGGGCTGGCAATTCAAATGTGTCGCCCCGCCCATAGACTAAAAAATAGGCCCCGCCCCATCGTCCAGACTGCACTCTGGGATATGCCTACTATTTTTTCCATGAACCACCCACAGATATCATATAAAGGCTAGATGTCTTAAGGCGGAGTCACTTCCGGCATCACCGGCGGCCATCTTACCACAGGGCTCTGTGAATTAAGGTGAGTGAGCAGCACGCACACAAATCCTCTTATCTCGCTGAAATCTGGACGGATTTACAAACGGTTTGGTTTCTTACAAACGTTATTAACGTGGCTATAATTCTGAATGCTTAAACATTTTGAACATAATTATTCATATGTATGCAGTATAATAGCTACATCTCTGACGTTTATAACAAACCAAACCGTTTGAAAATCAGTAGAAAATTGAGCAAGTTATGGTTATTTAAAAGTACATGCACCATGTTACACGTTGGTATTTGTCAATGGATTGTACTAGATGACATGTTTAATTGTCTATATGGTCAAATGTGTAAATGTGTCAAATGTCAGGTTACAACTGTAGTTGTTAATGAGTAAAATGTTTAGCAATCTGTTTTTTTGGTTTGTTTTTTAAGATTGTTTCTTTGGTTTGTATGTTACAGATGGAGATGCAGCAGTGGAGGTAGAAGGTGGAGGGATCCTTGATATCACCCTGGAAGATGTGCTTGTGTTTGCTTCTGGGGCATCTGCCATACCTGCATTTGGATTTCAAGAGAATCCTGCCATTACTTTTCTTCATGAGGAACTGAATGGCAAACGGCGGATGTTCCCAGAAGCAAACACTTGTGCCATCATCTTGAAGTTGCCCATTGGGCATACATATGAAGACTTTTGTCATTTTATGACAACTGGAATCATTCAGTCACCAGTATTTGGGGTAGCCTAAAACTTGGGGTAACTCCTGCATGGCTGTTCACTCCCCAGCTGTCCTGTTGTTGTTGTTGTTGTTGTTTTTACGTTGTTTATACTATGTATTGTGTATTGTTTGCTTGTGTTAAAGTAATAATCATATAAATATTACTTTGTATGCCCTAAACCTTGACTGTCTTTTATTCTTTATACCTTATTTATTTTAGTATGACATGATAAAAATAATTCATTACATTTATATAGCGCTTTTCTAGGAACTCAAATCGCTTTTACATATGGAAGGGGGGGAATCACCTCCACCACCAATGTGCAGGTCATTGGTTTTTAATGACCACAGAGAGTCAGGACCTCAGTTTAACGTCTCATCCGAAGGACGGTGCTCTTTGACAGTATAGTGTCCCCGTCACTACACTGAGGCATTAGGACCCACACAGACCACAGGGTGAGCGCCCCCTACTGGCCTCACTAACACCTCTTCCAGCAGTGACCTAGTTTTCCCAGGAGTCTCTCATCCAGGTACTAACCAGACTCAACCCTGCTGAGCTTCAGTGGGCAACCAGTCTTAGGCTACAGGGTGATATGGCTGCTTTTGGATATTGGATAATATTGGTTAATCATATAAGTAATATAAACATGATTATGCCATAGCATTTAGTCAGTTTTATACAATATAACTGCAGTGTTGACTACTAATTTGACTTTTAATTGATGTCAATCTGCTCTTACAAGAATTCCAGTGATGACAATACAGATTGTGCAAATGGAGCAATATGGAATGAAAAACATGTACTTCAATAACTGCAAAATTGTTAAGAAAATGCTTTTTACTGTTATTCTTATTTATGTAACAAACTTTATTTCCCATGATTTAAAGATTTAGTGTTGCATTTATGATTATTGTGTGTGCTTAAGAGCAGGGTAAAGGTATGGGTATCTCGTGTATCAATAAGTAGACAGGAATAGGACCAGCATGCAGACAATACCACAGAATAAATCAGTCATACTCTGACCATTTAAGTCTATTATTCTGTTATTAAAAGATGCTACAAATGACATTACAAACGCTTCGTTTTGACATAAAAATAAATTAAAAAAATCATTCAGTCATACATTTCACTCATTAATTATCTTGTGTTAGTGGAATATAACTTTTCCAAAGACGCAGAACCCCCATACAATACAAATCTGTAAGACATTTAAAGCACTGAAAATATTTTAGAAAAGCAAATGTATACTATATCGAACATTGCTCCTTTATGAAATTGTTAATGCACTGAGCCCTTAATGTACAGGAATAAATGACCCAAAACTTACTGAAACTTCCTTTCAAATAGATCAAGGAGTGGACATGGCTAATGAGCAGATAAGTTTCCCTCTGCTTCCACCTACTGACTTTAGTGGTCATTTACTGTCATTTTTGTTTTAACTGTTTGTTTTTCCTGCAGGTGAAAACAAGATGCATCCGTTTAAGCCTGTTACAGTTTATTTATCAGGGCTCTTAACATAGTAGTAAAAAATGTGCAGTATGACTAGGCTCAATTTAATAGAGTGCTAGGCTTTATATTTAGTGTAGCTCTATTAAATAGTATTTATGTTAAACGATTTTAAATTGAATGATTGATAATTTATTTTAGTTTAAAATCCAATACGTTTCTGAATGGTTAATTAAAACTAAATGCAGCATCTATGAATGAACTTGAGGCATGCAGACCGGCTGCTGCAGGGCTTTAACAAATCTTAAACAAACAAATAATGATATGACCCACTTTTTCTGAATTTTACTAGCCCATTTTATTTGTCTCTCATAAGATCGTATATACATGACAATAGACTTGTATATCATTGGGATACCAAATGTATGTAGCCTACTTAACATTCAGCATTATAAAAATAAATAAATCCAATGTAGTTCTAAGTAAACTGCCAAAATAAGATTATCTAGAATGTCTATAACAGTAAAAGTATGAGAAAATAAGGAAAATTAGGCGGGCAGACGTTAAGACGTGCAGACGTACAGACGTGCAGACGGGCAGACGTGCAGACGGGCAGACGTTAAGACGGGCAGACGTACAGACGTTAAGACGTACAGACGTAATCCACACGTTAACTTCTAACGTGACGCCGCCGTCACGTCTGTAAAAATCAACAGCTACACGTTATTGACGTGTCTACGTGACGTGATATTTGCGTGTACGTCTCCATATAAAACAAATGGAGACGTACACGCACGTATACACGTGTGTTATCTGTCGTGCTTGTCAGTCTCGTCGCCGAATGACACAAAGCGAGCGCCATAACTTACGGCGCTGATCCACTTGTCCGACACGACTGTCGCGTGGTGTCGCGACGCCTCCCCACATTTGTACGTTGATGGGCGTTTCTCTGTTTGCCGCTATGGGCGTTGTTTTGACCAAGCGGGAAATGTTGCTTATTTAAAGCATTTGTTCGAGGAAGTGATGTGTTTTGTGGATTTCAGTCATGAATCGGAGAATGATCATTGTAGCTGCTCTGCTCTACCTCCGGAGGAAGAAGCCACGTCGTCGGCACAGGGTTCACCCTATCCGGAGTGAAGTTGTCTGGCGCGAGTGGGGGAGTACCACCGCCTTGTGTTGGAGCTCCGGCTTGACGACGATATGTTCAGGGAACATTTCAGGCTGTCCAAGGAGCTGTTCGACGACCTGCTGGCGCGAGTGGGACCCCGGATTGCCAAGACGAACACCTTTTTTCGTCAGGCAATTGTTCCTGTTCAGCGCCTGGCTATTTGTCTACGGTAGGCTACTTCAGATAATACAGTTATTAATTGAGTAGTGGACGTTCACTCATGATCTTAAAGGTCAATTCCGGTGAAAAACGCATCCCAGGGAACGATCGACTCGGTAACCATGTGTTAATTACCCCTAGGTTCATTTTTTCACCGGAATGGTCCTTTAAAGCAACATTTTTTAATTAATTACTAGATACTCAACATCAATAGGGTATTTCAATGAGAAACACCACATTTCATTTTTCAAATTTTCGTAATAGGTTAATGTGTGATATCTAAAAGTGATTACATATACTGGTTAATGTGTACTGCCTGAATATACTACATTTTTTAGTTCATTTATTAGTTCATTAACATTTATATAATTTTGTCATTTATTTGTAATAAACACTTTAAAATTTATAGATTTTTTTTTCATTTATTTGTAATAAACACTTTAAAATGATTAATTAAAAAGTGTTATTAATGATAAATTAGTTTTTTTTTAAATATGCATGCAGATTACGTAACAATGCGTCCCACCGTTAATTTCTATTATATTTAATATATGTTTATGTCTTCACAGATACCTCTCAACAGGGGATTCGTTCAGGACAATATCTAGCAGCTACAGGGTGGGCCACTGCACTGTGGGAAGAGGACAACTAGAGCCCCAGATACAGATCCCCTGTAAAGACCTTGTCTCAGAGGAGCACCAGGACAAGACCACAGGAAACAGATGATTCTTCTGCACAATCTGACTTTGCTGCAGTCTGGAATTGAACTACTGGTTTCGTCTGGTCAGAGGAGAACTGGCCCCCCAACTGAGCCTGGTTTCTCCCAAGGTTTTTTTCTCCATTCTGTCACCGATGGAGTTTCGGTTCCTTGCCGCTGTCGCCTCTGGCTTGCTTAGTTGGGGACACTTCATCTACAGCGATATCGTTGACTTGATTGCAAATAAATGCACAGACACTATTTAACTGAACAGAGATGACATAACTGAATTCAATGATGAACTGCCTTTAACTCTCATTTTTGCATTATTGACACTGTTTTCCTAATGAATGTTGTTCAGTTGCTTTGACGCAATGTATTTTGTTTAAAGCGCTATATAAATAAAGGTGACATTGACATTGACATTGAGTGGTGAAAGAGATGTCAGCTGCCATCTGGGATGCCCTGCTGCAGGAGTACCTGCCTGCACCATGCATGGAGGAATGGCGTGCCATTGCAGAAGGGTTCAGCCATCGCTGGAACTTCCCCAACTGTCTTGGTTCGGTGGATGGGAAGCACGTGGTCATCCAGGCCCCAGACAACTCCGGCTCCCTGTACTATAATTACAAGGGTACATATTCCATCGTGCTGTTGGCAGTGGTCGATGCCGACTACCTCTTCAGGGTAGTTGACGTTGGTGGATATGGCAGGACGAGTGACGGCGGATCCCTCTACAACTCTGCCTTTGGTGAGGGCCTCCGAGATGCTACCCTGGACCTCCCTGAATCTGCGGTCATCCCTGGGTCTGAGCATCGTGGTGACAAGCCATTTGTGTTTGTAGGGGATGAGGCATTTCCCCTCCGCCGGAACCTCATGCGCCCGTTCCCTGGCCCCCATGTCCCTGGAGAGCAGAGGGTGTACAACTACCGTCTCAGTCGTGCCAGGCTTGTAGTTGAGTGTGCTTTTGGCATTCTGTCTTCACAGTGGAGAATGTACAGAAGAGTGATGGCTGTCAGCCCCACTACTGCTGAGACGTGTGTCAGAGCCACTTGCGTTCTCCACAACTACCTGCGTGTCATGACCCTGAGGAGAAGGCACAGCGGAGGTAGTTACCGTAGGCCTGGTGATGGTAGTTGTCTCCGGGGAGTATCCAGGATGTCTGCCAACAACGCTACACGGGAGGCCTTGAGAGTGAGAGGCAACTTCGCCTCTTATTTCAGCGAAGAGGGCGCTGTTCCTTGGCAGGTCCAGCCATAAAACGGCACAGCAGCTGCATAACACAACGGCTCTTTTAAGAGCCACCCACATTGTCCTTTAAAGGCATATTTCCAAAGTAGCACAAGCATTATACATACATTGCTCTTTAAAAGCAAAGGTCCATATTCCAGAAGTATAACACATGGAAATGTAAAGTAGATATATGTGATACACCTGACTTCCCCCTTCACACAGCATTTTCACCCCACTGTTATGAAAAACAATGAGCCCTTTTAGCCTGATTAACCCCACTAAATAAACTTCACAGGGATGTTACACTACAAGACCCTTTGTGACAACTTACCTGTTCTAACTCAACCTTGTCATTAAACTCTTCATTCTGTGTATAATACATATATCGTCAGTTATCTTTTTTTTCATAAAAAAACTATTATTATTAAAATTATTATTTCAGTTAACCATTAGTTATTAATGGTTATTTATTAGTAGATAAATAACCATTTATCTACTAATAAATGGTAGATTTAGTTCATAAATCTAGGTAACTAAAGAGTTAGTTTAGTTAATAACTAAACATCAGAATCAGATTTTAGTTATTTATTAACTAAATCAAATAAAGTTAATTGTAATTTTATGGTTTAGTTATTAGTTTTACCTCTGAAGTTTTTCTTTTTTTACGTGGGTATCTACTGGATTCATCCAAACAACATTCTATTTTGTACAGTTGCAATAAATCTATCTACAGTAACTATCTATATTGGCTTAGCAAATGTGTACACCAAGTATAAACACTACAGAATAATGAACACTGATGAGAATGAAAGTCATGAACACCATTTAAAAAACTTAATTATTTATTGAACAAAATATTAACTTATTGAACATGTGAACTTATTGAACAAAATAAACTTAAAACAATAAATATAAACTCATTGAACAAAATATAAACATTTTCAACAAAATAAACTTAAAATAATAAATATAAATATGAACACTGAACAAAATATTAACTTAATAAATATAAATATTAACTTTTTGAACAAAATAAACTACAAATATTAAATATAAAATATGTATAAACACAAACATGAACATAAGAACATTTTAAAATAAAATTACTCCCTTCCGTCCATATCCACCTCATAAACCAAGGAATAAATTTTAAATTTAACCGCGGTGGGTAGGTTCATTCGCCGGATGGCGGGCAAGAGGCTCATAAAAAAAACTTCATCCTCATCCGCTGCAGACAGAGCTACTTGAGGAAGAGGAGGTGGTGTCGGCTCCATATGAGCCTCCTTGAGTGTACTTAAGAGCTCCCGCTCAAACACAGACATGGTTGGCCCTCTTTTCTTCCTCATCTGTGGCCTGAACTGAGAGGTGGAAGGGCCTGCCTCCTCCAGGTCTCCCCCCACCTCTGTGAGAGGTGGAGTGGGTGCAGGTGGGGGAGTTGGTGCAGGTGGGGGAGTGGGTGCAGGTGAGAGGGGTGCAGCCGGGGGGGTAGGTGCTGGTGGGGGGCTAGGTGCTGATGGGGGTAGCGGGGTGGGTGAAGCTGGAGGGGAGTTGACCAAAGGGATGGGTGCAGCTGGGGGTGCAGTGGCAGGGGTAGCTTGGTGGAACAGATTGGAGGTGGTCGGCCTACACTCCATGAATGGGGCCAGGAACCCCATCACAGCCATATACTTCCATGGCCGAGCAGATGAGGCCCCAGCCCCACTCCTGTTTCTCTCCCTCTCCTTCCTCTTTTCCCTGGTGAACTGGTCCCTCAAGCTCTTCCACCTTGACCGACACACATCCTCTAATAATAATAAAAATATATGTAAGAGAAAAGTACAGGCAATGAATCTGTCTGTGCATCTAATCTTGCTTTAAGCTAATAATTAAGTTTTTTAAATGGTGTTCATGACTATCATTCTCATCAGTGTTCATTATTCTGTAGTGTTTAAACTTTAAGCTGCAAATTGATATGCCCATTTCAAATGGTTAGATCTGTCATGAGGTATGTATTTATTTATTTATTTATTTATGTAAAAGTCCATCAAAATCTCTCTACCTACCATCCTAATGTTACCTGCTATCATAAATACTACTAGCATATGAACCCGTTTCTGCAGATGTACATATGCTGTCTGCTATGAATCAATGAACATTTTATTTAACACAATACAAACTCATAAAACCCACCAGGGACTCCAACGACCTCTGCCACCCTTCTCCATGCGGAACTGCGTAGCTCGTTGTCCCTATATGACAATAAAGTCGGATCATATAAATTAGGGAATCCTGCGACAGCCACAATCAGTTTCTCCTCCATTTTGTACTCTGGAACTAAAGTTTCCGCGCATTTTTGAAGTAGGATGTGACCTGCGAAGAGACTTCCCTCCGTCTCCATATGCTCTACTTCTATTGGATAGACGCGCCGCGTTTGACGGACTTCATTTGCATAAAGATGGGCATCGGCCAGCTTTTTGACGCGCAGCACTTTTTCAAATGAAGCGCCTCCTTCCCGGAATGCTTTGCGGGTGCGACAAAGTCGCGTGACGTCACCCATAGGAATATAGTGGAGCGCGGCGCGACAGAAGTGTCGCACGGACAAGTGGATCAGCGCCGTTAAACATCTCTTTAATCATCAGGAAAAAAACTGTATTTTAAATTGTTATTTTTTTGTTGTTGTTGCTAATTGTGCTGTTTTCATTACAGCTTAAGAAATCTCTTAGGCCTTATCCTTTTCTGACAGTTTCAGGAATTAAAAAAAAATCTAAAAATACTTATTTGTGCTGCAAATAATAATTTCAAACCCATTTGATACTGACCTCTGAAAAAAATAAATAAACAAACACAGAACTCAGAAATATTTATTTCAAGATGCAATAAAAGAAAACTGTACACTTGAATTTATATATATATATATATATATATATATATATATATATATATATATATATATATATATATATATAATTGCATAAGTTTATATTTAATCTTTTTTATCAAGTGTACAGCTGTACAGTTTAATTTTTTGCATCTTGAAAAAAATATTTCTGTGTTCTTTATCCCTCTGTGTTGTGTTTAACTTTTCAGTTTGGAAGATCAATGATTCTTTAAATCTCCTTTGTGAATGCTTTAAATGTATAAATAGTCCTCACTTTAGATGAGCTCACAAAAATAGATAGCTGGCAATTACTAAATATTTTATAAAAACCTGACTTTATCATGATTTACAGCTGGAATATATGTCAATAAAGCAGTTATTAGCAAACTGACCAACTATTATCATGTGTCTAAATAATAAGATTTATATATTTACACTAAAATAGTTCATTAATCATTTAATTTCACTTTCTTAATGATAATGATAATAATGATAATAAACCACTGACAACTCCTTAATAACTGGTTTGTAAATAATGCAATAATTTATAAATGATAAATTGATCCTTAAATTATGAAAAAAATACAATGATTGAACTTTATAGATATGCTCAATAACAAAATATTTATAGCTGTATTTATGAACTGCTTAATAATGCCTATTAAAGGAGTGCTATTAGGCTTTTTCACTTTTTCAACTTTAGTTAGTCTGTAATGTTGCTGTTTCAGCATAAAAAAGTTCTGCAAAGTTACAAAGCTGAAAGTCCAATTCAAAAGGAGATATTTTATTTAACAATAATCACTTTTTAAAAACTACAACAAACAAATTGTTTGGACTACAACAAGCATTTTCCGGGATTTGTGATAACACAAATATTGACGAATGGGATGTGAAAAAAGACTGGAAGAGAAAAAAAAACTCCTTATATTCAGTTGTGCAGAATTATGAGGCACTTTTTCCTTTACTGATAAAATGAGCCAAAAAAAGACATTTCACTCAGACTGAAAAAAACAAAATTATTAGATCCTCATCAGAAATATTCAAAATTAGATCACTACATTAATTGCAAAGTAAAGACATAACCACTGGACAGCAAAATGCTTACTGGGTCAGAAGGGTCAGAAAAAAAACAGGTGGAGAAGAACAGAAACACATAAACTGCAAAAGAATTAAGAATTAAACTGAAGAATTAGGTGTGAAACAATCAGGGAGCATTTAGTCTACAGTGCCACCATTTTCCAGAACTGCAACTTTCCTGGAGTCTACGAATTACAATGTGTCAGGTTCTGAGAGACGTAAAAAGATCCCAAAAAATGACTTAATTAGAATAGCACAACGTATTGTGGAATACTATATTAAGACTTTATATATAGGCTTTATGAACAGATAGGTTTTGAGAGATTCTTGAAGGACTAGCATCCCCTCCTCTTGTACGACGGTTTGAGGAATATATCTTCCAGATAGTACCGCCGCTCCCTATATGCAGAGTACGCAGTCTTCGTAGGGCACCAACTCCCAGAGGGGGCACCATTCCAGTTGCTCAAAAAAAAAAAAACATGTGCCAGTCTCCCATCCGCGCTCGCGACCGCTTGCACCTCATGTTTGCGGATGAATGTTCATTATTGATGGATGGACATCTATGCCCATGTAAAGGACATCAGCAATCCGGCACAGAGAAAAGAAAAATAAAGAAATTAAAAAACAAAACAAAAACAGGCATAAAGTTGGCTTGACATTGGACATTCGAGAGTCTCAAATTTAGGGACCGTCTCTAAAGTTACATGTGATATTGTTATACACTTTTCTAACGTCAGTAGCATTTGAAGAGAATGACTTACAGTCAGAAAAACAACTGTAATTGTTCATCTAGGTGAAAGCTATAATGCACAATTAAATTGAATGTTTGTTATTTATTAAAACAAACTGTAAGTCATATGTAAATTATGCTACTTTTTCACATGGGCTCAAATGCAAATTTGAAGCTCAATAGCATTTGAGGAGAAAGACTTGCAGTCATAAAACAATTGTAATGTGTTCATTTAGGTGTCAGCTACGATGCACACCTTATACATTTTTTATATATATTAAAATAAAGTGTTACTAAAGTTATATATATTGTTCTGTGTATATGATTTCAAAGTCTAGATGGGTCGGATTAACCCTTTAACTGCCGTATCCCTTAAAACTTGATTGCCAGAGGGTTACTGTAAATGCTTATGCCCGTTGGGCACAGTTTTCCCGATGCTACCGGGGTGGCGTTTGCACTGACGGCTTGAGCCCGCCATCGCTGCTTGCAGCTATATTTATTATTATTTTTATTTTTTATTAAACCTTCCGGGGGTTTTTGGGGGCCTTAACATGCTCAAAAACTCTTGAAAATTGGCACACACATTGGAACCTGCGGCCATCAGGACATCGCAGAGACTGGGACCCGGGCGTGGCACAGGGGCTCTACAGCGCCCCCTGGAACACAGTCAGAAATCTTGAACCATAGCTCACACACACTTGCATATATTTATATGAAACTCAGTACACTTATAGATCTCATTGAGCTGAACAACTTTCACGCTCTATGTCATAGGATCCGCCCAACAGGAAGTCAGCTATTCAGGGCTGTTTAAAAAAAGCATGCTCTGGAATTTGAAATACTCCTCTGAGGACTTTCAACCGTTTGCCTTGAAACTCGGTGAACATGACCTCAAGACATTGGGGATGAAAAATTGCCAGGGGATTTTTGATATCTCGAACGGTTTGCCCGTGGTGAGGCGTTGAAATTAGGGCAAAAAATGAGAAACAGGAAATGTCTAATAACATCTGCATACATTGCCTGACTTTCATCAAACGTCATCGGATTGTTCGTTGTATTATGCCGCTCGCATATATGTAACTATTACGGGTCTTAGTTATAGCGCCACCAACTGGCAGCAGGAAGTGTGTCATTTTCAAAATGTTTTGAATTCATCATCTTATTTTTACTCAATTTGCTTCAAACTTCATTAGAATAATGACAAAACACAGCCGATGTAAATCTGTTGTGGGGATATTGATAGCTAATACAGTGTTGCCATGGCAACTTGCCAAACTTGAAAATTCTGTTCTGGTGCGTTTGAGGCAGATAACAAGCTCAGAATTACCTGAAACTCAAAACACATATCAGTTCTAATGATATATAGACAATGTTAAAAGCTTATTTAAGGGCGTGGAAGAGGCACTCTATAGCGCCACCTTTTGTCAAAAGTGGGGGGTTTACTTTAAGCTACAGACACCAAATGCGGTACGTAAATTGTTCTTATCAAGACGGACAACTTTCTAATTTACAGTCATAAGCTACGCCCAACAGGAAGTCAGCTATTTTGATTTGAATATGTATTTTTGGGACATTTCAGCTGTGAATTAATGCATACTCCTCACAGGGGAAGTACACTATACACACCAAACTTTGTCTACATGATGCAAAAACATTGAGGAACTTAAATTGCGAAGGGACTTTGGATAGCTTGAACGGTTTTGCCGTGGTGATTTTTTGAAATAACATTAAAAAGGGAAACATTAATTGTCTTGTATTTTTAAATTGCAGCTTCCAAACGTTTCAAAACCATTTTTCATTTAGAGAACATGTGATTCTGAGGAAATATGCATAGTTTCAGGACTTTACAACACTGTATGATTAAAAGAAAATTAAAAAACTGTCAGACATCTGATCTCACTCTGAGGCATTCTCTCTGTGTGAGGGAAGGGAGGGGGAGGGGGTGGGGTGCTTGAGGACCTGCCTGAAACACACAGAGAGAGAGAGAGAGAGAGTTAACATCTCTTTAATCACCGGAAAAAAAATGATTTTTTTTTCATCACTACAGCTTAAGAAGTTCTCTTAGGTCTTATCCTTTTCTGTCAGTTTTAGGGACGAAAAAAAAAAACCTAGTACAATTTGAAGGGCTCAGACAACATGATTTTAAATAATTGGGTTAAGAATTATGTTAATTGCAACATAAAAAAAACATTTTACATTGACATTGACTTTCACATTGACTTGTATGTATTTTTTTATTCTCATAATAATTTTAAACTTATTTGATACTGACCTTTTACAGACATTCTGTGACATGACATTTATCTGAATTTTGACAATCTTGCTGATGTAACAGTAAAACAGTTCAGCTCACATATAAGGACTAAGCTGTAATGCAGGCAAAACTATTTTACAAATGCTTATAGATCAATAAAATCGTTAAAAATGCTTTTTCACAGAGTGCATAATAATAAGGCACGTTTATATTCTGATGACATTTTTTTTTCCAAGCACATTTTACCAATTTAAAATCACATCAATCTTAATAAATACTATAGATTTGGTATTTCATGATTTATGAGTGATATATATATAATTGTCCTCGAAGGCTGGAAGTGAAAAACTCATATTCAAGAGTGCTGAATTATTAGGCATGTCTTCTTGTCATCCACTGGTCATAGAGCTCATTGTAGCGATGCTTCAGGTGTTGAAATAGATTTGTTATACATTATACAGGTTCACTGTTTGCAGAGTGTATGCAGTATGTGTATGTGGTGCAGACGCAGCAGCGAGAGCGCGTTATTGTAACGCAAAAACACATTAAAATAATGCGCGAGCATGAATCTCTCCGCTTGCATGCACATTTCCTTTCGCTTTGTCACAAAACCAGACACGCGAGCTCTAATACATGCTGCTTTCGCTCGGAGAGCGTGCGCGCACTTAAAAAGCGTTTCCTCTGCTCAAACTGTGTCCTGTGCACTCACAACTCTCTCTATGCTCATGCGCTAGATATTCATTATTTTCACACCTTTCTACTTCTAACCGTTTCTGTTCACATCTTTTACCGTGTGCAGTGTGAATGCTCTGATCCATTAACATGGGCTCTGAAAAAAATATGCATTACAGATAGAGCTTGTGAACCTGGCCTTGCATAGGCATATGCACAGTCCGTCCTGTTCTCACGCTCCATTTAGGAACGCTTCATTCGGACTGGTTCAGAGAGCTACACCAAACGTGCAGTGTGTAATACCAATCATGGCCACCACCAGATAGAGCTATAGGATTACTTTTAAATAATTGTTTTAGAAACGTGTATAGAGCATTTAAATCATTTATAAAAATCTTTTAAAGAAAAATAATATGTATTTTAAAAAGCTAATTAATTTTACTGGTAATATAGTTTTATAATTTAATTATAAATTAAATTATATAATAATTTCAGAAATGTTTATAGATCATTAAAAGTATTTTTACAAATGGTTATAGATCATGAAAAGTGTTTGGCAACAATTTATAATAAGCTCTCTTTGGTTTACATTAGTTAATGAATTAACTAACATGAACTAACAATGAACAATCTATTTTTCAGATCATTTATTAATCTTGTTAGTTTGGTAACAACATTAGTAACATTAGTAACTAACATTAATTATGTTAGTTTATCCTATCATTAAAAATCTGAATGTTCATGTTATTTCACAGTATATAAACTAATCTTAAAATTAAACTGAAAATAAAAAATGTATTAGTAAATAATGTATTAAAATATTTTTAACTAAGCTTTAATTAATATGTATATAAAAAGAGTCTCTACAGCACCTGTAACGAACTCCTCCTAGAGATTTATTCAGATGAACACCAAACTTGGTCAGTTAAATCTAAAGGCCTTTGCGATGTTAATGTCCATGGCGGCCTGACAAATTTCGATGTTTCGCCATGAAAAAGGAAGTTGCTGTAACTCAGACATACAATGTCCAATCTGCCCCAAACTTCACATGTTGGATAAGACTCAAGACCTGAACAGATCTAAATGCCAATATTCAATTATAGCCATAGCGCCACCTGCTGGCAACAGTAAGTGACATGTTTTACGTTATAATAATAATAATTAATTACATTTATATAGCGCTTTTTCTAGGCACTCAAAGCAATTGACATAGTCTGGGGGTATCTCCTCATCCACCACCAGTGTGCAGCATCCACCTGGATGATGCGACGGCAGCCATATTGCGCCAGAACGCCCACCACACACCAGCTTACTGGTGGAGAGGAGACAGAGTGATGAAGCCAATCAGTAGATATGGGGATTGTTAGGAGGCCATGATGGTCAGAGGCCAATGGGCAAATTTAGCCAGGATGCCAAGGTCACACCGCTACTCTTTTCGAAAGACATCCTAGGATTTTTAATGACCACAGAGAGTCAGGACCTCGGTTTAACGTCTCATCCGAAGGACGGTGCTTGTTGACAGTATAGTGTCCCCATCACTACACTGGGGCGCTAGGACCCACACAGACCACAGGATGAGCACCCCCTGCTGGCCTCACTAGCACCTCTTCCAGCAGCAACCTAGTTTTCTCAGGAGGTCTCCCATCCAGGTACTGACCAGGCTCAGCCCTGCTTAGCTTCAGTGGGAAACCGGTCTTGGGCTCCAGGGTGATATGGCTGCCGGCTTTGTTATAACAAACTACTCCTAGAAATTTAATGACATCAACATTTTATTTTGGTCAGGCTAATCTAACGTCTTTGTAGTGTTAAATTGTGGAGATCGTGAGTTTTTGTTAAAGGGCGTGTCCATGGCGCTGTGACAAAATTTGATGTCTCGCCATGGGAATAGAAGTTGTTGTAATTTAGGCATAAAATGTCCGATATTCTCCAAACTTCAGATATTTGGAAAGAGTCATAGCCTGAAAACATGTAAAGGCCAGTATTCAGTTATAATCATAGCGCCACCTGTTGGCAATAGGACACACCATGCTAGAAGATTGGCAGATATAAATCACTTTGACATATTTCACTTATATTTACACCTTCAAATGCATATTTCTCGCCGTTCACTTTTTTACTAAAGCCATTTGCTTGCGGTGAGCCCGGATGCGAGGGCCCGTTCATCGTTGCTTGCAGCTTTAATTCTGCAAGAATTAAGAAATCAAGAAGAATCCTTAGGGGAACAATAGGGCTCTTCGCCCCTTCGGGCTTGAGCCCTAATAAGAATAATCCTTAGGGGAACAATAGGGCTCTTCGCCCCTTCGGGCTTGAGCCCTATTGTTCCCCTAAGGATTCTTCTTCTGCTTATTATTAGGGCTCAAGCCTGGAGGGCGAGAGCCCTATTGTTTTCCCTTAGGATTATTAGGGCCCGAGCACCGATGGTGCGAGGACCCTCTTGGAATTGCTCCGTTTATTAGGGCCCGAGCACCGAGGTGCGAGGACCCTCTTGTATCTGCTTTGTTTATTATTATTAGGGCCCGAGCACCGAGGTGCGAGGACCCTCTTATATCTGCTTTGTTTATTATTATTATTATTATTAGGGCCCGAGCACCGATGGTGTGAGGACCCTCTTGGAATTGCTCCGTTTATTATTAGGGCCCGAGCACCGATGGTGTGAGGACCCTCTTGGAATTGCTCCATTTATTCGGGCCCGAGCACCGATGGTGTGAGGACCCTCTTGGAATTGCTCCGTTTATTATTATTATTATTATTATTATTATTAGGGCCCGAGCACCGATGGTGTGAGGACCCTCTTGGAATTGCTCCGTTTATTATTATTATTATTATTAGGGCCCGAGCACCGATGGTGTGAGGACCCTCTTGGAATTGCTCCGTTTATTATTATTATTATTATTATTATTATTATTATTATTATTATTATTATTATTATTATTATTAGGGCCCGAGCACCGATGGTGTGAGGACCCTCTTGGAATTGCTCAGTTTATTATTATTATTATTATTATTATTATTATTATTATTATTATTATTATTATTCTTCTCTAAGATGAATCGCATTTTTGAGAGCCTAAACATGCTCGAAAAGTCATGAAACTTTGCACACACCTCAGAACTGGCGAAAATTTACGTCTGATATGGGTTTCAGAAGTGGGTGTGGCAAAATGGCTCGACAGCGCCACCTATACACGTTCAACGGTGTGCGCCTCTAGCTACGTTTCACGTACATGTATGAAAATTGGTATACACATGTATCTCTCCAATACCTACAAAAAAGTCTCTTGGAGCAAAATCCGAAACCCAACAGGAAGTCGGTTATTTTTAATTTTATGAGCAGATTTTGTGTCATTTTTGTCATTTCCATGCGTTGTATTTTAACGAACTCCTCCTAGAGATGAATTCAGATCAACACCAAAGTTGGTATGCCTAATCTAAAGGCCTTTGCGATGTTAAATTGTGAAGATTTTGAGTTTTCGTTAAAGGGCGTGTCCGTGGCGGCCTGGCGAATTTCGATGATTTACCATGAAAAATAAAGTTGCTATAACTCAGACATACAATGTCCAATGTGTCCAAAACTTCACATGTTTAATAAGACTCCTGACCTGAACAGATTGACATGCCCATATTCAGTTATAGTCATAGCGCCACCTATAGGCAACAGGAAGTGACATATTTTACACTGCGACTAAATACTCCTAGAAATTTTATGACATCAATGTCTTTTTTGTGGTCAGTCTAATCTAAAGGCCTGTGCGATGTTAAATTGTGAAGATCTTGAGTTTTCGTTAAAAGGCGTGTCCATGGCGCCATGACGAAGTTCGATGTCTCGCCAAGGGAATAAAATATGTTATAACTCAGGCATAAAATGTCCGATCTTCCCCAAACTTCACATGTGTGATAAGAGTCCTGGCCTGAACACATCTGTAGGCCAATATTCCATCGGGTGTGGCAAAATGGCTCGATAGCGCCACCTATACACTTTCAACATAGCGCGCCTCGAGCTCCGTTTCAAGTACATGTACAAAAATCGGTACACACATGTAACACACCAGTACCTACAAAAAAGTCTCTTGGTACGAAATCCTAATCCCAACAGGAAGTCGGTTATTTTGAAATTTCCCTGCAAAATTGGTGTTGTTTTTGCCATTTTCAGGGGTTGTACTTTAACAAACTCCTCCTAGAGATTTATTCGGATGAACACCAAACTTGGTCAGTGTAATCTAAAGCCATTTGCGATGTTAAATTGCGAAGGACTTGAGGTTTCGTTAAAGGGCGTGTCCATGGCGGCCTGACAAATTTCGATGTTTCGCCATGAAAAAGGAAGTTGCTGTAACTCAGACATACAATGTCCAATCTGCCCCAAACTTCACATGTTGGATAAGACTCTTGAATTGAAAACAGATCTACATGCCAATATTCAGTTATAGTCATAGCGCCACCTATTGGCAACAGGAAGTGAAATATTTTACACTGCGACAAACTACTCCTAGAAATTTTATGACATCAATGTTATTTTTATGGTCAGTCTAATCTAAAGACCTGTGTGATGTTTAGTTGTGAAGATCTTGAGTTTTCGTTAAAAGGCGTGTCCATGGTGCCGTGACGAAGTTTGATGTGTCGCCATGGGAATAAAAGATGTTATAACTCAGGCATAAAATGTTTGATCTTCCCCAAACTTCACATGTGTGATAAGGGTCCTGGCCTGAACAGATCTGAAAGCCAATATTCCATTGGGTGTGGAAAAATGGCTCGATAGCGCCACCTATACACTTTCAACTGAGTGCATATACACTTTCAACGGAGTGCGCCTCAAGCTATTTCATGTACATGTACAAAAATCGGTACACACATGTAACACACCAATACCTACAAAAAAGTCTCTTGGTACGAAATCCGAATCCCAACAGGAAGTCGGTTATTTAGAATTTTCTCTGCATAATTGGCGCTGTTTTTGCCATTTTCAGGGGTTGTACTTTAACGAACTCCTCCTAGAGATTTATTCAGATCAACACCAAACTTGGTCAGTTAAATCTAAAGGCCTTTGCAATGTTAAATTGCGAAGATCTTGAGATTTCGTTAAAGGGCGTGTCCATGGCGGCCTGACAAATTTCGATGTTTCGCCATGAAAAAGGAAGTTGCTGTAACTCAGACATACAATGTCCAATCTGCCTGAAACTTCACATGTTAGATAAGACTTCTGCCCTTAACAGATCTACATGCCCATATTCAGTTATAGTCATAGCGCCACCTGCTGGCAACAGGAAGTGACATGTTTTACGCTGCGACAAACTACTCCTAGAAATCTTTTGACATTAATGTATTTTTTTGTGGTCAGTCTAATCTAAAGGCCTGTGCAATGTTAAATTGTGGAGATCTTCAGTTTTTGTTTAAGGGCGTGTCCATGGCGCCATGACAAAATTTGATGTCTCGCCACAGCAAGAGAAGCTGTTGTAACTCAGGCATAAAATGTTCAATCTTCCCCAGACTCTGCATGTTCGATAAGAGTCCTGGCCTGAACACATCTGAAGGCCAATATTCCATTATAATGATAGCGCCACCTGCTGGCAACAGAAAGATTGGCACATATATGGAATAAACTTTGATATATTCCACTTCTAATTATGAGTTTAAATGCATATTTCTCACCGTTCACCTATTTACTAAAGCCACTCGCTGCCGGTGAGCCCGGGTGCGAGGGCCCGTTCATCGCTGCTTGCAGCTTTAATTAGGGCCCGAGCACCGATGGTGTGAGGACCCTCTTGGAATTGCTCCGTTTATTATTATTATTATTATTATTATTATTATTATTCTCCAGAATGAATCGCATTTTTGAGGGCCTAAACATACTCAAAAAGTCATGAAACTTTGCACACACCTCAGAACCGGCGAAAATGTACATCTGATATGGGTTTCAGAAGTGGGTGTGGCAAAATGGCTCGACAGCGCCACCTATACATGTTCAACGGTGTGCGCCTCGAGCTATGTTTTACGTACATGTATGAAAATCGGTACACACATGTAACTCTCCAATACCTACAAAAAAGTCTCTTAGAGCAAAATTCTAAACCCAACAGGAAGTCGGTTATTTTTAATATAATGAGCAAATTTTGTGTCATTTTTGCCATTTCCATGCGTTGTATTTTAACGAACTCCTCCTAGAGATCAATTCAGATCAGCATCAAAGTTGGTATGCCTAATCTAAAGGCCTTTGCGATGTTAAATTGCGAAGATTTTGAGTTTTCGTTAAAGGGCGTGTCCGTGGCGGCCTGGCAAATTTCGATGATTCGCCATGAAAAATGAAGTTGCTATAACTCAGACGTACAATGTCCAATGTGCCCAAAACTTCATGTTTAATAAGACTCCAGACCTGAACATATTTACATGCCCATATTCAGTTATAGTCATAGCGCCACCTATAGGCAACAGGAAGTGACATATTTTACACTTCGACAGACTACTCCTAGAAATTTTTTTACATCAATGTCTTTTTTATGGTCAGTATAATCTAAAGGCCTGTGCAATGTTAAATTGTGAAGATCTTGAGTTTTCGTTAAGGGGCGTGTCCATGGCGCCGTGACAAATTCTCGCCATGGGAATAAAAGATGTTATAACTCAGGCATAAAATGTCCGATCTTCCCCAAACTTCACACGTGTGATAAAAGTCCTGGCCTGAACAGATCTGAAGGCCAATATTCCATCGGGTGTGGCAAAATGGCTCGATAGCGCCACCTATACACTTTCAACGGAGTGCACCTCGAGCTATGTTTCACGAACATGTACAAAAATTGGTACACACATGTAACACACCAATACCTACAAAAAAGTCTCTTGGTACGAAATCCTAATCCCAACAGGAAGTCGGTTATTTTGAATTTTCCCTGCAAAATTGGTGTTGTTTTTGCCATTTTCAGGGGTTGTACTTTAACGAACTCCTCCTAGAGATTTATTCAGATGAACACCAAACTTGGTCAGTGTAATCTAAAGCCATTTGCGATGTTAAATTGCGAAGGACTTGAGGTTTCGTTAAAGGGCGTGTACATTGTGGCCTGACAAATTTTGATGTTTCGCCATGAAAAAGGAAGTTGCTGTAACTCAGACATACAATGTCCAATCTGCCCCAAACTTCACATGTTGGATAAGACTCTTGACCTGAACAGATCTACATGCCAATATTCAGTTATAGTCATAGCGCCACCTATTGGCAACAGGAAGTGAAATATTTTACACTGCGACAAACTACTCCTAGAAATTTTATGACATCAATGTTATTTTTGTGGTCAGTCTAATCTAAAGACCTGTGTGATGTTTAGTTGTGAAGATCTTGAGGTTTCGTTAAAAGGCGTGTCCATGGCGCCATGACGAAGTTCGATGTGTCGCCATGGGAATAAAAGATGTTATAACTCAGGCATAAAATGTCCTATCTTGCCCAAACTTCACATGTGTGATAAGGGTCCTGGCCTGAACAGATCTGAAGGCCAATATTCCATTGGGTGTGGCAAAATGGCTCGATAGCGCCACCTATACACTTTCAACTGAGTGCATATACACTTTCAATGGAGTGCGCCTCAAGCTATGTTTCAAGTACATGTACAAAAATCGGTACACACATGTAACACACCAATATCTACGAAAAAGTCTCCTGGTACGAAATCCGAATCCAAACAGGAAGTCAGTTATTTAGAATGTTCTCTGCAAAATTGGTGTTGTTTTTGGCATTTCCAGGGGTTGTACTTTAACGAACTCCTCCTAGAGATTTATTCAGATCAGCTTCAAACTTGGTCAGTTAAATCTAAAGGCCTTTGCGATGTTAAATTGGGAAGATCTTGAGATTTCGTTAAAGGGAGTGTCCATGGCGGCCTGACAAATTTCGATGTTTCGCCATGAAAAAGGAAGTTGCTGTACCTCAGACATACAATGTCCAATCTGTTCCAAACTTTGCATGTTAGATAAGACTTCTGCCCTTAACAGATCTACATGCCCATATTCAATTATAGTCATAGCGTCACCTGCTGGCAACAGGAAGTGACAAATTTTACGCTGAGACAAACTACTCCTAGAGATTTTTTGACATTAATGTATTTTTGTGGTCAGTCTAATCTAAAGGCCTGTGTAATGTTAAATTGTGGCAATCTTGAGTTTTTGTTAAAGAGCGTGTCCATGGCAAAAATGACAAAATTTGATGTCTCGCCACAGCAAGAGAAGTTGTTGTAACTCAGGCATAAAATGTTTGATCTTCCCCAAACTTCACATGTTTGATAAGAGTGCAGCCCTGAACACATCTGAAGGCCAATACTCCATTATAATGATAGCGCCACCTGCTGGCAACAGGAAGATTGGAACATATATGGAATAAACATTGATATATTCTACTTAAATTTATGAGTTTAAATGCATATTTCTCACCGTTCACCTATTTACTAAAGCCACTCGCTGCCGGTGAGCCCGGGTGCGAGGGCCGTTCATCGCTGCTTGCAGCTTTAATTATTATTATTATTCTTCTTCTCCAAGATGAATCGCATTTTTGAGAGCCTAAACATGCTCGAAAAGTCATGAAACTTTGCACACACCTCAGAACTGGCGAAAATTTACGTCTGATATGGGTTTCAGAAGTGGGTGTGGCAAAATGGCTCGGCAGCGCCACCTATACACGTTCAACGGTGTGCGCCTCGAGCTATGTTTCACGTACATGTATGAAAATCGGTATACACATGTATATCTCCAAAACCTACAAAAAGTCTCTTGGAGCAAAATCCAAAACCCAACAGGAAGTCGGTTATTTTTCATTTTATGAGCAAATTTTGTGTCATTTTTGTCATTTTCATGCGTTGTATTTTAATGAACTCCTCCTAGAGATTCATTCAGATCAACACCAAATTTGGTATGCCTAATCTAAAGGCCTTTGCGATGTTAAATTGCGAAGATTTTGAGTTTTCGTTAAAGGGCGTGTCCGTGGCGGCCTGGCGAATTTCGATGATTCGCCATGAAAAATGAAGTTGCTATAACTCAGACATACAATGTCCAATGTGCCCCAAACTTCACATGTTTAATAAGACTCCTGACCTGAACATATTTACAGGCCTATATTCAGTTATAGTCATAGCGCCACCTATAGGCAACAGGAAGTGACATATTTTACACTGCGACAGACTACTCCTAGAAATTTTTTGACATCAATGTATTTTTTATGGTTAGTCTAATCTAAAGGCCTGTGCAATGTGAAATTGTGAAGATCTTGAGTTTTCGTTAAGGGGCGTGTCCATTGCGCCGTTACAAAGTTTAAAGTCTCGCCAAGGGTATAAAAGATGTTATAACTCAGGCATAAAATGTCCGATCCTCCCCAAACTTCACATGTTTGATAAGAGTACTGACCTGAACACATTTGAAGGCCAAAATTCCATCGGGTGTGGCAAAATAGCTCGATAGCGCCACCTATACACATTCAACGGTGTGCGCCTCGAGCTACGTTTCACATCCATGTACGAAAATCGGTACACACATGTTACACACCAATACCTACAAAAAAGTCTCTTGATATGAAATCCAAATCCCAACAGGAAGTCGGTTATTTAGAATTTTCTCTGCAAAATTGATGTTGTTTTTGATATTTTCAGGTGTTGTACTTTAACGAACTCCTCCTAGAGATTTATTCAGATGAACACCAAACTTGGTCAGTGTAATCTAAAGCCATTTGCGATGTTAAATTGCGAAGGACTTGAGGTTTCGTTAAAGGGCGTGTCCATGGCGGCCTGACAAATTTTGATGTTTCGCCATGAAAAAGGAAGTTGCTGTAACTCAGAGATACAATGTCCAATCTGCACCAAACGTCACATGTTGGATAAGACTCTTGACCTGAACAGATCTACATGCCAATATTCAGTTATAGTCATAGCCCACCTATTGGCAACAGGAAGTGAAATATTTTACACTGTGACAAACTACTCCTAGAAATTTTATGACATCAATGTTATTTTTGTGGTCAGTCTAATCTTAAGACCTGTGTGATGTTTAGTTATGAAGATCTTCTGTTTTTGTTAAAGGGCGTGTCCATGGCGCCATGACAAAATTTGATGTCTCGCCACAGCAAGAGAAGTTGTTGTAACTCAGGCATAAAATGTTCAATCTTCCCCAGACTCCGCATGTTCGATAAGAGTCGTGGCCTGAACACATCTGAAGGCCAATATTCCATTATAATGATAGCGCCACCTGCTGGAAACAGAAAGATTGGCACATATATGGAATAAACATTGATGTATTCCACTTATATTTATGAGTTTAAATGCATATTTCTCACCGTTCACCTATTTACTAAAGCCACTCGCTGCCGGTGAGCCCGGGTGCGAGGGCCCGTTTATCGCTGCTTGCAGCTTTAATTAGGGCCTGAGCACCGATGGTGTGAGGACCCTCTTGGAATTGCTCAGTTTATTATTATTATTATTATTATTATTGTTATTAGGGCCCGAGCACCGATGGTGTGAGGACCCTCTTGGAATTGCTCCGTTTATTATTATTATTATTAGGGCCCGAGCACCGATGGTGTGAGGACCCTCTTGGAATTGCTCCGTTTATTATTATTATTATTATTATTATTATTATTATTATTAATATTATTATTATTCTTCTCTAAGATGAATCGCATTTTTGAGAGCCTAAACATGCTCGAAAAGTCATGAAACTTTGCACACACCTCAGAACTGGCGAAAATTTACGTCTGATATGGGTTTCAGAAGTGGGTGTGGCAAAATGGCTCGACAGCGCCACCTATACACGTTCAACGGTGTGCGCCTCGAGCTACGTTTCACGTACATGTATGAAAATTGGTATACACATGTATCTCTCAAATACCTACAAAAAAGTCTCTTGGAGCAAAATCCGAAACCCAACAGGAAGTCGGTTATTTTTAATTTTATGAGCAAATTTTGTGTCATTTTTGTCATTTCCATGCGTTGTATTTTAACGAACTCCTCCTAGAGATTAATTCAGATCAACACCAAAGTTGGTATGCCTAATCTAAAGGCCTTTGCGATGTTAAATTGCAAAGATTTTGAGTTTTCGTTAAAGGGCGTGTCCGTGGCGGCCTGGCGAATTTCGATGATTCGCCATGAAAAATGAAGTTGCTATAACTCAGACATACAATGTCCAATCTGCCCCAAACTTCACATGTTTGATGAGACTCCGAACCTGAACAGATTGACATGCCCATATTCAGTTATAGTCATAGCGCCACCTATTGGCAACAGGAAGTGACATATTTTACACTGCGACTGACTACTCCTAGAAATTTTATGACATCAATGTATTTTTTGTGGTCAGTCTAATCTAAAGACCTGTGTGATGTTTAGTTGTGAAGATCTTGAGTTTTCGTTAAAAGGCGTGTCCATGGCGCCGTGACGAAGTTCGATGTGTCGCCATGGGAATAAAAGATGTTATAACTCAGGCATAAAATGTCCGATCTTGCCCAAACTTCACATGTGTGATAAGGGTCCTGGCCTGAACAGATCTGAAGGCCAATATTCCATTGGGTGTGGCAAAATGGCTCGATAGCGCCACCTATACACTTTCAACTGAGTGCATATACACTTTCAACGGAGTGCGCCTCAAGCTATGTTTCACGTACATGTACAAAAATCGGTACACACATGTAACACACCAATATCTACGAAAAAGTCTCTTGGTACGAAATCCGAATCCAAACAGGAAGTCAGTTATTTAGAATGTTCTCTGCAAAATTGGTGTTGTTTTTGGCATTTTCAGGGGTTGTACTTTAACGAACTCCTCCTAGAGATTTATTCAAATCAACACCAAACTTGGTCAGTTAAATCTAAAGTCCTTTGCGAAGTTAAATTGGGAAGATCTTGAGATTTCGTTGAAGGGAGTGTCCATGGCGGCCTGACAAATTTCGATGTTTCGCCATGAAAAAGGAAGTTGCTGTAACTCAGACATACAATGTCCAATCTGCCCCAAACTTCACATGTTAGATAAGACTTCTGCCCTTAACAGATCTACATGCCCATATTCAATTATAGTCATAGCGCCACCTGCTGGCAACAGGAAGTGACATATTTTACGCTGAGACAAACTACTCCTAGAGATTTTTTGACATTAACGTATATTTGTGGTCAGTCTAATCTAACGGCCTGTGTAATGTTAAATTGTGGCAATCTTGAGTTTTTGTTAAAGAGCGTGTCCATGGCAAATATGACAAAATTTGATGTCTTGCCACAGCAAGAGAAGTTGTTGTAACTCAGGCATAAAATGTTTGATCTTCCCCAAACTTCACATGTTCGATAAGAGTGCAGCCCTGAACACATCTGAAGGCCAATATTCCATTATAATGATAGCGACACCTGCTGGCAACAGGAAGCGACATATTTTACGCTGAGATAAACTACTCCTAGAGATTTTTTGACATTAATGTATTTTTGTGGTCAGTCTAATCTAAAGACCTGTGTGATGTTTAGTTGTGAAGATCTTGAGTTTTCGTTAAAAGGCGTGCCCATGGCACCGTGACGAAGTTCGATGTGTCGCCATGGGAATAAAAGATGTTATAACTCAGGCATAAAATGTCCGATCTTGCCCAAACTTCACATGTGTGATAAGGGTCCTGGCCTGAACAGATCTGAAGGCCAATATTCCATTGGGTGTGGCAAAATGGCTCGATAGCGCCACCTATACACTTTCAACTGAGTGCATTTACACTTTCAACGGAGTGCGCCTCAAGCTATGTTTCACGTACATGTACAAAAATCGGTACACACATGTAACACACCAATACCTACAAAAAAGTCTCTTGGTATGAAATCCGAATCCAAACAGGAAGTCGGTTATTTAGAATTTTCTCTGCAAAATTGGCGTTGTTTTTGCCATTTTCAGGGGTTGTACTTTATGAAACTCCTCCTAGAGATTTATTCAGATCAACACCAAACTTGGTCAGTTAAATCTAAAGGCCTTTGCGATGTTAAATTGGGAAGATCTTGAGGTTTCGTTAAAGGGCGTGTCCATGGCGGCCTGGCAAATTTCGATGTTTCGCCATGAAAAAGGAAGTTGCTGTAACTCAGACATACAATGTCCAATCTGCCCCAAACTTCACATGTTAGATAAGACTTCTGCCCTTAACAGATCTACATGCCCATATTCAGTTATAGTCATAGTGCCACCTGCTGGCAACAGGAAGTGACATGTTTTACGCTGCGACAAACTACTAGAAATCTTTTGACATTAATGTATTTTTTTGTGGTCAGTCTAATCTAAAGGCGTGTGCAATGTTAAATTGCGGAGATCTTCAGTTTTTGTTAAAGGGCGTGTCCTTGGCGCCATGACAAAATTTGATGTCTCGCCACAGCAAGAGAAGTTGTTGTAACTCCGGAATAAAATGTTCGATCTTCCCCAGACTCCACATGTTCGATAAGAGTCCTGGCCTGAACACATCTGAAGGCCAATTTTCCACTATAATGATAGCGCCACCTGCTGGCAACAGAAAGATTGGCACATATATGGAATAAACATTGATATATTCCACTTATATTTATGAGTTTAAATGCATATTTCTCACCGTTCACCTATTTACTAAAGCCACTCGGTGCCGGTGAGCCCGGATGCGAGGGCCCGTTCATCGCTGCTTGCAGCTTTAATTAAAGCCCGAGCACCGATGGTGTGAGGACCCTCTTGGAATTGCTCAGTTTATTATTATTATTATTATTATTATTATTATTATTATTATTATTATTATTATTATTATTATTATTATTATTATTATTCTCTAAGATGAATCGCATTTTTGAGAGCCTAAACATGCTCGAAAAGTCATGAAACTTTGCACTCACCTCAGAACTGGCGAAAATTTACGTCTGATATGGGTTTCAGAAGTGGGTGTGGCAAAATGGCTCGACAGCGCCACCTATACACGTTCAACGGTGTGCGCCTCGAGCTACGTTTCACGTACATGTATGAAAATTGGTATACACATGTATCTCTCCAATACCTACAAAAAAGTCTCTTGGAGCAAAATCCGAAACCCAACAGGAAGTCAGTTATTTAGAATTTTCTCTGCAAAATTGGTGTTGTTTTTGGCATTTTCAGGGGTTGTACTTTAACGAACTCCTCCTAGAGATTTTTTATTCAGATCAACATCAAACTTGGTCAGTTAAATCTAAAGGCCTTTGCGAAGTTAAATTGGGAAGATCTTGAGGTTTCGTTAAAGGGAGTGTCCATGGCGGCCTGACAAATTTCGATGTTTCGCCATGAAAAAGGAAGTTGCTGTAACTCAGACATACAATGTCCAATCTGCCCCAAACTTCACATGTTGGATAAGACTCTTGACCTGAACAGATCTACATGCCAATATTCAGTTATAGTCATAGCGCCACCTATTGGCAACAGGAAGTGAAATATTTTACGCTGCGACAAACTACTCCTAGAAATTTTATGACATCAATGTTATATTTGTGGTCAGTCTAATCTAAAGACCTGTGTGGTGTTTAGTTGTGAAGATCTTGAGTTTTCGTTAATAGGCGTGTCCATGGCGCCGTGACGAAGTTCGATGTGTCGCCATGGGAATAAAATATGTTATAACTCAGGCATAAAATGTCCGATCTTGCCCAAACTTCACATGTGTGATAAGGGTCCTGGCCTGAACATATCTGAAGGCCAATATTCCATTGGGTGTGGAAAAAAAGGCTCGATAGCGCCACCTATACACTTTCAACTGAGTGCATATACACTTTCAACGGAGTGCGCCTCAAGCTATGTTTCACGTACATGTACAAAAATCGGTACACACATGTAACACACCAATACCTACAAAAAAGTCTCTTGGTATGAAATCCGAATCCAAACAGGAAGTCGGTTATTTAGAATTTTCTCTGCAAAATTGGCGTTGTTTTTGCCATTTTCAGGGGTTGTACTTTATGAAACTCCTCCTAGAGATTTATTCAGATCAACACCAAACTTGGTCAGTTAAATCTAAAGGCCTTTGCGATGTTAAATTGGGAAGATCTTGAGGTTTCGTTAAAGGGCGTGTCCATGGCGGCCTGGCAAATTTCGATGTTTCGCCATGAAAAAGGAAGTTGCTGTAACTCAGACATACAATGTCCAATCTGCCCCAAACTTCGCATGTTAGATAAGACTTCTGCCCTTAACAGATCTACATGCCCATATTCAATTATAGTCATAGTGCCACCTGCTGGCAACAGGAAGTGACATATTTTACGCTGAGACAAACTACTCCTAGAGATTTTTTGACATTAATGTATTTTTGTGGTCAGTCTAATCTAAAGGCCTGTGTAATGTTAAATTGTGGCAATCTTGAGTTTTTGTTAAAGAGCGTGTCCATGGCAAAAATGACAAAATTTGATGTCTCGCCACAGCAAGAGAAGTTGTTGTAACTCAGGCATAAAATGTTTGATCTTCCCCAAACTTCACATGTTCGATAAGAGTGCAGCCCTGAACACATCTGAAGGCCAATATTCCATTATAATGATAGCGCCACCTGCTGGCAACAGAAAGATTGGCACATATATGGAATAAACTTTGATATATTCCACTTATTTAAATAGAGTTTAAATGCATATTTCTCACCATTCACCTATTTACTAAAGCCACTCGCTGCCGGTGAGCCCGGGTGCGAGGGCCCGTTCATCGCTGCTTGCAGCTTTAATTATTATTATTAGGGCCCGAGCACCAATGGTGTGAGGACCCTCTTGGAATTGCTCCGTTTATTATTATTATTATTATTATTATTATTATTATTATTATTCTCTAAGATGAATCGCATTTTTGAGAGCCTAAACATGCTCGAAAAGTCATGAAACTTTGCACACACCTCAGAACTGGCGAAAATTTACGTCTGATATGGGTTTCAGAAGTGGGCGTGGCAAAATGGCTCGACAGCGCCACCTATACACGTTCAACGGTGTGCGCCTCGAGCTACGTTTCACGTACATGTATGAAAATTGGTATACACATGTATCTCTCCAATACCTACAAAAAAGTCTCTTGGAGCAAAATCCGAAACCCAACAGGAAGTCGGTTATTTTTAATTTTATGAGCAAATTTTGTGTCATTTTTGTCATTTCCATGCGTTGTATTTTAACGAACTCCTCCTAGAGATTAATTCAGATCAACACCAAAGTTGGTATGCCTAATCTAAAGGCCTTTGCGATGTTAAATTGCGAAGATTTTGAGTTTTCGTTAAAGGGCGTGTCCGTGGCGGCCTGGCGAATTTCGATGATTCGCCATGAAAAATGAAGTTGCTATAACTCAGACATACAATGTCCAATCTGCCCCAAACTTCACATGTTTGATGAGACTCCGAACCTGAACAGATTGACATGCCCATATTCAGTTATAGTCATAGCGCCACCTATTGGCAACAGGAAGTGACATATTTTACACTGCGACTAACTACTCCTAGAAATTTTATGACATCAATGTCTTTTTTGTGGTCAGTCTAATCTGAAGGCCAGTGCGATGTTAAGTTGTGAAGATCTTGAGTTTTCGTTAAGGGGCGTGTCCATGGCGCCGTGATAAATTTCAAAGTCTCGCCATGGGAATAAAAGATGTTATAACTCAGGTATAAAATGTCCGATCTTCCCCAAACTTCACATGTTTGATAAAAGTCCTGGCCTGAACAGATCTGAAGGCCAATATTCTATCAGGTGTGGCAAAATGGCTCGATAGCGCCACCTATACACTTTCAACGGAGTGCGCCTCGATCTATGTTTCACGTACATGTACAAAAATTGGTACACACATGTAACACACCAATACCTACAAAAAAGTCTCTTGGTACGAAATCCTAATCCCAACAGGAAGTCGATTATTTTGAATTTTCCCTGCAAAATTGGTGTTGTTTTTGCCATTTTCAGGGGTTGTACTTTTAACGAACTCCTCCTAGAGATTTATTCAGATGAACACCAAACTTGGTCAGTGTAATCTAAAGCCCTTTGCGATGTTAAATTGCGAAGGACTTGAGGTTTCGTTAAAGGGCGTGTCCATGGCGGCCTGACAAATTTCGATGTTTCGCCATGAAAAAGGAAGTTGCTGTAACTCAGACATACAATGTCCAATCTGCCCCAAACTTCACATGTTGGATAAGACTCTTGACCTGAACAGATCTACATGCCAATATTCAGTTATAGTCATAGCGCCACCTATTGGCAACAGGACGTGAAATATTTTACACTGCGACAAATTACTCCTAGAAATTTTATGACATCAATGTTATTTTTGTGGTCAGTCTAATCTAAAGACCTGTGTGATGTTTAGTTGTGAAGATCTTGAGTTTTCGTTAAAAGGCGTGTCCATGGCGCCGTGACGAAGTTCGATGTGTCGCCATGGGAATAAAAGATGTTATAACTCAGGCATAAAATGTCCGATCTTGCCCAAACTTCACATGTGTGATAAGGGTCCTGGCCTGAACAGATCTGAAGGCCAATATTCCATTGGGTGTGGCAAAATGGCTCGATAGCGCCACCTATACACTTTCAACTGAGTACATATACACTTTCAACGGAGTGCGCCTCAAGCTATGTTTCACGTACATGTACAAAAATCGGTACACACATGTAACACACCAATATCTACGAAAAAGTCTCTTGGTACAAAATCCGAATCCAAACAGGAAGTCAGTTATTTAGAATGTTCTCTGCAAAATTGGTGTTGTTTTTGGCATTTTCAGGGGTTGTACTTTAACGAACTCCTCCTAGAGATTTATTCAGATCAACATCAAACTTGGTCAGTTAAATCTAAAGGCCTTTGCGAAGTTAAATTGGGAAGATCTTGAGATTTCGTTAAAGGGAGTGTCCATGGCGGCCTGACAAATTTTGATGTTTCGCCATGAAAAAGGAAGTTGCTGTAACTCAGACATACAATGTCCAATCTGCCCCAAACTTCGCATGTTAGATAAGACTTCTGCCCTTAACAGATCTACATGCCCATATTCAATTATAGTCATAGTGCCACCTGCTGGCAACAGGAAGTGACATATTTTACGCTGAGACAAACTACTCCTAGAGATTTTTTGAGACAAACTACTCCTAGAGATTTTTTGACATTAATGTATTTTTGTGGTCAGTCTAATCTAAAGGCCTGTGTAATGTTAAATTGTGGCAATCTTGAGTTTTTGTTAAAGAGCGTGTCCATGGCAAAAATGACAAAATTTGATGTCTCGCCACAGCAAGAGAAGTTGTTCTAACTCAGGCATAAAATGTTTGATCTTCCCCAAACTTCACATGTTCGATAAGAGTGCAGCCCTGAACACATCTGAAGGCCAATATTCCATTATAATGATAGCGCCACCTGCTGGCAACAGAAAGATTGGCACATATATGGAATAAACCTTGATATATTCCACTTATATTTATGAGTTTAAATGCATATTTCTCACCGTTCACCTATTTACTAAAGCCACTCGCTGCCGGTGAGCCCGGGTGCGAGGGCCCGTTCATCGCTGCTTGCAGCTTTAATTAGGGCCCGAGCACCGATGGTGTGAGGACCCTCTTGGAATTGCTCCGTTTATTATTATTATTATTATTATTATTATTATTATTATTATTATTATTATTATTCTTCTCCAGGATGAATCGCATTTTTGAGGGCCTAAACATACTCAAAAAGTCATGAAACTTTGCACACACCTCAGAACCGGCGAAAATGTACATCTGATATGGGTTTCAGAAGTGGGTGTGGCAAAATGGCTCGACAGCGCCACCTATACATGTTCAACGGTGTGCGCCTCGAGCTATGTTTCACGTACATGTATGAAAATCGGTACACACATGTAACTCTCCAATACCTACAAAAAAGTCTCTTAGAGCAAAATTCTAAACCCAACAAGAAGTCAGTTATTTTTAATATTATGAGCAAATTTTGTGTCATTTTTGCCATTTCCATGAGTTGTATTTTAACGAACTCCTCCTAGAAACTTATTCAGATCAACACCAAATTTGGTATGCCTAATCTAAAGGCCTTTGCGATGTTAAATTGCGAAGATTTTGAGTTTTCGTTAAAGGGCGTGTCCGTGGCGGCCTGGCGAATTTCGATGATTCGCCATGAAAAATGAAGTTGCTCTAACTCAGACATACAATGTCCAATGTGCCCAAAACTTCACATGTTTAATAAGACTCCTGACCTGAACATATTTACATGCCCATATTCAGTTATAGTCATAGCGCCACCTATAGGCAACAGGAAGTGACATATTTTACACTTCGACAGACTACTCCTAGAAATTTTTTGACATCAATGTCTTTTTTATGGTCAGTATAATCTAAAGGCCTGTGCAATGTTAAATTGTGAAGATCTTGAGTTTTCGTTAAGGGGCGTGTCCATGGCGCCGTGACAAAATTCAAAGTCTCGCCATGGGAATAAAAGATGTTATAACTCAGGCACAAAATGTCTGATCTTCCCCAAACTTCACATGTGTGATAAAAGTCCTGGCCTGAACAGATCTGAAGGCCAATATTCCATCGGGTGTGGCAAAATGGCTCGATAGCGCCACCTATACACTTTCAACGGAGTGCACCTCGAGCTATGTTTCACGTACATTTACAAAAATTGGTACACACATGTAACACACCAATACCTACAAAAAAGTCTCTTGGTACGAAATCCTAATCCCAACAGAAAGTCAGTTATTTTTAATTTTATGAGCAAATTTTGTGTCATTTTTGTCATTTCCATTCGTTGTATTTTAACGAACTCCTCCTAGAAATTCATTCAGATCAACACCAAAGTTGGTATGCCTAATCTAAAGGCCTTTGCGATGTTAAATTGCGAAGGACTTGAGGTTTCGTTAAAGGGCGTGTCCATGGCGGCCTGACAAATTTCAATGTTTCGCCATGAAAAAGGAAGTTGCTGTAACTCAGACATACAATGTCCAATCTGCCCCAAACTTCACATGTTGGATAAGACTCTTGACCTGAACAGATCTACATGCCAATATTCAGTTATAGTCATAGCGCCACCTATTGGCAACAGGAAGGGAAATATTTTACACTGCGACAAACTACTCCTAGAAATTTTATGTCATCAATGTTATTTTTGTGGTCAGTCAAATCTAAAGACCTGTGTGATGTTTAGTTGAGAAGATCTTGAGTTTTCGTTAAAAGGCGTGTCCATGGTGCCGTGACGAAGTTCGATGTGTTGCCATGGGAATAAAAGATGTTATAACTCAGGCATAAAATGTCCGATCTTGCCCAAACTTCACATGAGTGATAAGGGTCCTGGCCTGAACAGATCTGAAGGCCAATATTCCATTGGGTGTGGCAAAATGGCTCGATAGCGCCACCTATACACTTTCAACTGAATGCATATACACTTTCAACGGAGTGCTCCTCAAGCTATGTTTCACGTACATGTACAAAAATCGGTACACACATGTACCACACCAATATCTACAAAAAAGTCTCTTGGAACGAAATCCGAATCCCAACAGGAAGTCGGTTATTTAGAATTTTCTCTGCAAAATTGGCGTTGTTTTTGCCATTTTCAGGGGTTGTTCTTTAACAAACTCCTCCTAGAGATTTATTCAGATCAACATCAAACTTGGCCAGGTAAATCTAAAGGCCTTTGCGATGTTAAATTGCGAAGATCTTGAGGTTTCGTTAAAGTGCATGTCCATGGCGGCCTGACAAATTTCGATGTTTCGCCATGAAAAAGGAAGTTGTTGTAACTTAGACATACAATGTCCAATCTGCCCCAAACTTCACATGTTGGATAAGACTTTTGACCTGAACAGATCTAAATGCCAATATTCAGTTATAGCCATAGCGCCACCTGCTGGCAACAGGAAGTGACATGTTTTACGTTGTAAAAAACTACTCCTAGAAATTTAATGGCATCAACATTTTATTTTGGTCAGTCTAATCTAAAGGTCTTTGCAATGTTAAATTGTGGAGATCTTGAATTTTTGTTTAAGGGCGTGTCCATGGCGCCATGACAAAATTTGATGTCTCACCACAGCAAGAGAAGTTGTTGTAACTCAGGCATAAAATGTTCAATCTTCCCCAAACTTCACATGATTGATAAGAGTCCTGGCCTGAACACATCTGAAGGCCAATATTCCATTATAATGATAGCGCCACCTGCTGGCAATATGAAGATTGGCACATATTAATGACTTTGACATATTGCAATTATGTTTATGACATGAAATGTATATTTCTTACTGTTCATCTTTTTACTAAATCAACACGCTGGTGGTAAGCCCGGGTGCGAGGGCCCGTTCATCGCTGCTTGCAGCTTTAATTAGGGCCCGAGCACCGATGGTGTGAGGACCCTCTTGGAATTGCTCTGTTTATTATTATTATTATTTTTATTATTATTATTATTATTATTATTATTATTATTATTCTCTAGGATGAATCGAATTTTTGAGGGCCTAAACATACTCAAAAAGTCATGAAACTTTGCACACACCTCAGAACCGGTGAAAATGTACATCTGATATGGGTTTCAGAAGTGGGTGTGGCAAAATGGCTCGACAGCGCCACCTATACATGTTCAACGGTGTGCGCCTCGAGCTATGTTTCACGTACATGTATGAACATCGGTACACACATGTAACTCTCCAATACCTACAAAAAAGTCTCTTAGAGCAAAATTCTAAACCCAACAGGAAGTCAGTTATTTTTAATATTATGAGCATATTTTGTGTCATTTTTGCCATTTCCATGAGTTGTATTTTAACAAACTCCTCCTAGAAGCTTATTCAGATCAACACCAAAGTTGGTATGCCTAATCTAAAGGCCTTTGCGATGTTAAATTGCGAAGATTTTGAGTTTTCGTTAAAGGGCGTGTCCGTGGCGGCCTGGCGAATTTCGATGATTCGCCATGAAAAATGAAGTTGCTATAACTCAGACATACAATGTCCAATGTGCCCAAAACTTCACATGTTTAATAAGACTCCTGACCTGAACATATTTACATGCCCATATTCAGTTATAGTCATAGCGCCACTTATAGGCAACAGGAAGTGACATATTTTACACTTCGACACACTACTCCTAGAAATTTTTTGACATCAATGTCTTTTTTATGGTCAGTCTAATCTAAAGGCCTGTGCAATGTTAAATTGTAAAGATCTTGAGTTTTCGTTAAGGGGCGTGTCCATGGCGCCGTGACAAAATTCAAAGTCTCGCCATGGGAATAAAAGATGTTATAACTCAGGCATAAAATGTCGGATCTTCCCCAAACTTCACATGTGTGATAAGAGTCCTGGCCTGAACACATCTGTAGGCCAATATTCCATCGGGTGTGGCAAAATGGCTCGATAGCGCCACCTATACACTTTCAATGGTGTGCGCCTCGAGCTACGTTTCATGTACATGTATGAAAATCAGTATACACATGTATCTCTCCAATACCTACAAAAAAGTCTCTTGGAGCAAAATCCGAAACCCAACAGGAAGTCGGTTATTTTTAATTTTATGAGCAAATTTTGTGTCATTTTTGTCACTTCCATGCGTTGTATTTTAACGAACTCCTCCTAGAGATTCATTCAGATCAACACCAAAGTTGGTATGCCTAATCTAAAGGCCTTTGCGATGTTAAATTGCGAAGATTTTGAGTTTTCGTTAAAGGGCGTGTCCATGGCGGCCTGACAAATTTCGATGTTTCGCCATGAAAAAGGAAGTTGCTGTAACTCAGACATACAATGTCCAATCTGCCCCAAACTTCACATGTTAGATAAGACTTCTGCCCTTAACAGATCTACATGCCCATATTCAGTTATAGTCATAGCGCCACCTGCTGGCAACAGGAAGTGACATGTTTTACGCTGTGACAAACTACTCCTTGAAATTTTATGACATCAATGTTATTTTTGTGGTCAGTCTAATCTAAAGACCTGTGTGATGTTTAGTTGTGAAGATCTTGAGTTTTCGTTAAAAGGCGTGTCCATGGCGCCGTGACGAAGTTCGATGTGTCGCAATGGGAATAAAAGATGTTATAACTCAGGCATAAAATGTCCGATCTTGCCCAAACTTCACATGTGTGATAAGGGTCCTGGCCTGAACAGATCTGAAGGCCAATATTCCATTGGGTGTGGCAAAATGGCTCGATAGCGCCACCTATACACTTTCAACTGAATGCATATACACTTTCAACGGAGTGCTCCTCAAGCTATGTTTCGCGTACATGTACAAAAATCGGTACACACATGTAACACACCAATACCTACAAAAAAGTCTCTTGGTATGAAATCCGAATCCCAACAGGAAGTCGGTTATTTAGAAATTTTCTCTGCAAAATTGGCGTTGTTTCTGTCATTTTCAGGGGTTGTACTTTAACAAACTCCTCCTAGAGATTTATTCAGATCAACACCAAACTTGGTCAGTTAAATCTAAAGGCCTTTGCGATGTTAAATTGCGAAGATCTTGAGGTTTCGTTAAAGGGCGTGTCCATGGCGGCCTGGCAAATTTCGATGTTTCGCCATGAAAAAGGAAGTTGCTGTAACTGAGACATACAATGTCCAATCTGCCCCAAACTTCACATGTTAGATAAGACTTCTGCCCTTAACAGATCTACATGCACATATTCAGTTATAGTCATAGTGCCACCTGCTGGCAACAGGAAGTGACATGTTTTACGCTGCGACAAACTACTCCTAGAAATCTTTTGACATTAATGTATGTTTTTGTGGTCAGTCTAATCTAAAGGCCTGTGCAATGTTAAATTGCGGAGATCTTCAGTTTTTGTTAAAGGGCGTGTCCATGGCACCGTGACGAAGTTCGATGTCTCGCCATGGGAATAAAAGATGTTATAACTCAGGCATAAAATGTCCGATCTTCCCCAAACTTCACATGTGTGATAAGAGTCTTTGCCTGAACACATCTGTAGGCCAATATTCCATCGGGTGTGGCAAAATGGCTCGATAGCGCCACCTATACACTTTCAACATAGCGTTCCTCGAGCTCCGTTTCCCGTACATGTACAAAAATCGGTACACACATGTAACACACCAATACCTACAAAAAAGTCTCTTGGTACGAAATCCGAAACCCAACAGGAAGTCGGTTATTTTTAATTTTATGAGCAAATTTTGTGTCATTTTTGTCATTTCCATGCGTTGTATTTTAACAAACTCCTCCTAGAGATTAATTCAGATCAACACCAAAGTTGGTATGCCTAATCTAACGGCCTTTGTGATGTTAAATTGCGAAGGACTTGAGGTTTCGTTAAAGGGCGTGTCCATGGCGGCCTGACAAATTTCGATGATTCGCCGTGAAAAAGGAAGTTGCTATAACTCAGACATACAATGTCCAATCTGCCCAAAACTTCACATGTTTAATACGACTCCTGACCTGAACATATTTACATGCCCATATTCAGTTATAGTCATAGCGCCACCTATTGGCAACAGGAAGTGAAATATCTTACACTGCGACTAACTACTCCTAGAAATTTTATGACATCAATGTTATTTTTGAGGTCAGTCTAATCTAAAGACCTGTGTGATGTTTAGTTGTGAAGATCTTGAGTTTTCGTTGAAAGGCGTGTCCATGGCGCCGTGACGAAGTTCGATGTGTCGCCATGGGAATTAAAGATGTTATAACTCAGGCATAAAATGTCCGATCTTGCCCAAACTTCACATGTGTGATAAGAGTCCTGGCCTGAACAGATCTGAAGGCCAAAATTCCATTGGGTGTGGCAAAATGGCTCGATAGCGCCACCTATACACTTTCAACTGAGTGCATATACACTTTCAACGGAGTGCGCCTGTTTCACGTACATGTACAAAAATCGGTACACACATGTAACACACCAATATCTACGAAAAAGTCTCTTGGTACGAAATCCGAATCCAAACAGGAAGTCAGTTATTTAGAGTTTTCTCTGCAAAATTGGTGTTGTTTTTGGCATTTTCAGAGGTTGTACTTTAACGAACTCCTCCTAGAGATTTATTCAAATCAACACCAAACTTGGTCAGTTAAATCTAAAGGCCTTTGCGAAGTTAAATTGGGAAGATCTTGAGATTTCGTTAAAGGGAGTGTCCATGGCGGCCTGACAAATTTTGATGTTTCGCCATGAAAAAGGAAGTTGCTGTAACTCAGACATACAATGTCCAATCTGCCCCAAACTTCACATGTTAGATAAGACTTCTGCCCTTAACAGATCTACATGCCCATATTCAATTATAGTCATAGTGCCACCTGCTGGCAACAGGAAGTGACATATTTTACGCTGAGACAAACTACTGCTAGAGATTTTTTGACATTAATGTATATTTGTGGTCAGTCTAATCTAAAGGCCTGTGTAATGTTAAATTGTGGCAATCTTGAGTTTTTGTTAAAGAGCGTGTCTATGGCAAAAATGATAAAATTTGATGTCTCGCCACAGCAAGAGAAGTTGTTGTAACTCAGGCATAAAATGTTTGATCTTCCCCAAACTTCACATGTTCGATAACAGTGCAGCCCTGAACACATCTTAAGGCCAATATTCCATTGAAATGATAGTGCCACCTGCTGGCAACAGGAAGATTGGCACATATATGGAATAAACGTTGATATATTCTACTTATATTTATGAGTTTAAACGCATATTTCTCACCGTTCACCTCTTTACTAAAGCCACTCGCTGGCGGTGAGCCCGGGTGCGAGGGCCCGTTCATCGCTGCTTGCAGCTTTAATTATTATTATTATTCTTCTTCTCTAAGATGAATCGCATTTTTGAGAGCCTAAACATGCTCGAAAAGTCATGAAACTTTGCACACACCTCAGAACTGGTGAAAATTTACGTCTGATATGGGTTTCAGAAGTGGGTGTGGCAAAATGGCTCGACAGCGCCACCTATACACGTTCAACGGTGTGCGCCTCGAGCTACGTTTCACGTACATGTATGAAAATTGGTATACACATGTATCTCTCCAATACCTACAAAAAAGTCTCTTGGAGCAAAATCCGAAACCCAACAGGAAGTCGGTTATTTTTAATTTTATGAGCAAATTTTGTGTCATTTTTGTCATTTCCATGCGTTGTATTTTAACGAACTCCTCCTAGAGATTAATTCAGATCAACACCAAAGTTGGTATGACTAATCTAAAGGCCTTTGCGATGTTAAATTGCGAAGATTTTGAGTTTTCGTTAAAGGGCGTGTCCGTGGCGGCCTGGCGAATTTCGATGATTCGCCATGAAAAATGAAGTTGCTATAACTCAGACATACAATGTCCAATGTGTCCAAAACTTCACATGTTTAATAAGACTCCTGACCTGAACAGATTGACATGCCCATATTCAGTTATAGTCATAACGCCACCTATAGGCAACAGGAAGTGACATATTTTACACTGCGACTAAGTACTCCTAGAAATTTTATGACATCAATGTCTTTTTTGTGGTCAGTCTAATCTAAAGGCATGTGCGATGTTAAATTGTGAAGATCTTGAGTTTTCGTTAAAAGGCGTGTCCATGGCGCCATGACGAAGTTCGATGTCTCGCCAAGGGAATAAAATATGTTATAACTCAGGCATAAAATATCCAATCTTCCCCAAACTTCACATGTGTGATAAGAGTCCTGGCCTAAACACATCTGTAGGCCAATATTCCATCGGGTGTGGCAAAATGGCTCGATAGCGCCACCTATACACTTTCAACATAGCGCGCCTCGAGCTCCGTTTCAAGTACATGTACAAAAATCGGTACACACATGTAACACACCAGTACCTACAAAAAAGTCTCTTGGTACAAAATCCGAATCCCAACAGGAAGTCGGTTATTTTGAAATTTCCCTGCAAAATTGGCGTTGTTTTTGCTATTTTCAGGGGTTGTACTTTAACGAACTCCTCCTAGAGATTTATTCGGATGAACACCAAACTTGGTCAGTGTAATCTAAAGCCATTTGCGATGTTAAATTGCGAAGGACTTGAGGTTTTGTTAAAGGGCGTGTCCATGGCGGCCTGACAAATTTCGATGTTTCGCCATGATAAATGAAGTTGCTATAACTCAGACATACAATGTCCAATGTGCCCAAAACTTCACATGTTTAATAAGACTCCTGACTTGAACATATTTACATGCCCATATTCAGTTATAGTCATAGCGCCACCTATAGGCAACAGGAAGTGACATATTTTACACTTCGACACACTACTCCTAGAAATTTTTTGACATCAATGTCTTTTTTATGGTCAGTCTAATCTAAAGGCCTGTGCAATGTTAAATTGTAAAGATCTTGAGTTTTCGTTAAGGGGCGTGTCCATGGCGCCGTGACAAAATTCAAAGTCTCGCCATGGAAATAAAAGATGTTATAACTCAGGCATAAAATGTCGGATCTTCCCCAAACTTCACATGTGTGATAAGAGTCCTGGCCTGAACACATCTGTAGGCCAATATTCCATCGGGTGTGGCAAAATGGCTCGATAGCGCCACCTATACACTTTCAACGGAGTGCACCTCGAGCTATGTTTCACGTACATTTACAAAAATTGGTACACACATGTAACACACCAATACCTACAAAAAAGTCTCTTGGTACGAAATCCTAATCCCAACAGAAAGTCAGTTATTTTTAATTTGATGAGCAAATTTTGTGTCATTTTTGTCACTTCCATGCGTTGTATTTTAACGAACTCCTCCTAGAGATTCATTCAGATCAACACCAAAGTTGGTATGCCTAATCTAAATGCCTTTGCGATGTTAAATTGCGAAGATTTTGAGTTTTCGTTAAAGGGCGTGTCCATGGCGGCCTGACAAATTTCGATGTTTCGCCATGAAAAAGGAAGTTGCTGTAACTCAGACATACAATGTCCAATCTGCCCCAAACTTCACATGTTAGATAAGAATTCTGCCCTTAACAGATCTACATGCCCATATTCAGTTATAGTCATAGCGCCACCTGCTGGCAACAGAAAGTGACATGTTTTACGCTGTGACAAACTACTCCTTGAAATTTTATGACATCAATGTTATTTTTGTGGTCAGTCTAATCTAAAGACCTGTGTGATGTTTAGTTGTGAAGATCTTGAGTTTTCGTTAAAAGGCGTGTCCATGGCGCCGTGACGAAGTTCGATGTGTCGCAATGGGAATAAAAGATGTTATAACTCAGGCATAAAATGTCCGATCTTGCCCAAACTTCACATGTGTGATAAGGGTCCTGGCCTGAACAGATCTGAAGGCCAATATTCCATTGGGTGTGGCAAAATGGCTCGATAGCGCCACCTATACACTTTCAACTGAATGCATATACACTTTCAACGGAGTGCTCCTCAAGCTATGTTTCACGTACATGTACAAAAATCGGTACACACATGTAACACACCAATACCTACAAAAAAGTCTCTTGGTATGAAATCCGAATCCCAACAGGAAGTCGGTTATTTAGAAATTTTCTCTGCAAAATTGGCGTTGTTTTTGCCATTTTCAGGGGTTGTACTTTAACAAACTCCTCCTAGAGATTTATTCAGATCAACACCAAACTTGGTCAGTTAAATCTAAAGGCCTTTGCGATGTTAAATTGCGAAGATCTTGAGGTTTCGTTAAAGGGCGTGTCCATGGCTGCCTGGCAAATTTCGATGTTTCGCCATGAAAAAGGAAGTTGCTGTAACTGAGACATACAATGTCCAATCTGCCCCAAACTTCACATGTTAGATAAGACTTCTGCCCTTAACAGATCTACATGCACATATTCAGTTATAGTCATAGTGCCACCTGCTGGCAACAGGAAGTGACATGTTTTACGCTTCGACAAACTACTCCTAGAAATCTTTTGACATTAATGTATGTTTTTGTGGTCAGTCTAATCTAAAGGCCTGTGCAATGTTAAATTGCGGAGATCTTCAGTTTTTGTTAAAGGTCGTGTCCATGGCACCGTGACGAACTCAGGCATAAAATGTCCGATCTTCCCCAAACTTCACATGTGTGATAAGAGTCTGCCTGAACACATCTGTAGGCCAATATTCCATCGGGTGTGGCAAAATGGCTCGATAGCGCCACCTATACACTTTCAACATAGCGTTCCTCGAGCTCCGTTTCCCGTACATGTACAAAAATCGGTACACACATGTAACACACCAATACCTACAAAAAAGTCTCTTGGTACGAAATCCGAATCCCAACAGGAAGTCGGTTATTTTGAAATTTCCCTGCAAAATTGGCGTTGTTTTTGCTATTTTCAGGGGTTGTACTTTAACGAACTCCTCCTAGAGATTTATTCGGATGAACACCAAACTTGGTCAGTGTAATCTAAAGCCATTTGCGATGTTAAATTGCGAAGGACTTGAGGTTTTGTTAAAGGGCGTGTCCATGGCGGCCTGACAAATTTCGATGTTTCGCCATGATAAAGGAAGTTGCTATAACTCAGACATACAATGTCCAATCTGCCCCAAACTTCACATGTTGGATAAGACTCTTGACCTGAACAGATCTACATGCCAATATTCAGTTATAGTCATAGCGCCACCTATTGGCAACAGGGAGTGAAATATTTTACACTGCGACAAACTACTCCTAGAAATTTTATGACATCAATGTTATTTTTTTGGTCAGTCTAATCTAAAGACCTGTGTGATGTTTAGTTGTGAAGATCTTGAGTTTTCATTAAAAGGCGTGTCCATGGCGCCGTGACGAAGTTTGATGTGTCGCCATGGGAATAAAAGATGTTATAACTCAGGCATAAAATGTCCGATCTTGCCCAAACTTCACATGTGTGATAAGGGTCCTGGCCTGAACAGATCTGAAGGCCAATATTCCATTGGGTGTGACAAAATGGCTCGATAGCGCCACCTATATATTTTCAACAGAGTGCATATACACTTTTAACGGAGTGCGCCTCAAGCTATGTTTCACGTACATGTACAAAAATCGGTACACACATGTAACACACCAATATCTACGAAAAAGTCTCTTGGTACAAAATCCGAATCCAAACAGGAAGTCAGTTATTTAGAATTTTCTCTGCAAAAATGGTGTTGTTTTTGGCATTTTCAGGGGTTGTACTTTAACGAACTCCTCCTAGAGATTTATTCAGATCAGCATCAAACTTGGTCAGTTAAATCTAAAGGCCTTTGCGAAGTTAAATTGGGAAGATCTTGAGGTTTCGTTAAAGGGAGTGTCCATGGCGGCCTGACAAATTTCGATGTTTCGCCATGAAAAAGGAAGTTGCTGTAACTCAGACATACAATGTCCAATCTGCCCCAAACTTTGAATGTTAGATAAGACTTCTGCCCTTAACAGATTGACATGCACATATTCAATTATAGTCATAGCGCCACCTGCTGGCAACAGGAAGTGACATATTTTACACTGAGACAAACTACTCCTAGAGATTTTTTGACATTAATGTATTTTTGTGGTCAGTCTAATCTAAAGGCCTGTGTACTGTTAAATTGTGGCAATCTTGAGTTTTTGTTAAAGAGCGTGTCCATGACAAAAATGACAAAATTTGATGTCTCGCCACAGCAAGAGAAGTTGTTGTAACTCGGGCATAAAATGTTTGATCTTCCCCAAACTTCACATGTTCGATAAGAGTGCAGCCCTGAACACATCTGAAGGCCAATATTCCATTATAGTGATATCGCCACCTGCTGGCAACAGGAAGATTTGCACATATATGGAATAAACATTGATATATTCTACTTATATTTATGAGTTTAAACGCATATTTCTCACCGTTCACCTATTTACTAGAGCCACTCGCTGCCGGTGAGCCCGGGTGCGAGGGCCCGTTCATCGCTGCTTGCAGCTTTAATTAGGGCCCGAGCACCGATGGTGTGAGGACCCTCTTGGAATTGCTCCGTTTATTATTAGGGCCCGAGCACCGATGGTGTGAGGACCCTTTTGGAATTGCTCCGTTTATTATTATTATTATTATTATTATTATTATTATTATTATTCTCTAAGATGAATCACATTTTTGAGAGCCTAAACATGCTCGAAAAGTCATGAAACTTTGCACACACCTCAGAACTGGCGAAAATTTACGTCTGATATGGGTTTCAGAAGTGGGTGTGGCAAAATGGCTCGACAGCGCCACCTATACACGTTCAACGGTGTGCGCCTCGAGCTACGTTTCACGTACATGTATGAAAATTGGTATACACATGTATCTCTCTAATACCTACAAAAAAGTCTCTTGGAGCAAAATCCGAAACCCAACAGGAAGTCGGTTATTTTTAATTTTATGAGCAAATTTTGTGTCATTTTTGTCATTTCCATGCGTTGTATTTTAACGAACTCCTCCTAGAGATTAATTCAGATCAACACCAAAGTTGGTATGCCTAATCTAAAGGCCTTTGCGATGTTAAATTGCGAAGATTTTGAGTTTTCGTTAAAGGGCGTGTCTGTGGCGGCCTGCTGAATTTTGATGATTCGCCATGAAAAATGAAGTTGCTATAACTCAGACAATCTGCCCCAAACTTCACATGTTTGATGAGACTCCGAACCTGAACAGATTGACATGCCCATATTCAGTTATAGTCATAGCGCCACCTATTGGCAACAGGAAGTGACATATTTTACACTGCGACTAACTACTCATAGAAATTTTATGACATCAATGTCTTTTTTGTGGTCAGTCTAATCTAAAGGCCTGTGCGATGTTAAGTTGTGAAGATCTTGAGTTTTCGTTAAAAGGCGTGTCCATGGCGCCATGACGAAGTTCGATGTCTCGCCAAGGGAATAAAATATGTTATAACTCAGGCATAAAATGTCCGATCTTCCCCAAACTTCACCTGTGTGATAAGAGTCCTGGCCTGAACACATCTGTAGGCCAATATTCCATCGGGTGTGGCAAAATGGCTCGATAGCGCCACCTATACACTTTCAACATAGCGCGCCTCGAGCTCCGTTTCAAGTACATGTACAAAAATCGGTACACACATGTAACACACCAGTACCTACAAAAAAGTATCTTGGTACGAAATCCTAATCCCAACAGGAAGTCGGTTATTTTGAAATTTCCCTGCAAAATTGGTGTTGTTTTTGCCATTTTCAGGGGTTGTACTTTAACGAACTCCTCCTAGAGATTTATTCGGATGAACACCAAACTTGGTCAGTGTAATCTAAAGCCATTTGCGATGTTAAATTGCGAAAGACTTGAGGTTTCGTTAAAGGGCGTGTCCATGGCGGCCTGACAAATTTCGATGTTTCGCCATGAAAAAGGAAGTTGCTGTAACTCAGACATACAATGTCCAATCTGCCCCAAACTTCACATGTTGGATAAGACTCTTGACCTGAACAGATCTACATGCCCATATTCAGTTATAGTCATAGCGCCACCTATTGGCAACAGGAATGAAATATTTTACACTGCGACAAACTACTCAAAGAAATTTTATGACATCAATGTTATTTTTATGGTCAGTCTAATCTAAAGACCTGTGTGATGTTTAGTTGTGAAGATCTTGAGTTTTTGTTAAAAGGCGTGTCCATGGCGCCGTGACGAAGTTTGATGTGTCTCCATGGGAATAAAAGATGTTATAACTCAGGCATAAAATGTCCGATCTTGCCCAAACTTCACATGTGTGATAAGGGTCCTGGCCTGAACAGATCTGAAAGCCAATATTCCATTGGGTGTGGAAAAATGGCTCGATAGCGCCACCTATACACTTTCAACTGAGTGCATATACACTTTCAACGGAGTGCGCCTCAAGCTATGTTTCACGTACATGTACAAAAATCGGTACACACATGTAACACACCAATACCTACAAAAAAGTCTCTTGGTACGAAATCCGAATCCCAACAGGAAGTCGGTTATTTAGAATTTTCTCTGCATAATTGGCGCTGTTTTTGCCATTTTCAGGGGTTGTACTTTAACAAACTCCTCCTAGAGATTTATTCAGATCAACACCAAACTTGGTCAGTTAAATCTAAAGGCCTTTGCGATGTTAAATTGCGAAGATCTTGAGATTTCGTTAAAGGGCGTGTCCATGGCGGCCTGACAAATTTCGATGTTTCGCCATGAAAAAGGAAGTTGCTGTAACTCAGACATACAATGTCCAATCTGCCTGAAACTTGACATTCTAGATAAGACTTCTGCCCTTAACAGATCTACATGCCTATATTCAGTTATAGTCATAGCGCCACCTGCTGGCAACAGGAAGCGACATGTTTTACGCTGCGACAAACTACTCCTAGAAATCTTTTGACATTAATGTATTTTTTTGTGGTCAGTCTAATCTAAAGGCCTGTGCAATGTTAAATTGTGGAGATCTTCAGTTTTTGTTAAAGGGCGTGTCCATGGCGCCATGACAAAATTTGATGTCTCGCCACAGCAAGAGAAGCTGTTGTAACTCAGTCATAAAATGTTCAATCTTCCCCAGACTCTGCATGTTCGATAAGAGTCCTGGCCTGAACACATCTGAAGGCCAATATTCCATTATAATGATAGCGCCACCTGCTGGCAACAGAAAGATTGGCACATATATGGAATAAACTTTGATATATTCCACTTATATTTATGAGTTTAAATGCATATTTCTCACCATTCACCTATTTACTAAAGCCACTCGCTGCCGGTGAGCCCGGGTGCGAGGGCCCGTTCATCGCTGCTTGCAGCTTTAATTATTATTATTATTATTATTATTATTATTATTATTCTCCAGAATGAATCGCATTTTTGAGGGCCTAAACATACTCAAAAAGTCATGAAACTTTGCACACACCTCAGAACCGGCGAAAATGTACATCTGATATGGGTTTCAGAAGTGGGTGTGGCAAAATGGCTCGACAGCGCCATCTATACATGTTCAACGGTGTGCGCCTCGAGCTATGTTTCACGTACATGTATGAAAATCGGTACACACATGTAACTCTCCAATACCTACAAAAAAGTCTCTTAGAGCAAAATTCTAAACCCAACAGGAAGTCAGTTATTTTTAATATTATGAGCAAATTTTGTGTAATTTTTGCCATTTCCATGAGTTGTATTTTAACGAACTCCTCCTAGAAACTTATTCAGATCAACACCAAATTTGGTATGCCTAATCTAAAGGCCTTTGCGATGTTAAATTGCGAAGATTTTGAGTTTTCGTTAAAGGGCGTGTCCGTGACGGCCTGGCGAATTTCAATGATTCGCCATGAAAAATGAAGTTGCTATAACACAGACATACAATGTCCAATGTGCCCAAAACTTCACATGTTTAATAAGACTCCTGACCTGAACATATTTACATGCCCATATTCAGTTATAGTCATAGCGCCACCTATAGGCAACAGGAAGTGACATATTTTACACTTCGACAGACTACTCCTAGAAATTTTTTGACATCAATGTCTTTTTTATGGTCAGTATAATCTAAAGGCCTGTGCAATGTTAAATTGTGAAGATCTTGAGTTTTCGTTAAGGGGCGTGTCCATGGCGCCGTGACAAACATCAAAGTCTCGCCATGGGAATAAAAGATGTTATAACTCAGGCATAAAATGTCCGATCTTCCCCAAACTTCACATGTGTGATAAAAGTCCTGGCCTGAACAGATCTGAAGGCCAATATTCCATCGGGTGTGGCAAAATGGCTCGATAGCGCCACCTATACACTTTCAACGGAGTGCACCTCGAGCTATGTTTCACGTACATGTACAAAAATTGGTACACACATGTAACACACCAATACCTCCAAAAAAGTCTCTTGGTATGAAATCCTAATCCCAACAGGAAGTCGGTTATTTTGAACTTTCCCTGCAAAATTGGTGTTGTTTTTGCCATTTTCAGGGGTTGTACTTTAACGAACTCCTCCTAGAGATTTATTCAGATGAACACCAAACTTGGTCAGTGTAATCTAAAGCCATTTGTGATGTTAAATTGCGAAGGACTTGAGGTTTCGTTAAAGGGCGTGTCCATGGTGGCCTGACAAATTTCGATGTTTCGCCATGAAAAAGGAAGTTGCTGTAACTCAGACATACAATGTCCAATCTGCCCCAAACTTCACATGTTGGATAAGATTTTTGACCTGAACAGATCTACATGCCAATATTCAGTTATAGTCATAGCGCCACCTATTGGCAACAGGAAGTGAAATATTTTACACTGCGACAAACTACTCCTAGAAATTTTATGACATCAATGTTATTTTTGTGGTCAGTCTAATCTAAAGACCTGTGTGATGTTTAGTTGTAAAGATCTTGAGTTTTCGTTAAAAGGCGTGTCCATGGCGCCGTGACGAAGTTTGATGTGTCGCCATGGGAATAAAAGATGTTATAACTCAGGCATAAAATGTCCGCTCTTGCCCAAACTTCACATGTGTGATAAGGGTCCTGGCCTGAACAGATCTGAAGGCCAATATTTCATTGGGTGTGGCAAAATGGCTCGATAGCGCCACCTATACACTTTCAACTGAGTGCATATACACTTTCAATGGAGTGCGCCTCAAGCTATGTTTCACGTACATGTACAAAAATCGGTACACACATGTAACACACCAATATCTATGAAAAAGTCTCTTGGTACGAAATCCGAATCAAAACAGGAAGTCAGTTATTTAGAATGTTCTCTGCAAAATTGGTGTTGTTTTTGGCATTTTCAGGGGTTGTACTTTAAAGAACTCATCCTAGAGATTTATTCAGATCAGCATCAAACTTGGTCAGTTAAATCTAAAGGCCTTTGCGATGTTAAATTGGGAAGATCTTGAGATTTCGTTAAAGGGAGTGTCCATGGCGACCTGACAAATTTCGATGTTTCGCCATGAAAAAGGAAGTTGCTGTAACTCAGACAAACAATGTCCAATCTGCCCCAAACTTTGCATGTTAGATAAGACTTCTGCCCTTAACAGATCTACATGCCCATATTCAATTATAGTCATAGCGCCACCTGCTGGCAACAGGAAGTGACATATTTTACGCTGAGATAAACTACTCCTAGAGATTTTTTGACATTAATGTATTTTTGTGGTCAGTCTAATCTAAAGGCCTGTGTAATGTTAAATTGTGGCAATCTTGAGTTTTTGTTAAAGAGCGTGTCCATGGCAAAAATGACAAAATTTGATGTCTCGCCACAGCAAGAGAAGTTGTTGTAACTCAGGCATAAAATGTTTGATCTTCCCCAAACTTCACATGTTCGATAAGAGTGCAGTCCTGAACACAGCTGAAGGCCAATATTCCATTATAATGATAGCGCCACCTGCTGGCAACAGGAAGATTGGAACATATATGGAATAAACATTGATATATTCTACTTATATTTATGAGTTTAAATGCATATTTCTCACCGTTCACCTATTTACTAGAGCCACTCGCTGCCGGTGAGCCCGGGTGCGAGGGCCCGTTCATCGCTGCTTGCAGCTTTAATTATTCTTCTTCTTCTTCTTCTTCTTCTTCTCCCGAATGAATCGCATTTTTGAGGGCTTAAACGTGCTCAAAAAGTCATGAAACTTTGCACACACGTCAAACCTGATGAAAATTTTCGTCTGATATAGGATTCAGAAGAGGGTGTGGCAAAATGGCTCGACAGCGCCACCTATACTAAGAAAATCAACAGCCTTCCAGCTGTGTTTCACGTACATGCACCAAAATTGGCACACATATGTAACACACCAATACCTACAAAAAAGACTCTTGGAGCAAAATTCTAAACCCAACAGGAAGTCGGTTATTTTTAATATTATGAGCAAATTTTGTGTAATTTTGGTCATTTCCATGTGTTGTATTTTAACGAACTCCTCCTAGAGATTTCTTCAAATCAACACCAAATTTGGTATGCCTAATCTAAAAGCCTCTGCGATGTAAAATTGCGAAGATCTTGAGTTTTCGTTTAAGGGCGTGTCCGTGGCGGCCTGACGAATTTCGATGATTCGCCATGAAAAATGAAGTTGCTATAACTCAGACATACAATGTCCAATCTGCCCCAAACTTCACATGTTTGATGAGACTCCGAACCTGAACAGATTGACATGCCCATATTCAGTTATAGTCATAGCGCCATCTATTGGCAACAGGAAGTGACATATTTTACACTGCGACTAACTACTCCTAGAAATTTTATGACATCAATGTCTTTTTTGTGGTCAGTCTAATGTAAAGGCCTGTGCGATGTTAAGTTGTGAAGATCTTGAGTTTTCGTTAAAAGGCGTGTCCATGGCGCCGTGATGAAGTTCAATGTCTCGCCATGGGAATAAAAGATGTTATAACTCAGGCATAAAATGTCTGATCTTCCCCAAACTTCACATGTGTGATAAGATTCCTGGCCTGAACACATCTGTAGGCCAATATTCCATCGGGTGTGGCAAAATGGCTCGATAGCGCCACCTATACACTTTCAACATAGCGCGCCTCAAGCTCCGTTTCACGTACATGTACAAAAATCGGTACACACATGTAACACACCAATACCTACAAAAAAGTCTCTTGGTACGAAATCCGAAACCCAACAGAAAGTCGGTTATTTTTAATTTTATGAGCAAATTTTGTGTCATTTTTGTCATTTCCATGCGTTGTATTTTAACGAACTCCTCCTAGAGATTCATTCAGATCAACACCAAAGTTGGTATGCCTAATCTAAAGGCCTTTGCGATGTTAAATTGCGAAGGACTTGAGGTTTCGTTAAAGGGCGTGTCCATGGCGGCCTGACAAATTTCAATGTTTCGCCATGAAAAAGGAAGTTGCTGTAACTCAGACATACAATGTCCAATCTGCCCCAAACTTCACATGTTGGATAAGACTCTTGACCTGAACAGATCTACATGCCAATATTCAGTTATAGTCATAGCGCCACCTATTGGCAACAGGAAGGGAAATATTTTACACTGCGACAAACTACTCCTAGAAATTTTATGTCATCAATGTTATTTTTGTGGTCAGTCTAATCTAAAGACCTGTGTGATGTTTAGTTGAGAAGATCTTGAGTTTTCGTTAAAAGGCGTGTCCATGGTGCCGTGACGAAGTTCGATGTGTCGCCATGGGAATAAAAGATGTTATAACTCAGGCATAAAATGTCCGATCTTGCCCAAACTTCACATGTGTGATAAGGGTCCTGGCTTGAACAGATCTGAAGGCCAATATTCCATTGGGTGTGGCAAAATGGCTCGATAGCGCCACCTATACACTTTCAACTGAGTGCATATACACTTTCAACGGAGTGCACCTCGAGCTATGTTTCACGTACATGTACAAAAATCGGTACACACATGTACCACACCAATATCTACAAAAAAGTCTCTTGGTACGAAATCCAAATCCCAACAGGAAGTCGGTTATTTAGAATTTTCTCTGCAAAATTGGCGTTGTTTTTGCCATTTATTCAGATTTATTCAGATCAACATCAAACTTGGCCAGTTAAATCTAAAGGCCTTTGCGATGTTAAATTGTGAAGATCTTGAGGTTTCGTTAAAGTGCATGTCCATGGCGGCCTGACAAATTTCGATGTTTCGCAATGAAAAAGGAAGTTGTTGTAACTTAGACATACAATGTCCAATCTGCCCCAACCTTCACATTTTGGATAAGACTTTTGACCTGAACAGATCTAAATGCCAATATTCAGTTATAGCCATAGCGCCACCTGCTGGCAACAGGAAGTGACATGTTTTACGTTGTAACAAACTACTCCTAGAAATTTAATGACATCAACATTTTATTTTGGTCAGTCTAATCTAAAGGTCTTTGCAATGTTAAATTGTGGAGATCTTGAATTTTTGTTTAAGGGCGTGTCCATGGCGCTGTGACAAAATTTGATGTCTCGCCACAGCAAGAGAAGTTGTTGTAACTCAGGCATAAAATGTTCAATCTTCCCCAAACTTCACATGATTGATAAGAGTCCTGGCCTGAACACATCTGAAGGCCAATATTCCATTATAATGATAGCGCCACCTGCTGGCAATATGAAGATTGGCACATATTAATGACTTTGACATATTGCAATTATGTTTATGACATGAAATGCATATTTCTCACCGTTCATCTTTTTACTAAATCAACACGCTGGTGGTGAGCCCGGGTGCGAGGGCCCGTTCATCACTGCTTGCAGCTTTAATTTTTTTTATTTTTTTATTGAACCTTCCGGGGGTTTTTGTTTGAGTATAGGCCTATGTGCTTAGACTTCCATTGTCTGAGAGAAATAGCGCCCCTACAGGTGCAATTCCCGGACTTTTAGTTTCACTTTTAATCGGTTAAAATACAAATAAATACTTAGATTTAATTCAAACTGACAAGCTAAACCAACATATCTGATTATTACCGGGTCAGGGCTCATTAATAATTGATGTGTGGTCAGTGATGCGTGAGAAATACGAGAGATGAATCACCGCTCTGAGCAAGAGCGTGTGGAATGAGGAGCTCAGAAAAAAACTAGTTTATTCTTCTTTTATAGCTTTTAAAAATAAAATATTAAAGCGATATCAAACAATTCACCAATTAGAACACACCAAGAGCTAAATTCATATGTTTTTGAACTGTTTGTGTGATAATGAAATATTTGCGGCTGCCTATCTGAAATCACCACCTCCGATCAGCGCGTACAGTGTCACGATGTCAAAACAAACGAATTTATTCTTGTTTAAGAGCTTTTTAAAATAAAATATTACCACAAATGCCCACAATACACCCATTATAACACAACAAAAGCTAAATGCAGGTGTTTGTGACCCGTTTAAGTGTGAAAGACTATTTTAAAGACGGGCAGAATAACATGTCTCTCGAGCTGCAGGATTCTGCCTTTCGTCGTACGTACGAACGAACACATCACAGACAAGATTATTTCAAAATACATAATAGCTTGGCGAATATAAACGAAAACAGCCACGTGAACATAAACTGTTGAGAAATAAATCTGAAGTGAATCTACTGGATTTGAATATTAAGTGACCACATTTACCAGCTGCTCGTGTCTTCAATTTTAATCTATATATATATATAAAGGAAACTCATTCGTCTTGGCTGCTTTTTTTTATGTGTGTAAGTATTTATTTATTTACTTTTTTATACATTTTGTATAATTTCATAGTTTATGTATTATAGGCTAATTATAAAAACAAAAATAAATTTAGCCACTCACATAGAAATATCTTAGGCCTTATCCTTTTCTGACAGTTTTAGGGATTTTTAAAAATCCTAAAAAACCTTATTTGTGCTGCAAATAATAATTTCAAACTAATTTGATACTGACCTATGACATCCTGTGACATGATATTTATTTGAATTTACATAATCTCATGGATGTAACAGTAAATCTGTTCAGCTCACAGATGAAGACTAAGCTGTAATGCAAACAGAACTTTCACAAATGCTTATAGGTCAATAAAATCATTACAAAACACATAAATCATTTAAGGATTTGATAACACTGTAAAATAATGTCTAATTTGTTAACATTAGTAAATGCATTGGTAACACTTCATAATAGCTGCACTCATTAGCTAAGCATTAGTAAATAGTCAGTTCATGCTTTATATAGCCTTCTCCCAAAATTAGTAGTTAGAAAGCATTTTTTAAATACAGCTATAATTAAACTGTTCATGGTTTATATGCACATTTATTTTGAGGAGATTAAAGGCTGTAATCTTCCAAAAAATAAATAAATAAACAAACACAGAACTCAGAAATATTTATTTCAAGATGCAATAAAAGAAAACTGTACACTTTAATTTATATATATATATATATATATGTATATATATATATATATATATATATATATATATATATATATATATATATATATATATATAATATAATTGCATACGTTTATATTTAATTTTTTTTATCAAGTGTACAGCTGTACAATTTCATTTTTTGCATCTTGAAAAAATATTTATGTGTTCTTTATCCCTCTGTGTTGTTTTTAACTTTTCAGGTTGGAAGATCAATGATTCTTTAAATATCCTTTGTGAATGCTTTAAATGTATAAATAGTCCTCACTTTAGATGAGCTCACAAAAATAGATAGCTGGCAATTACTAAATATTTTATAAAAACCTGACTTTATCATGAATTACAGCTGGAATATATGTCAATAAAGCAGTTATTAGCAAACTGACCAACTATTATCATGTGTCTAAATAATAAGATTTATATATTTACACTAAAATAGTTCATTAATCATTTAATTTAACTTTCTTAATGATCTCATAAACCAATGACAACTCCTTAATAACTGGTTTGTAAATAATGCAATAATTTATAAATGATGAATTGATCCTTAAAGTATGAAAAAAATACAATGATTGAACTTTATAGATATGCTCAATAACAAAATATTTATAGCTGTATTTATGAACTGCTTAATAATGCCCATTAAAGGAGTGCTATTAGGCTTTTTCACTTTTTCAACTTTAGTTAGTCTGTAATGTTGCTGTTTCAGCATAAAAAAGTTCTGCAAAGTTACAAAGCTGAAAGTCCAATTCAAAAGGAGATATTTTATTTAACAAAAATCACTTTTTAAAAACTACAACGAACAAATTGTTTGGACTACAACAAACATTTTACGGAATTTGTGATAACACAAATATTGACGAATGGGATGTGAAAAAAGACTGGGAGAGAAAAAAAAACTCCTTATATTCAGTTGTGCAGAATTATGAGGCACTTTTTCCTTTACTGATAAAATGAGCCAAAAAAAGACATTTTACTCAGACTGAAAAAAACAAAATTATTAGATCCTCATGAGAAATATTCAAAATTAGATCACTACATTAATTGCAAAATAAAGACATGACCACTGGACAGCAAAATGCTTACTGGGTCAGAAGGGTCAGAAAAAAAAACAGGTGGAGAAGACCAGAAACACGTAAACTGCAAAAGAATTAAGAATTAAAGTGAAGAATTAGGTGTGAAACAATCAGGGAGCATTTAGTCTACAGTGCCACCATTTTCCAGAACTGCAACTTTCCTGGAGTCTACGAATTACAATGTGTCAGGTTCTGAGAGATGTAAAAAGATCCCAAAAAATGACTTAATTAGAATAGCACAACGTATTGTGGAATACTATTTTAAGACTTTATATATAGGCTTTATGAACAGATAGGTTTTGAGAGATTGTTGAAGGACTAGCATCACCTCCTCTTGTACGACGGTTTGCGAAATATATCTTCCAGATAGTACCACCGCTCCCTATATGCAGAGTACGCAGTCTTCGTAGGGCACCAACTCCCAGAGGGGGCACCATCCCAGATTCTCAAAAAAAGAAAAAAACATGCGCCATTCTCCCATCCGCGCTCGCGACCGCTCGCACCTCATGTTTGCGGATGAATGTTCGTTATTGATGGATGGACATCTATGCCCATGTAAAGAACATCAGCAATCCGGCACAGAGAAAAGAAAAATAAAGAAAGTAAAAAACAAAACAAAAACAGGCATAAAGTTGGCTTGACATTGGACATTCGAGAGTCTCAAATTTAGGGACCGTCTCTAAAGTTACATGTGATATTGTTATACACTTTTCTAACGTCAGTAGCATTTGAAGAGAACGACTTACAGTCATAAAAACAACTGTAATTGTTCATCTAGGTGACAGCTATAATGCACAATTAAACTGAATTTTTGATATTTATTAAAACAAATTGTAAGTCATATGTAAATTATGCTACTTTTTCACATGGGCTCAAACGCAAATTTGAAGCTCCATAGCATTTGAGGAGAAAGACTTGCAGTCATAAAACAATTGTAATGTGTTCATTTAGGTGTCAGCTACGATGCACACCTTATACATTTTTCATATATTAAAATAAAGTGTTACTAAAGTTATATATATTGTTCTGTCTATGTGATTTCAAAGTCTAGATGGGTCGGATTAAACCTTTAACTGCCGTATCCCTTAAAACTTGATTGCCAGAGGGTTACTGTAAATGCTTATGCCCGCTGGGCACAGTTTTCCCGTTCTCCTGGTACAAAATCCACAACCCAACAGGAAGTAAGTTATTTTGATTTTCCTGGACGATTTTTGTGCAGTTTTTGCCGTTTCCATGCCTCGTACTTTGACGAACTCCTCCTACAGTTTTAATCGGATTATCTTCAAATTTGGTGAGGGTCATCATAAGAACTTTGTGACGTTAAATTGCGAAGCTTTTGAGTTTTCGTCAAGGGGTGTGTCCCTGGCGGCCTGACAAAGTTTGATGTTTCGCCGTGAAACAGGAAGTTGCTGTAACTCAGGCAAGCAATGTCCGATCTGCCCCAAACTTCACACGTGTGATGGGTGTTCTGTCCTGAACAAACACCCATGACCAAATTCAATTATAGTCATAGCGCCACCTGCTGGTAACAGGAAGTGACATGGTTAACACAGTTATGGACTCCTTGCAAAATAATAAAAGGCATCAACAAGGGTTAAATAGGCTGGCAAAATTTTATAAGCATGCTAATACATGCTAGCAACATTTAGCTATGTGCTAAAGCATGCTACTAATGCAGTGAAACAGGAAGTTGCTGTAACTCAGGCACGCAATGTCTGATCTGCCCCAAACTTCACACGTGTTATGGGTGTTCTGTCCTGAACAAACACCCATGACCAAATGCAGTTATAGTCATAGCGCCACCTGCTGGTAACAGGAAGTGACATGGTTAACACAGTTATGGACTCCTAGGAACATATTAAAACGTGCCAACAAGTGTTAAATAAGCTGGCAACATGCTAGTAAACTACTAATACATGCTAGCAACAATTAGCTAATTGTTAAAGCATCATATTATTGCAGTGAAACAGGAAGTTGCTGTAAATCAGGCAAGCAATGTCCAATCTGTCCCCAAACTTCACACGTGTGATGGGTGTTCTGTCCTGAACAAACACCCATGACCAAATTCAGTAATAGTCATAGCGCCACCTGCTGGTAACAGGAAGTTACATGGTTAACATTGTTATGGACTCCTAGGAACATATTAAAAAGTGTCAACAAGTGTTAAAAAGGCTGGCAACATGCTAGAAACATACCAATACATGCTAGCAACACTTAGCTAAATGCTAAAGCATGCTAGTGATGCAGTGAAAAATGAAATTTGCTGTATCTAATGCAAGCAATGTCCGATCTGCCTCAAACTTCAAACGTTTGACAAGAGTCCTGTCCTGAACACATCAACATGCCCATATTTAATTATATTCATAGTGCCACCTGCTGGTAACAGGAAGTGGCATGTTTAACACTGTTATGGACTCCTTGCAAAATAATAAAAGGCATCAACAAGGGTTAAATAGGCTGGCAAAATTTTATAAGCATGCTAATACATGCTAGCAACATTTAGCTAAGTGCTAAAGCATGCTACTAATGCAGTGAAAGAGGAAATTGCTGTAACTCAGGCAAGCAATGTCCAATCTATCCCAAACTTCACACATGTTATGGGTGTTCTGTCCTGAACAAACACCCATGACCAAATGCAGTTATAGTCATAGCGCCACCTGCTGGTAACAGGAAGTGACATGGTTAACACAGTTATGGACTCCTAGGAACATAATAACCCTTACGAAAATTAACCATGGTTTTACTACAAATAAAACCAAAAAACCATGGTTACTATAGTTAATCCATGGTAACCACAAATTAACCATGGTTTTGCCAAATTAACCATAGTATAACCATGGTATTTGTAGTAAATCTGTGGTTATACAAATGGTAGTCAACACACCAAAAAACCATGGGTTACTACAGTTTTACTATAATAAAACCATGGTTATTTTTCGTAAGGGAAAAAGTGCCAACAAGTGTTAAATAAGCTGGCAATATGCTAGTAACCTACTAATACATGCTAGCAACAATTAGCTAAGTGCTAAAGCATCATATTATTGCAGTGAAACAGGAAGTTGCTGTAAATCAGGCAAGCAATGTCCAATCTGTCCCCAAACTTCACACGTGTGATGGGTGTTCTGTCCTGAACAAACACCCATGACCAAATTCAGTAATAGTCATAGCGCCACTTGCTGGTAACAGGAAGTTACATGTTATGGACTCCTAGGAACATATTAAAAAGTGTCAACAAGTGTTAAAAAGGCTGGCAACATGCTAGAAACATACCAATACATGCTAGCAACACTTATCTAAATGCTAAAGGATGCTAGTGATGCAGTGAAAAAGGAATTTGCTGTAACTAATGCAAGCAATGTCCGATCTGCCTCGAACTTCAAACGTTTGACAAGAGTCCTGTCCTGAAAACATCAACATGCCCATATTTGATTATATTCATAGTGCCACCTGCTGGCAACAGGAAGTGGCATGTTTAACACTGTTATGGACTCCTTGCAAAATAATAAAAGGCATCAACAAGGGTTAAATAGGCTGGCAAAATTTTATGAGCATGCTAATACATGCTAGCAACATTTAGCTAAGTGTTAAAGCATTCTACTAAGGCAGTGAAAAAGGAGGTTGCTGTAACTAAGGCAAGCAATGTCCGATCATCCCCAAACTTCACACGAGTGATAGGTGTTCTGTCCTGAACAAACACCCATGGCCAAATTCAGTTATAGTCATAGCGCCACCTGCTGGCAACAGGAAGTGTCATTTTTAACACTTTTATGCACTATTTGCAACCCAGTAAAATATGCCATTGTGTGCTAATCATGCTAGAAATATTTTCAAACATTCTAGCAACACTTAGTATGTGCAAAACGATGCTATTAATACTATAAAACAGGAAGTTGTTGTAACTCATGCATACAATTCCCCATCTTACCCAAACATCACATGTTTTATAAGAGTACTGGCCTGAACACAACTAAAGGCCAATATTCAATTCTAAGTATAGCGCCGCCTGCTGGCAACAGGAAATGAATTATTTTATACTAACTTAAACATGACTTGTCTGATCTGCCCGAAACTTTGCATGTTTGGTAAGAGTCCTGGCGTGAAGAAATTTACATGTCAATATTCTGTTATAATCATATCGCCACCTGTTGGCAGCAGGAAATGTGGCACAAATATTTACTATTTTATACACATATGGCCCAAAGTTCACTGTTCCTCCTATGGGCACCGGGTGGTGTTGAGCCCGAGTGCGAGGGCCCTTTCATCGCTGCTTGCAGCTTTAATTCTTCTTCTTCTTCTTCTTCTTCTTCTTCTTCTTCTTCTTCTTCTTCTTCTTCTTCTTCTCCGTAATGAAGCGCATTTTTGAGGGCCTAAACATGCTCCAAAACTCACGAAATTTTGCACACACATCAGGACCGGCGAAAATTTACATCTGAAATAGGTTTCAGAAGTGGGTGTGGCAGAATGGCTCGATAGCGCCACCTGGTAAATTTCAACGGAGTGTCCCTTGAGCTACGTTTCACGTACATGCATGAAAATGGGTACGCACATGTAACACACCAATACCTACAAAAAAGTCTCTTGGTACAAATCCAAAACCCAACAGGAAGTAAGTTATTTTGAATTTCCTGTACGATTTTTGTGCAGTTTTTGCCGTTTCCATGCCTCGTACTTTGACGAACTCCTCCTACAGTTTTAATCGGATTATCTTCAAATTTGGTGAAGGTCATCATAAGACCTTTGTGACGTTAAATTGCGAAGCTTTTGAGTTTTCGTCAAGGGGTGTGTCCCTGGCGGCCTGACAAAGTTTGATGTTTCGCCGTGAAACAGGAAGTTGCTGTAACTCAGGCAAGCAATGTCCGATCTGCCCCAAACTTCACACGTGTGATGGGTGTTCTGTCCTGAACAAACACCCATGACCAAATTCAGTTATAGTCATAGCGCCACCTGCTGGTAACAGGAAGTGACATGGATAACACAGTTATGGACTCCTTGCAAAATAATAATAGGCATCAACAAGGGTTAAATAGGCTGGCAAAATTTTATAAGCATGCTAATACATGCTAACAACATTTAGCTAAGTGCTAAAGCATGCCACTAATGCAGTGAAACAGGAAGTTGCTGTAACTCAGGCAAGCAATGTCCGATCTGCCCCAAACATCACACGTGTTATGGGTGTTCTGTCCTGAACAAACACCCATGGCCAAATTCAGTTATAGTCATAGCGCCACCTGCTGGTAACAGGAAGTGACAAGGTTAACACTGTTATGGACTCCTAGGAACATATTAAAAAGCATCAAAAAGTGTTAAATAGGCTGGCAACATGCTAGATACATACTAATACATCCTAGCAACATTTAGCTAAGCGCTAAAGCATGCTACTAATGCAGTGAAACAGGAAGTTGCTGTAACTAAGGCAAGCAATGTCCCATCTTCCGCAAACTTCACACGTGTGATAGGTGTTTTGTTCTGAACAAACACCCATGACCAAATGCAGTTATAGTAATAGCACCACCTGCTGGTAACAGGAAGTGACATGGTTAACACTGTTACAGACTCCTAGGAATATATTAAAAGTGTAAACAAGTGTTAAATAGGCTGGCAACATACTAGATACATACTAATACATGCTAGCAACACTTAGCTAAGTGCTAAAGCATGCTACTAATGTAGTGAAAAAGGAAGTTGCTGTAACCTAGGCAAGCAATGTCCGATCTTCCCCAAACTTCACACGTGTGATAGGTGTTCTGTTCTGAACAAACACCCATGAGCAAATTCAGTTATAGTCATAGAGCCACCTGTTGGTAACAGGAAGTGACAAGGTTAACGCTGTTATGGACTCCTAAGAACAAATTAAAATGTGTCAAAAAGGGTTAAATATGCTGGCAACCTTCTAGAAGCATACTAAAACATGCTAGCAACACTTAGCTAAGTTCTAAAGCATGCTACTAATGCAGTGAGAAAGGAAGATGCTGTAACTCAGGCAAGCAATGTCCGATCTGCCCCAAACATCACACGTTTGACAAGGTTCCTGTCATAAATAAATCAACATGCCCATATTCGGTTATAGTCATAGCGCCACCTGCTGGCAACAGGAAGTGTCATTTTTAACACTTTTATGCACTATTTGCAACACAGTAAAATATGCCATTGTGTGCTAATCATGCTAGAAATATTTTCAAACACTCTAGCAACACTTAGTATGTGCAAAACGATGCTATTAATACTATAAAACAGGAAGTTGTTGTAACTCATGCATACAATTTCCCATCTTACCCAAACATCACGTTTTATAAGAGTACTGGCCTGAACACAACTAAAGGCCAATATTCAATTCTAAGTATAGCGCCGCCTGCTGGCAACAGGAAATGAATTATTTTATACTAACTTAAACATGACTTGTCTGATCTGCCCGAAACTTTGCATGTTTGGTAAGAGTCCTGGCCTGAAGAAATTTAAATGTCGATATTCTGTTATAATCATAGCGCCACCTGTTGGCAGCAGGAAATGTGGCACAAATATTTACTATTTTCTAAGCATATGGCCCAACATTCACTGTTCCTCCTATGGGCACCGGGTGGTGGTGAGCCCGAGTGTGAGGGCCCTTTCATTGCTGCTTGCAGCTTTAATTCTTATTATTATTTTCCAATGTCTCGGGGGTTTTGGGGCCCTTAACATGCTCGAAAACTCTTGAAAATTGGCACACACCTTGGAACCTGCGGCCATTAGGGCCGGGCAGAGACTGATACACGGGCGTGGCGCAGGGGCTCTACAGCGCCCCATGGAATATGGAGGCCCATATATCATGCATACTTGCATGGAGACATATGAAAATCGGTTCACATGTAGATCTCATCAAACCAAACAACTTTCGTGCTGCATGTCATAGGCTCCACCCAACAGGAAGTTGGCTATTTATTAGGGTTTAGTATTAATATTTTTCATCAAAGTTGTGGGGGCTTTTGGGGCCCTTAACATGCTCAAAAACTCTGGAAAATTTGTGCACACCTTGGAATCTGTGGCCTTTAGGAGCTCGCAGGGGCTAAAACCAAGGTGTGGCACAGGGGCTCTACAGCGCCCCCTGGAACACAGTCAGGAATGTTGATGTATAGCTCACACATATTTGCACGTATTCATATGAAACTCAGTACACATATATATCTCATTGTACCGAACAACTTTCATATTGCATGTCAGAGGCTCCACCCAACAGGAAGTCAGCTATTTAGAGTTATGTAAAAAGGGCATGCTCTAGAATTTGAAATACTTGTCATAGGTTTTTTACCCGATTGCCAGCAAAACTTGGTCAATATGATCTCAAGACATTTGGGATGAAAAATTGCCAGGGGATTTTTGATATCTCGAACAGTTTGCTCATGGCGAAGCGTTGAAATTATGGCGAGAAATGAGAAACAGGAAGTGTCTAATACCATCCACATACATTACCTGATTTTAATTTAACTTCATCAGTTTGTTTGATTTATGATGTCAGTCGCATAGTTGTGAATATTAGGAGTCCAAGTTATAGCGCCACCAACTGGCAGCAGGAAGTGTGTCATTTTCAATATGCTTTGAATTCAGCATCTTATTTTTACTCTATTTGCTTCCAACTTCATCAGAATAATGACAAAACACAGCTGATGTAAAACTGTTGTTGGGATATTGATATCTAAAAATATTGTTGCCGTGGCAACATGTCAAACTGGAATACTTCTCAGGTGATTTTGAGGCATGTAACATACTTAGATTTTCACGAAACTAAGAACACACATCAGTATTTCTGATAGCTAGACACTGGCAAAAGCTTATTAAAGGGCGTGGAAGAGGCACTCTATAGCGCCACCTTTTGACAAAAGTGGGGGGGTTAGTTTTAGCTACAGACACCAAACTTGGAACATATATTGATCTTATCAAGACGGACAACTTTCTAATTCACAGTCATCAGCTACGACCAACAGGAAGTCGGCTATTTTGATTTGAATATGGATTTTTGCAGAGGTGGGTAGTAACGAGTTACATTTACTTCGTTACATTTACTTGAGTAATTTTTTGGGGTAACTAATACTTTTTGGAGTATATTTAAAGATGGGTACTTTAACTCTTACTTGAGTAAATTTTTTGGGAAAAATCTGTACTTTTACTTCGTTACTGTGGGCGACGCTCCTCTCGTTACTTTATCTTAATGCAATAAATGTTATAAATGCTTCAGTTTATTCCAAACGCGCCGTCTACTTTTCTCTGGACAATGAGCGATGCCCATTCACGAATGATTCATTCTTTTGAGTCAATTCTGTTCAAACGCTTGATCAAACCAATTGGCAAAGCAGTGAATAGGTTCATGAATCAGTTTGAATGATTCGTTCAGTTCCATGCCGCACGCGCTGAGTGTCTGAAGCGGTTCATCAGCAGTGTTGAAAACGTGGCTATGGATCTGCACTGAATTGAAAGCAAATCTGCAAAGGTTATTATTTTCTAGCGATGAAGATCTTTATTAGATGAACACTGCGTGTGTTGTCTACTGTTCAACAGGTAATAACTTGGGCTACTTTTTGATTACAGTACACGATACCACTGTGACATTAGTTTGTTGTACGTGTGACTTATAACAGAGGGGAGTCAACTTGAATGCAGCTTCCAAAAGACAAAAATAGCCGATTAATTTTAATACAATCACACCGGTGCGAGTATGTTCAGCGAGTCATATCATCAGCTGCTAAATTCAGATCTGTGTTGGCTGGCTGGCGCTGAGCCAGAGATAGATGCGTTTTTACAGCGCTGCGCATTATAACCAATCACACATGATTCTGTTGAGCTTATGAATGCAATGGCCAATCAGAGGCGTTCAGATGAGTCATTGCTAAAATTCTGGTTCTTCCTTCACTCGCTCGCTGACTGAATACCTCTTTCTGGCGAATTCTCTCGTCAGAAACAACAAAGTGCAGATGTGTGTACGAATCTATAATTAAGATATTGCTTTCACAGTGTTAACAGTTTCAGTGATTTTAATGTGAGTTTCTGAGAGTGACTGAACTCTAGACTGTCAGTGAAAATGATCTTTGATAATGTAAATGTTATTTGCTCTCTTTCTGAACAATGAAAGATTAGTAGCAATTTTTATATCACATTAACTTTCAATGTTAAATTCACATAAATTACATAATTAGGCTACTTTGACCATCGCATATTATCATTATTAACATTCTATGAAATGTGAGAATCGAGATATTTCATTATATAGTTCATGCGTCTGGGAATGTTTCTAATAAAAATGAAAAATATAAATAATGCTTAATAATAATTTGGCAATATGCTGTTGTGGCTGCTGTGTGTCACATGACGACCCCCCTATGCCTAGACACAATTAATTATGATATTTCCACAATATTTACGCTTGCAGAAATATACTTCTGCGTGCAGACAGTAGAAGATCCGTCAATGTGCATTTGGTTCGTTATGTTCAGACGTTCGGTAACTTAACGGTCATGTGAGGAGTTTTCACTCTTCTCTGTGTCAGAGGTTATTTATACATATATAATACATACTTTAAAATATAATTTATTTTGTGATGCAAATCCGAATTTTCATCAGCTATTACTCCAGTTTTCAGAGTTATGATCCTTCAAAATATAATTCTAATATATTGATTTATTACCAGTGCTGGAAACAGTTTTGCTGCTTAATATTTTTTTGGAACCTGTGAAATTTTGTTTAGGATTATTTGATGTATAGAAAGATAAAAAGAACATCACTGATAGTAAATCAACATATTGGAATGATTTCTGAAGGATTATGTGGCATTGAAGACTGGAGTAAAGGCTGATGAAATATATATATTTATACACACAAACATACATTACATACATTATATATATATATATATATATCTAAATAAAAATAGGCTCAGTATATATGACCCAAAGTAACTAGTAACTAACTACTTGAGTAGATTTTTTATCCGATACTCTTTTACTCTTACTCAAGTAACTATTCAGACTAGTACTTTTACTTTTACTTGAGTAAATATTCCTAGAAGTACTTTTACTTTTACTTGAGTACAGTTTTTGGGTACTCTACCCACCTCTGGATTTTTGTAAAGCTACAGCTGTGAATTAATGCATACTGTTCAGAAGAGAAGTACACTATACACATCAAACTTTGTCTACATGTTGCAAAAACATTGAGGAACATAAATTGCGAATGGATTTTGGATAGCTTGAATGGTTTTGCCGTGGTGATTTTTTGAAATGACTGTAAAAAGGGAATCATTAATGGTATTGTATTTTTAAATTTCAGCTTCCAAACACGTCAAATATTTTTTTCATACAGATGAAAAAGTCATTCTGAGGAAATATGCATAGTTTCACGACTTTACAACACTGTATGGATAACAGTTCCCGGACTAAAAAAGGGAGGAGACTCTCTTTTAGTTTCACTTTTAAATCGGTTAAAAATACAAATAAATACTTCGATTTAATTCACACTGACAAGCTAAACCAACATATCTGATTATTACCTAGTCAGGGCTCATTAATAATTGATTTCTGGTCAGTGATACGTGAGAAAGACGAGAGATGAATCACCGCTCTGAGCACGAGCATGTGGCTAACAAAAAACGAATTTATTCTTGTTTTATAGCTTTTAAAAATAAAATGGCGATATCACACAATCCACCAATTAGAACACATCAAGAGCTAAATTCAGATGTTTTTGAACTGTTTGTGTGAAAATGAAAGGCGGCTGCCTATCTGAAATCGCCGCTTCCGATCAGCGCGAACAGTGTAGGCTACATAATAGCTTGGCGAATATAAACGAAACAGCCAAGTGAACATAAATTGTTGAGAAATAAATCTGAAGTGGATCATGACCGCATTTACCAGCTGCTTCTGTCTTAAATTTTAATCAAAAAAAAAAAAAGAAAAAAAAGAAAATCATTCGTTTTGGCTGCTTTTTTATGTATGTATTCATTTATTATTATTATTATTATTATTATTATTATTGTTATTATTATAATTATTATTATTATTTTGCTCTAACAAGAATTAATCTATATTTAATTAAATCGATGACATTTTATTTTACATTTGATTTGTCCATTTCTGCATCTAAACGCTTAAAAACCTAAAAAAATGCTCTGTTATACTATTGTTAGCAATTTCTTTATCGTCCAATTTATCTGGTGTACACACTTTTATTTTCATAACTTGTTTGTTAGATTATAGACAGTTACAGTGGTCTATAATAAATATTAACAGGTTTTATTCAAGCTGTTTAGAATGATTGAAGTAGGCTAATGTTTTTTAAATGTAAATCCCAAAAAAAATGAAAATAAATAAATAAACTTTGGAAAACAATAACTGTTGTACTTTTTTTTATAATTTCATAGTTTATGTATTATAATTGTAAAAACAAAAATAAATTTAGCCACTCAAACAGAAATCTCTTAGGCCTTATCCTTTTCTGACAGTTTTAGGGATTTTAAAAAATGCTAAAAATCCTTATTTGTTCTGCAAATAATAATTTAAAACTCATTTGATACTGACCTATGACATCCTGTGACATGATATTTATCTGAATTTACATAATCTCATGGATGTAACAGTAAATCTGTTCAGCTCACAGATGAAGACTAAGCTGTAATGCAAGCAGAACTTTCACAAATGCTTATAGGTCAATAAAATCATTACAAAACACTTATAAATCATTTAAGGATTTGATAACACTGTAAAATAATGTTTAATTTGTTAACATTAGTAAATGCATTGGTATCACTTTATTATAACTGCATTCATTAGTAAATAGTCAGTTCATGCTTTATAAAGTCTTGTCCCAACATTAATAGTCATTAGTAAGCAGCTTATAAATACAGCAATAAACTTGTTCTTGGTTTATAAGTACATATATTACAAAGGAGAGTAAAGAGTCAGTTATCTTCCTAGGGAAAATAAAAATAAAAATAAACAAACACAACACAGATTGATACAGAACTCAGAAATATTTATTTCAATATGCAATAAAAGGAAACTGTACACTTGAATTATACATATATATATATATATATATATATATATATATATATATATATATATATATATATATATATATATACATCTGTCTGTGTGTGTGTGTGTGTGTGTGTGTGTGTGTGTGTGTGTGTGTGTGTGTATAGTAGGAGGCATTTTGGGGATGGTAAAGGTTTTGTCTACTGGGTGGTGCTGTGTCTATGTTTAATTAGAGAAACTGAGCAACAAGTGTGTGTGTTGGTATTTGGGAAGCACAGTTTTTGAGTGCACTGCAGAGTAACTCGCAAAGTGGATTCTAGTTGTATGCGTTCCATAAGGTATGGCTTTGTGTGTACATGTGAACAAGGAGAGACCACAAGAAGTTTGAGATCATGTTTAATGGAGCTCAAGTAATAAAGAAATGCATTTGTTATGCATCTACATCCGTCTGCATGGACTCTGTACGTGTTTTAAACTTGCTTACTCCTATTATCAACGGCATTGGAAAGCCAGTACACAAACACACACACACACACACACACACACACACACACACACACACACATATATATATATATATATATATATATATATATATATATATATATATATATATATATATATATATATTTAGATATAAATTTAATTTCTTTTAAAAAAAAATTATCAAGTGCAGCTGTACAGTTTAATTTTTTTCCATCTTGAAAAAAATATTTCTGTGCTCTGTATCCCTCTGTGTTGTGTTTAACTTGTTTGGTAGATTAATTTTCCTTTAAATCTCCTTTGTGAATGCTTTAAATGTATAAATAGTCCTCACTTTAGATGAGTTCACAAAAATAGATGGCTGGAAACTATTAAATGTTTTATAAAAACCTGACTTTATCATGAATTACAGCAGGAATATATGTTAATAAAGCAGTTATTAACACACTGACCAACTATTATCATGTCTAAATAATAGGATTTATATATTTACACTAAAATAGTTTATTAATCATTTAATTTCACTTTCTTAATGATCTCATGAACCACTGACAACTCCTAAATAACTGGTTTGAAAATAACGTAATTATACTTAAAGTATGAAAATACAATGATTGAACTTTATAGCTCAAGAACAAAACATTTATAGCTGTATTTATGAACTGCTGAATAATGCCTTTTAAAGGAGTGCTATTATTATGTTTCACTTTTTCAACTTTAGTTATACTGTAATGTTGCTGTTTCAGCATAAAAAAGTTCTGCAAAGTTACTAAGCTGAAAGTACAATTCAAAAGGAGATATTTTATTTAACAAAAAACACTTTTTAAAAAATTAATGAACAAATTGTTTGGACTACAACAAATATTGTCCGGGATTTGTGATATCACAAATATGGACGAATGGGATGAGACTTCGGTTGAGCTGCACTAGAGAAGGCAACGAGTGTGATATATATGTAGTTGACCATGAAGGCTGGAAGAGAAAACCAAACTTCTTATATTCAGGTGTGAAGAATTATTAGGCATTTTTTCCTTTACTGATAAAATGAGCCAAAAAAAAGAGGTTTAACTCAGACTAAAAAATATGTTACTAAAGTTATGTGACGATCGTGTACCCAGAGAGACACAGGGAGAGCGAGAGATCCAATTGCAGATGTCTTTATTCAGGGATAATTCAAATTGTAGTCAAAAACAATCCAAGGTCAAAACCAAAAGACAGTCCAAAAATAAACAAACAAGGAAAGGGACAGGAAAGGGAACTCGAAAAACGAGAGGACTCGGAGGACGAGCAGACTAGGAAGAATCTCGGGGAACGAGAATGCTGGATACATGAAAGGTAAGGACTCCATACAAACAACAGGAAAAGAGTGGAATTTATAGGGAGGCTAATGACAATAAAGTGACTACACCTGGTGCAATTAACAGGAGTGCAATTACTGTGATGACAGGACAAGACTAGAGGAATTCTAGTGCCTACGGTGAAGTGCCTAAGGGGAAGTGAGCCCACTAGTGGACACCCAGGGAAACAGAGACTAGACAGCGTGACATTACCCCCTCCTCCACGGAGCAGCTGCCAGATGTCTGGAGGATCAGGGGGAGGGACGGAGGGCCAGGTCCATAAGAGGAAAACAGACAGAAGAACAAAAAAATAAATAAACACAAAAACACAAGTCCAAGAAGGACATAACGTGACGCCCACCAGGGCGGAGCAGAAGACCACCACATCCGTGCGGCCGAACAGCAGCCCCCCAGGGCGGAGCAGAAGACCACCACAACCATGTGGTCGGGATGGGAACCCCCCAGGGCGGAGCAGAAGACCACCATGTCAGTGTGGTCGAGGCCGGAGCCCCCCAGGGCGGAGCAGAAGACCACCACAACCATGTGGTCAGGACGGAAGCCCCCCAGGGCGGAGCAGAAGACCACCACAACCGTGTGGTCGGGACGGAAGCCCCCCAGGGCGGAGCAGAAGACCACCACGTCCGTGTGGTCGAAACCGAAGCCCACTAGGGCGGCGCTGCAGACCACCACAGTGGGATCGGACTGGCAGAAGAGCAAGTCGGGTAGGACAAGTCTGAAACAAAGAACATGAACATGTTAAGGGTAGCCTCCGTGGCCACAACAGGAACAGTTGGGCGCTCAGAGAGTTCGACTGAGACGTGACGAGCCTCTGGAAGTTCCGCAGAGGCGAGGAGAGACTTTGGTAGTTCAGCAGAGACGTGGAATGGTTCTGGTAGTTCATTAGAGACGTGGAATGGTTCTGGAAGTTCATCAGAAAAGTGACGAGACTCTGTTAATCCCATGGTGTTTATACTGGATTCCAGAAGATCGGTGCTGACTTGACTCTGCTCATGAAGATTATTGGTGACTTGCATTTGTTCATGAAGATCATTGGTGACTTGTATTTGTTCATGAAGATCAATGGTGACTTGCCTTTGTTCATGAAGATCAATGGTGACTTGCCTTTGTTCATGAAGATCACTGGTGACTTGAATTCTCCCATGAAGAACCCCGGTGACTTGACTCTGTCCTTGAAGATCACCAGTGACTTGACTCTGTCCTTGATGATCACCAGTGACTTGACTCTGTCCTTGAAAATCACCAGTGACCTGACTTGACTCTGGAAGGTCAACGGTAACTAGTCCAGACTCTGGAGGGTCAACGGTGACTAGCCCTGACTCTGGAAGGTCAATGGTGAATAGTTCTGACTCTGGAAGGTCAACGGTGACTAACCCTGACTCTGGAGGGTCAATGGTAACTAGTCCTGACTCAGGAAGGTCAACGGTGACTAGCCCTGATTCTGGAAGGTCGACGGTGACTAACCCTGACTCTGGAAGGTCGACGGTGACTAACCCTGACTCTGGAAGGTCAAAGGTGACTAACCCTGACTCTGGAAGGTCGACGGTGACTAACCCTGACTCTTGAGGGTCCACGAGCACCTGACTCGACTCTGGAGGGTCCATGAGCACCTGATTCGACTCTGGAGGGTCGACCGGAACCAGACTCAACTATGGAAAGTCAACTGGCACCTGACTCGACTCTGGAAGGTCAACAGGAACTAGCCCTGACTCTGGAAGGCGGCTCCGATCCTATCCACATGAGCCCAGGGTCGAAGGGGGGCCATGGTGGAGAGCGATGCCGAACCTCCTCTCTACCACTAACTCCCTTGCGACCTCCCCTAGTCCCACGGAAAACCACCAGGCGGGTTCCCTCAAAACCATTCCTCTCCCGCTCGGTGGCTGGGGAGGAAACAAGAACAGACATACCACTGGATCTCAGGGATGGAGTCCTTCTGTGACGATCGCGACCAGTGAAACACAGGGAGAGCGAGAGATCCGATAGCAGGTATTTATTTAGGGTAATCCAAATCGTAGTCAAAAAACAATCCAAGGTCAAAACCAAAAGACAGTCCAAAAATAAACAAACAAGGAAAGGGACAGGAAAGGGAACTCTGAAAACGAGAGGACTCGGAGGACGAGCAGACTAGGAAGAATCTCGGGGAACGAGAATGCTGGATACATGAAAGGTAAGGACTCCATACAAACAACAGGAAAAGACTGGTATTTATAGGGAGGCTAATTACAATAAAGTGACTGCACCTGGTGCAATTAACAGGAGTGCAATTACTGTTATGACAGGACAAGACTAGAGGAATTCTAGTGCCTACGGTGAAGTGCCTAAGGGTAAGTGAGCCCACTAGTGGACACCCAGGGAAACAGAGACTAGACAGTTATATATATTGTTCTGTGAATTTGATTCCAAAGTCTAGATGATTCGGATTAACCCTTTAACTGGCGTATCCCTTAAAACCTGACTGCCAGAGGGCTATTGTGAATGCATGTGCCCGCTGGGCACAGTTTACCTGATGCCACCGGGGTGGTGTTGCACTGATGGCTAGAGCCCGCCATCGCTGCTTGCAGCTATATTTTTATTTTATTTTTTAATCACAAAAATCTAACCTTTCATTACATATTTTTGGCCATGACTGTAAGTAAGGTAAACTATTGGATTTTACAGCATGCAAAACAATGACATCCGATAGAGCAGTCATGATGACACTGATATTAATAAACTGCACATGCTAAGTAAAAAACACAGATTAGGTAGTTAGATTGAATACACTCCTGGTTCTTCTATGGAACTCCTACAAACTGTTCACTGAAAGGTTCTTTGGGAACCAGCAATGGTTATTTTATGGCATTGCTACACCCTTTTGAAACATTTATTTTCAAGAGTATATTCAGCCAGTTTTAGGAAAAAATAAGTTAGTCTATTATTTTGGTGAACACTTTGTTCTATCTTAAGAGGTATGCTGTCTACTTGGACTGTATTAGACATTATGAAAAAAAAGACAGCTAGGCAGCTGAACACTTTTCATAGCAATGAGCTACAGTACTGTTCCTTTGTTGTCTGAATCTGCTCTTTTCGTTAGGGTTCATCATGTTTAATTTAAAACAGTAACAAAATTGAGTTCATAGCATTACATTGCTCAGCATGACATCAACTTGCAGCACAAACTACAAAAATAAATAAATAAATAACACACACACACACACACACTTGAAATCACTTGAAACTAGCTACCCAGCCGGCACATGACCGACCTTCAACGTTGAAATATGGTTGAAATAAGGTCAGTTGTGGTTTCAACGTTGAAACAACGTTGATTCAACGTTTAAAGCTGAACGGTTGAAAAACTTCCGGGTACATGACCAACCTTCAACCTTGAAATATGGTTGAAATAATGATGGTTGTTGATTCAATGTTGAAACAACGTTGATTCAACGTTTAAAGCTGAACGTTGAAAAACTTCCGGCACATGACCAACCTTCAACGTTGAAATAAGTTCAGTTGTTTTAACTTTCAAACAACATTGAAAATGTTTAATGCTAAATGGTTGAAAAGGTTAATAAACTTTTAAATTATTTATATTAAATGATTTAAGATTTTTATTATTATTTTAATAGCATTTTACAATATTTTAATCATGATACCTATCCTAAAATCTAAAGGTATATGTTATCATCATTAGCAAAAATAAAACTAAATACATTTCGCTGCTTTATCACGCTGAAACAATTCCTATTAGTAGTTTTATTTTATTACTTTAATCAAGATTGGTTAACCTGGCTCAGGAAACTGGACCATGAATCGTTTCGCGCCTTCTGAATTTGAAAATATGACCGTAATTAATATCGTCTTTCTGTGAGTGAGGCTGAGGCGGCTGACTGTGAGCTGCTGCTCGTTGTAACTGTTCAGTCGGTCACAAATTATTTTATATTTGCCTGTTATTTATTTATTTATATTTATTTTTTTGAGCGAATTTGAGTCATGACATGTCAATGGAGAACAAAAACTGTAATGTGGACACAAGAAGATGTGTTCTGCGAGGTCCTGCTTAACGTACTGACAAAATTAGGTAAGAATATCGCTATCTTTATTATCTTTTGAAAATAGTAAAGTATAACGTTACCAGAGTTAACAAATGGGTAACTTAAAGGACCTGTAACCTGCAGAAGATAAATAAATACATGTGTGTATTTTTGTATTGCTTTATCAATCATGCTCAAGTTAGATGCTCATCTGTTGTTGTGTTGCTGGTAAATTGTGTTAATGTCTGTCTTTTAGATATTTTTCCACATTTTCCTTAGGTGTGTTATATATATGTTTTTATTCTTATAATAGTATCAAAGTGATTTCTGAAAAATATAATTGCGAAATTGGTACAATTTAAATGAATTAATGAAAATGAATTTAAAAATGAATTAGGATTGTTTAAAGCAGTGGTTCTCAGTGTCAGGCCCGCTCTAGTGGTTACACAGGGGAATCACTAAATTAAATATTAATGTTAATACATTTTAATTTAATATTTGAGCAAGGTTTTTTTTTTTTTTTTTACATTTAAGTACATTACAGTTATGTTACTTTTGTGATAGCACATTTTAATTTAAACTAAGTCTTTATCATTGACTTGACTGCAAATAAATTCATAGACACTATTTAAACTGACCAGAGATGACATCACTGAATTCAATGATGAACTGCCTTTAACTGTCATTTTGCATTATTGACACACTGTTTTCCTAATGAATGTTGTTCAGTTGCTTTGACGCAATGTATTTTGTTTAAAGCGCTATATAAATAAAGATGACTTGACTTAAATGAACGGCCTCAGAAAGGACCTGGAGCTGGGACTCTTTCAAGGATCACCCAAAGCACAACCACACTATATGCACAAGGCTGTTTGGTCTAACATTTTAGAGTCCCCTTCCGTAGAAATAACATTCTGCATTCCACAAGGTTTAAAAAGACACCATCCACCCCCAACCCACCCCCCCCCCCCCCCCCCTCAGAGTGCCCCCTCTAACTTTGGGCTCTTGAAATTGTCCTAATCTTCCCTCCCGTTACAGCGTCCCTGGTTGAAGGTTCCCTTCTCAAAATGTTGCAAGCAAATTTTCACTGCACTAATGTACACATCTCTTGTAATGAGACACATTACCATAATAAAAGATCAACTGGTTTCAGTCATAAAGGTACAAGGGTTTCTCTTGCAAGTGCTGCAAAAAATATGCATTTATATGCAGAAATATAACAAATTATTTGACAAAAACTTTTAAATATTATTGAATTTGAATTGTTATTCTACATGTTTTAACAATACGTCCATGCATACTCTGCAAAATAAAGTTTGGGATTATTTTTATCTGTTTTGTACAGTATGTTTCCAAAATAAAACTGCTGTTTTACCATTTTGAGCATGTGGTAGTTTATTGAAGTTGATTGTCAAGCCATTGCCGCCAGGTATAAGATTTTTTGCCTTTATCCTGTAATGGTGATCTAAATGCAAACTAGGATCTAATTGAAGAACATACCATTGTGTCTTTATACATGGTGCACGGTACGACGGTGAAACAACGTCGTGTTATGAACGTCGATTTAATTTTTAAAATCAACACCACATTCAACGTTAATCCAAGGTCTCCAGAACGACCGTAATTCACCCATGATGAAGACGGTGAAACAGCGTCGCGATTTCAACGGTGCATCAACGTCGTGATTTCAACGTTGATCCAATTTGCAAAATCGAAAAGTCATTCAACGTTGATTCAACCATGGTACCTGACGTTGTTTCAACGTTGAATCAACGTTGAAATGCCGGCTGGGTAGGGCTCCTGTATTATTCAAGAATCGAGAATTATCACACATTAATTAATTCTCTCGTCACTCCATGCCTGAAGCTTTCTGCTGACGTCAGATTGCAAACGGCGTGGTGTCGAAAGGGGATGCTACTTAAAGTTGTGACGGTCTTTTCTGAACAGAGCAGATGTGGGGTTTATCGTCGTGTTGTGAGATACAAGATACTTAACCAAAGGCTCCGCTACACGACTGACTTTGATATTTTTTTTCTTTTTGCTCCCTGTGAGAAGCTGTCCAACATATTTAGCGATACAGTGGACACTGCCAAAGAAAACTACTGTAAACAGGTAAACTAATGGAGAAAAACTGTGTGCCGAATTTAAAAAGTAGCATAATAAAATGATTAACTAATAATTTTATACACTGGATAGGTTGTTTGGTCTATTTATGGTTCTTTTATAAACAAATGTGCTTACTGTAGGCTACTAATTAATAATTTGTGAGCGTGCGTAATTATAGGCTAGACGATTTTTTGCAATAAACAAGTATGATAGTTTACCGTACATTTTCAATTTGCAAGACTCGGCCAAAGATTGATTTACATTTTCATTATGTAAGTAAAGGTTAAATGCTTGTTTGCAGCTCATGGCGTTAACTGTGAACCGGTGGAGTCTGGTTTTGAGCGCATGTCTCGTGCTGATGGTTCGCGCTGAATGCGGCAGAGACTGCGCGCTCTGCGTTTTCCGGCTGCTCCGTCAACAGACCGAGATCGACAAACTGGTGAGCTTCATTTCATCTATATATATATATATATATATATATATATGTGTGTGTGTGTGTGTGTGTGTGTGTGTGTGTGTGTGTGTATGTGTGTTCAGGCAAAAGTCAACTAATAACTGTGTAAAAGTTTACACTGTGTAGGCTATTTTTCATAGAAGTCAGGTTGGGGTACGATTTAAGTAAAAATTACATGCAATCTATTAAATATAAATTTGCTGTTTCGTAATTACTTTACTAAATGGCAGGTTCTATTTTGACAACTTACCCATAAGTGAGACAAAATGGTTGGATATTTGTGAGATGTTATGTATTTTCATTTTCCTTGAGAAATAAAAAATGGCATAAATGTTCAATAGTTTTTCTTTTGTAGTCCAGCCTTAACAAAAATTGACTTTCAAAACATGAAGCTATCCTTTAAAAGAATTGTGTGACAACTAGCCCCGTTCCCCTCTATACTGTATATCAGTCTTAATAATTTTTATTTGCAGTAAAAATGTAGATTTAAAAATGTCTGCATGTTAATTGCAATTAAGTGAAAATGTATTATAGTTTAAATTTATATTAAAACCAGTCAGCTGAAGTTCCCAGTGTTATTTAACCCACATAAGTTAATTTTTTTATTTATTTTATAATTAGCTCTATTGTCTTTGTAATATGGTTAGTGTAATGTAGTGTGTACTAGCATTTAAGGTAAACTAAAATATATTGTGATTTCTATTTAAACTTGAATGTAATTTATTTAAATATATTTGTAATTAAACATTTATATTTACATTGTGTAATTTTGCAGACGCTTTTAAAAGCATTTTTTTAAAGCGACTAACAAATGGGGACTTACAATTACACATTTGTCATGATGAAGTTTAGTACATTTAAAATATAGTAATTTTAATATAATACTCTACAGTTAAAATAAGTACTTCACACGTGTTTTAATATATTAGTAAACACGTCAAAATTATAGTTGTACTCTATAGTTTGGTTTTAAATTATTCTAATATTTTATGTGAAAGCAGTATACAGGCACATGTGATGTAATTTTCACTAAAAGTTGTTTGTGCTGTAGTACAACTCAAGTTATTCAAATCTTGTGTTGCCAAGTGACAAACTGACACCATTTTCCATTGTTTAAACTGTCAGTTGTAATCAGCAGTCTTTAATATGGAACGGCATTGAACGCCAACAGAATGAACATGTGTGCCCTCTAGTGGACCAATTGTTTCATTGCATTGATTGGTAATTCATGTCTCCCATAGACCTGCTCATTACAGTGTGAAGGAACAGTGGACTCTAGACAAGTAGAAATCTGCAAAAACATCATCAGTGAAAAGGATCGCCTTGCAATGGACAACCTTAAACAAGATGAAGAGAGTGCAGACCATCTTCTCGCCAAAAAATATGGTGGCTTCATGAAGCGTTATGGGGGCTTCATAATTAAGAAAGCAGCAGAGATCGGCACGAGAGCCCCAGCTGAGAGTGACATCACAGAGGCCATGAGTAAGATATACGGAGGCTTAATGAAGAATGACAAGCCAGAAGGTGGAGCTGAAGACCAACTGGTGGAGCAGCTGAGAGAGATCCTCAGGGACGGTCCCACCTCAAAATCAGATGAGCAGCATGATGGGGACATGGTCAAGCGTTATGGGGGATTCATGAGTAGTGTACAGGAGAACAGTGGTCTAGGGGAGGCAGGGAGAGACCTGCACAAGAGATATGGGGGGTTTATGCGCAGAGTGGGCAGGCCTGACTGGTTGGAAAACCAGAAAAGCAATGGGTTTCTGAAACACACTTGGGAGGATGGAGGCGAGACTGCCCTGCCCAACATGCAGAAGAGATATGGCAGAGTCATGGATTAGGATTTAATCATGGATACCAACCTAAATAATCTGTTCCTACTTTGCGTAGAGCTTGCACTGTAATTTCATGTGATGCCATTTTTATTTATTATTATAATTGTTTTTGTCTGCTGATTATTCCTCCATAATATGCAGTGTACATCTGTGTTCTCAGTGACTAGGGTTTGTGTTTAAAAAAATGGGAAGGAAAATATTTCCCATTCTCTGTGTTTACAGTGAAATCACCTATCAGATGGGATATTCAGTAAATACAAAGACAGAGGGCAATAATCTAACCATTTTCTGGATCACATCTAATGATTGAAAAATACTTTTAACATTGTTCACATTGTTTCACATTGCATTTTTCTCTGAGAATCTCATCACATTAGCTACCGTGGTTTGCTCATTGAACATTGTAGATTAGGTGAAGTCTGCTGTCTGCACTTATATGATATATGTTAATGATTCATGTATTTCTTTTAACAACTTTTCAACAGCTTTTGTTCTTGCATAAACCAGAGCAACATTTCTGAGCTATTAGCTATACAGAATACAATAAATATATCTTTCTGCAGAAGTAAAATGGCTCATTGACATATTTGTTTCCCACAAATCAACTCATTCCTCTATTGGAAGGTATTCTACATTGCCAGGGTGTGACTGCCCTCTTTAGTAGCTTTTGATTCAAGACCCAACATTTTTTTGTATGGTCTTACTTGATCTATAACATCTTAAAAGCTTTTTTATTTTGGGAATATGGCCAAGACTAAAAGTGTTATGCACAATGTAAAATTTACTTAGACATATTTCACATAAAACTATTTACTAAAGCAGACTAGACAATGTTTTATCAAGGTTTTGTTATCTTTGTGGGACTATTTCTTTGCATGGTACAGTATTTTCACCCCTTGTCCCGCACGTTGCATATTGAGAAAATGTCCCGAATTTTCATCAGTCTATTGATATTTTAATTGTCATATTAAGAAAACGTGCATGCATTCTTTTGCCTTTTTAAGAAAGCTTTTTATTTTTTAATTTGGGGCCTAGTTTCACCTATATTTAACAGCACTTTGTCAGAAGTAGCAACCCACCTCACACAAATACAACAGACATTTTTTAAAATCCTATCCAACGGTTGAAAAGAAAAGAGTAAACAGGGTCACTAAGAGGCTGTGACAGTTGTCAATCAAAATGTGGAGTGGGTGACTCCCTGTCAGAAAACAAACTTGCCCATGGTCCAAATCATTTGTTAAAGTAAAAGCTATTTTAAAAATGTTTCATAAAATTTTATGAAACATTTTCTAAGACCATGTCGTGTGCTTTTAGAGAAGGCTCATAAAAGGCTAATAACATTGATTTATGACCGCTGTAAGCACTCCTGGAGTGCTATTATCTCATGTCTGGACCAACAAACTGCCCCATTCATGATTCTATTGTTCTTAGAAAACGAGCCTTTCACACATCGACCAGGTAGGACACAAAATCCTCATTATGCTTTTATCATTATTCTTTTGTTTTTATTCCACTATCATTAGCCTTTGTTCTGGTATTTCAATTTTTACCAAGCCTCATCGCTTCAATCCCAGTATACATTTACCCAACTTTTATCAAATGTCTTAATATAAAATGTAAAATATAAAATGTAGCTGCATTAGAGCTAACGTTAGCATCAAGCTACATAAGACTTTTTTTTAAGTCAAGTCAAGTCTGCTTTATTGTCAATTCTTCCACATGTACAGTACATACATACAGAGAATCGAAATTGCGTTACTCTCAGACCCCCGGTGCATACAGATAACATTAACAGTAGAGCCTAAAAATCTAGGTCAAATATAAAATGTAGATACAACTATACAATAAGGGAATGTAAAAAAGACATATAATAAAATTAAAAATAAAGTTAAATAAAGCAGTGCAAGGCACATGGCAGATAGAGTGCAAATCAATGAAGTGAACAACAGTGCAGATAAAAGATTTTTAGTGAAAAAAGAAGAAGCTTATTTAGTCTGATTAAAGTGACAAAGGGCTCAAGAGCAGTTATTTTATTTAACTGACTGATGAGGTAGTGGAATGACGTCAGTTCCATGCTGAATGAGGTAGTGATCAGACCAATGCTGCACAAGGTGACTGGTGCATGTCATCGTATATTTGGGGGTGGGGGTGGTGGGGGGCGGTGGAAGGACCTGGGGATGTGGGATCTGGGGGTGGGGGGGCTTCATAGTTCAGTGGTGCCTAGGGCAGAAGAGGGGAGGGGGGGCAAGTTCAGGAGGGAGTTCAGCTTCCTGACAGCCTGGTGGACGAAGCTGTCCTTCAGTCTGCTGGTCCTAGCCTGGAGACTCAGCAGCAGGCTGAAGAAGCTGTGTGACGGGTGGGTGGGATCACCTGCGATGCAGAGGGCTTTGCAAGTGTTGGGGTAATTTAACAGTTAAAACCCAAGGACCAGATATATCGCAATGAAGACCAGGAGTCAGAGATGAGTTCAATTAATATTTAATAATAATAATTTTACTGTAGAAAATAGTTTGCAGTTTCATCAGCAGAAGTCAGCTTCAATACTCTCGAGTTCGTAGGCCGCCCCCGTACAACTCAAAATCAACCACAGTTATACCCTGACAGAGGATACTAATTGCGTCAATACATAAGTCAACAAAATTCTGATTGGTTCCAAAACCTAGATAAACTCTCCAAAGACGTATATCTGATACGCTGGACACTGGCAGTTGATCGTTTGTCCTGGGACTGTCTGAGCTTCTCCCTGTACAGACAGATACTAACACACATACACAGAGAACTTATCTAAAATTCAAGGCTTTCTAGCACTGGCGAGTGTCTTATCATTACGGTTGGATACACACACATAATATGCGGCCATTAATCTTGAGGAAAAGAAATACAGGGTAGAACAAGATTCTTTAATATCTCATAAGCGCACATAAGGTTACACATTTCACTTTTGCCAAAACTCGATTAATAGTCAAACAAGAAATCATGTAATAATATAATTAATATCAGTATGAAGGATATGGCAACTCGGCATCCACTCCTTCAGTCCCCCGTTTTAGATCAATGTGGGGTCCAGTACCCCACATCTGGTCTAATAAATGAGGTCAGGTGTAGTTGTGATGCATGCTAATAATGCAGGCTGTTGGTCAACTTTAGCAGGAGCATATACTTAACATCTCTGGTACTGTCAGACATTTCTAGTAATAAACACATTATTTTGTACAAAATACTTCCCATATACATTCTTACTTCTCATATACATTCATCTACTTACTTAATCCCACAATATCTGCACTTGCACTAGTCTTTCTTCACATTTATTTCAAAGCCAAAGCGAACCAGACTGAATCGTGCGCACGGCAGAGAACGCAGTACTTGTTCGCTCTTCTAGAGAGAACCGAGGTTACGTTTAGTAACCGAGTACGTTCTCTTAAGAGAGCTCTCTCGTACTGCGTCTTAGCTAAGACGGTACGGGAACACAATGTTAAACGCCGTGCGCGCAGGGATCACACACCAATAAACCTGAAGCAACGCCCAGGATTTACAGTGCACAGTCACCTGAGGGACTCACAGAGTGTCCAGGACAGAAAAGGGGGAAAGCCCTCCGTCCCATATCTAGCAGCATCCGTAGATGCGGCAATATGACATCACACAGCCGAGGCAAAGCCTGACCAATGTGGCAATGCGGGTCTTACACAATACTGCCCATATAACAGTCGGCAGCGCATAGTGCTCATGAACTCAGAATTCCCCTCAGGGCCCTGATACGACTATACCGACAGCAGCCTTGCTTGCAAGGCGGGAACCTCCAGGTTATAGAACCTGATAAATGTAGGCGGCGAGGCCCAACCTGCCGCCATACATATATCCTGCAAGGAGATCCCAGTAGACCACGCCCACGACGAGGCGACGCCTCTTGTGGAGTGTGCTCTGACGCCCAACGGGCACTGAAGGCCCCTGGAAGCATAAGCTAACGCTATGGCGTCAACTATCCATCTGGATAGAGTCTGTCTCGAAACAGAACCCTTGGAACGTCCACCGAACGAGACAAACAGCTGCTCCGTCTGCCGAAAGGCAGCAGAACGAGACACATAAGCTCTTAAAAACCCTGACAGGGCAATGAAGACTCGAGTCTCTACCCTCTCCGACACCGGCAGGGCAGACAGGGCAATAACCTGAGCCCGAAACGGCGTGTTGAGGGATTTCGGCACATAACCGTGCCTAGGTTTGAGTATGACCCTTGAGTCATTAGGCCCAAACTCCAAGCACGACTGGCTCACCGAGAGCGCGTGCAAATCACCCACACGCTTCACCGAAGCGAGAGCCAACAAGAATACTGTCTTAAACGACAGATGCTGATGGCTAACTGATTGGATAGGCTCAAAAGGGGGACCCTTCATGGCCTCCAAAACCGCCGCGAGGTCCCACATAGGGACTGACGTCATACAGACGTCGTGTCGACAGAGCTCTAGCCTGAGTGATGGTATTCAGCACTCCCACTGCGAGATCAGCGGGTAACCGTTGAGCGCCCACACATGGAGGGACCACAACTCTGGTTGAGGGTGCCAAATCGGGCCCCTGGCCTGCGAAAGGAGGTCCCTCCTCAACGGTACTGGCCACGGGGCGACATCTGCTAACTGCATCAAATCTGGGAACCATGGTTGGTTCTTCCAAAGAGGTGCTACAAGCAGTATTGAACATCTCGTTTCTCTCACCCATTCTATCACCTGCGGAAGTAGGGAGAAGGGAGGGAAAGCATAAAGCGGGCAGTACGGCCATTCCCGTGACAGCGCGCTTTCGTTCTTGGAAAAGAACGCAGGGCAGTGAGCGTTTTCATGGGATGCGAAGAGGTCCACCTCCGCCCTGCCAAATCTCTCCCACAACAGCCGGACTGTTTGCGGGTGCAGAGACCATTCGCCCGTAGGAACATTACCTCTGGACAGCCTGTCTGGACCCAGATTCCGTAGCCCAGGCACATGCACTGCCCTCAGCGAACACACGTTGCACTGAGCCCAAACCAGGAGGCGTTCCGCTAGCCTGTACAGGTTTCAGGACCCGAGACCGCCCTGGCGATTTATGTAGGACACCACAGACATGTTGTCCGAACAGACTAAGACGTGGTGATCCTTGATTTGGGGACAAAAGCGCATCAGCGCGTTCTCCACTGCCAGCATTTCTAGACAGTTGATATGATGGAGCTTTTCCCGTTCTGACCATAGGCCAAAGGATGGTCTGCCCTCGAGCAGCGCTCCCCATCCCGAAGTGGAGGCGTCCGTCGACACCATCTTCACATTCGGGGAAGTCCCCAGGCTTACACCTGATCGGTACCAGCCGTTCGCTGTCCAAGGTGCCAGAGCTGTGACACAGCTCTGATTGACCTTGAGATGCAGCCGGCCAGACGCCCACGCTCTGCGCGGCACCCGCTTCTTCAGCCAGAACTGCAGGGGGCGCATGCAGAGCAGGCCCAGCTGCTGAGCCGGAGATGCTGAGGCCATGAGGCCCAGCATCCTCTGACAGTGTTTGAGCGACACGGTCGCGCCGCAGCGGAAAGAACTCGCTGCGCGCTGAATGCCCATCACGCGCTGTGGTGACAGCCACGCCGTCATGGAACACGAGTTCAGAACTATACCCAGAAACAGAATCGTCTGACTGGGGTTCAGCGAACTCTTCGCCCAATTGACACTGAGGCCGAGCTTCTCGAGGTGATCGAGTAAAACGGCCCTGTGGTCCACGAGCTCCGCTCGTGATCGGGCCAGAACCAGCCAGTCATCCAAATAATTCAGCAGGACTGCAAACTGGTATGCCTGGCCCTCGAAGGCGAATCTCAAATATCGCCTGTGGTTTGACGCTATCTGTATTTGAAAATACGTGTCCTTCAGATCTATTGACATGAACCAGTCCCCTCTGTGAATCTGCGCGAGGAGCTTCCTGGTCGTAAGCATTTTGAAACTGCGTTTCATCAATGCCTTGTTCAGCTGTCTTAGATCCAGTATGGGCCTGAGACCCCCGTCTCTCTTGGGCACCAGAAAGTATCTGCTAAACAGCCCCCCTTCGCTTTGAGCTTGAGACACAGGCTCTACAGCCCCTTTGCTCAACAGTTTTGATATTTCGGCCCAAAGTATGTGTGCTACTTCTGTTTTGACCGTAGTTTCGACGCGCGCTGAAAAGCGCGGAGGGCATCGAATAAACTGTAGCGAGTAGCCTCTCTTTATAATGCCTAGCACCCAATCCGAAACCCCTGGAAGCGCTGACCATGCATCTGCATGAATGGCTAAGGGCTGGATGCGAAGCGCGCTCTGTTGACTGGGCAACGGCGGCGCTCGGGTGTGCTGCGCATTCGAGGCGGGGAGCGCGCTGATCACAGCGGGCAGATCACTCCTCCTCGACCCCGTCCCGGCGCTTAACCGACTCGGGGAAGGCTGAGCAGGTCCCGTGGGACTCGATATGTCTGCGAGTAACTGTGGGCTGCATATGTGCACATTTACCACTTTCAACTCGCTGTCTGCCTGTGCAGAGCATACGTGCACGGGCCTCGTTTTTACAGAAGCCCGCACTGTATGTGACATAGTGTATGTGGGCACTGGGGAGTGGGCACGTTTACTATGCCGCGCGCTCGACCAATCTATGTCGATCTTATGTGCGCGAGCCCTGTGTGCAGGGCTGTGCTTACATGTGGAGATGGGCACTGAGTGGGCATCGTCACTGCATTTATAGCACCATTGGCCGTGGCCGGACGAGCGTGCACGGGTTTCGTTTTTACAGAAACCACATGACGCGTGTGACATAAAAAGAAAATTGCACCTTTTTCGGGAAATATCTGGGTAGCCGTGATAACGTTTTTTTGTGTGCAGGCAAGCGGGCAACCGTACAGGCTTGCGCATTGCAAAAGACGCTGAAACAGTCACAATCTCTGGAACTGAAACAGCGGCGCGCTTAGGTGAGAGCCCGGCCACAGCGGAACTCGTAAACCGGCGCTTCGATGAAGCAGCCATCGTGTGTAGTGCAGACGCAGCGTCATGAGCATGCATAGATGGCTTTCCTAGGATGGCTTCGGGGCTCCCGGCCTCACCGTAATCCTCTGCCACAGTCCCCGCGGCGCGGTGCGACGGCCGGTAGAGCGAGAACGGGGGTCTCGAGCTGCGCTGCTGAAGCTGTTGTGATAACGGCTTTTGTGTGCAGGCAAGCGGGCAACTGTGCAGGCTTGCGCGTTGCAGAAAACGCTGAGACAGTCACAATTCCTGGAACTGAGACAGCGCGCTTGGGTGAGAGCTCGGCCACAGCGGAACTCGTACACCTGCGCTTCGATGAAGCAGCCATCGCGAGTAGTGCAGCCGCAGCGTCACACAGCAGGCTTAAATGGCAACACCGCTTTTGCCGACGTCCAGCAGATGGCGGACAAAGGTGCGTCGCTATCGCCTGTTCCACCGGCGGAAGTGACTGGTAGTTCCTGTTTTTAGCATCATCCAGTGTGGAGAATGCTAGTGAGACAGACGAACGAGTTCGCGCTGAATATGGAGCGTTCCAAGCCTTCGCAACCCCTTCGTGAAGCTCAGGAAGAAATGAGGCGGGCTTTGAGAAGTACGCTCAACCGAAAGGAACATACCATCCAGCCGGGAATGAGAGGGGGGGCACTGGTGCAGACCACTCGCGGCCGAGACTCGTCGCGGCCAAAACGAGCACTCGCCCCGGCTCCTTCTCGATGTCAGCTCGTCTGCTGGGCTTCTGAGCAGAAGGCACGAGATCCTCAGAGCTCGCCCAGCCCTCACTGCCCGAAGCAAGCAGAGAGCGCGTGTCCTCTTCCCCCGACGCGGCCCTGAGATCGACTTCCTCAGACGACGCGCCGGCAAACAGCGGGCGCTGCCCACCGGGAAGCGATGCAGGGGGGGCCGGTGAAGCAGGGCGAACCGGCGAGCTCGGTTGAGCTGAAGACGGTTCCGGAATCCGCTGGAAGCGACGCTTTTACGGCGCCTCAGCGCAGCGGAGAATGCAGGCTCAGAGAAAAAGGCCAGGCGAGTCCTCAGAGTCACCATGGCAACAGCTCGCAGCAAGGGCATCCGCCGTCAGCGAGCGCGAGGGCTGCATGATCTTCACCCAGGCAGGAGACACAGATGACGTACCGGTCTCCCTCGCTGAGTGAGGCTCTGACGAGCCGCAGGAAGGCATCTTAAAAAAGACGCAAGCTCTTTTACGAGTGCGTTTCGCAGGGCGAACACACACACACATAAAGAACAGTGGATTAAAAGAATTGAAAGGATATAGGCGCCGGACAGCGCAGCAGGAACGGCAGTGGAAGGCGGCGAAGGCCAGCAGCTTCAGAGTGGCTCGTCCCGCTGATATGCCTCTCAGACGGCGCTTGCTTCCTCCGTGATCCAGCGATGCGTGAGCTTCGCTGAAGAGATGAAAAATCAGGTGAGTCAGCCTTTTCGAGCTCCTTTTATAGGTTGGGCCACGCCCGTTTCGGCGGGAAGTGGCAAGAAGGGCGCGAAGCGCCCTTATTGGTCTGATATTGCATCAGCCTGCGCTCGATAGGCTGTGCAGTTGCCGCAGAACAATCCAATGAGCGAACGAGCCGTCTCGCCTATGGCTGTGTACTGCTGCAAATGCACTTTACAAAAATACAAAATTAAGGATAATTTTTTGCTTCAGTATTTCGTGAAAAGAGACTTTTCCCGTAGAGTCTTAGCTAAGACGCAGTACGAGAGAGCTCTCGTAAGAGAACCTAAATCCCAGTAAAGATACACTTATTTTATGAAAATCTATCATTTTCCCAATCTATGGTGCAATTAGAGGGATTGCATATCTATTATACCCTTCCACTCCAAACTTGGTGTTAAAAACACAAAAATAAACAAACCAAAAATAAGTAAGATCAATATTGAGCCATCTTTAAAAATAAAAATAATCATTATTTCCTCGAAAACCTAGAGCAGTTTCTAGTTTATTACTTAATAGCCCTTTTATTAAGTTTTACTTTCACCACTAATCCATTTGCAGTCTGTCACGATTATTAGATGGAGTGCCCATGAACTTCATTAGAGGGCACTCCACTCAGGACCATTCCACCCATCAACCACCAGATGTCACTTGGACACTAGCACCTCTCATACTGTTGCACCACACCCGAACTACATTACCCATGAGTCACTGCATCACAATCACCCTGCCACACCTGCACCTCATTCATCAGCCAATTTCCTTGCCACACCTGCACCTCATTTACACACACACATAAAAGCAGCACACTCACTCTCACTCAATGCGAAGTCTTGTTTAGCCAGTCTGACATTTCCGAGCGTTTTTCCCTGTGTTTGTTATTCCTGTGTTTTGACCTTTGGACTGTGTATTCCGACTCTGATTCTCTGCTGCCTGTCCCGATCTCTGCTTGTTTTTGGTTACGATTCTGGTTATCCCTGACACACCTGACGCCATTCCTGATCTCTGCCTGTATTACCATTCTGTGGAATAAATGCTGCATATGGATCCGAACGCCTCCGACTCCTTGTTACAGAAGACTTCGCCATACCAGGATCCAGCAGCCCGGTATCCCCTTGTCACTGAGGTATCGGTTCCTGTTTCAATGTCAGCATATCACCAATCCAGCCTAACCACAGATCCAGTTGACCTGCTGTTAGATCTTAAGCAAGGAGATCGATCTATTGAGGACTATGTTCAACAGTTCTGTGAATTGGTTTATTGAGTTCCTCTAGACGATGAAGTCTGGTTTAAGGATTTATTCCGTTTTGGACTCAATGAACCAGTAAAATCATGGTTGCCTAGAGGGGAGTTTAATTGCAGCTTAAGGGACACAATGGACTATGCACTCTTGTTATGTGGTTCTCCTTTCACGGTGGGAGAGGCAGAGGACTTTAAAGCCCCAAAACCGCTGCACAAGATGGCCGCCAGCCCAGCGCCACTGCACAAGATGGCCGCCAGCCCAACGCCGCTGCACAAGATGGCCGCCTCAGTTGAATTTCCAGAGTAAAGTCAGGTCCCCGTCGACTTTCCAGAGTCAGGTCAAGTCTCCACTGACCGTCCAGAACAAGGTCAGGTCACCATTAACACCCAAGAGTCAAGTGAAACAACAGTTAAACCTTATGAGTCAAGTCCGGTCTCTGTTGATTTCCCAGAGTCTAATCAGGTCACTGTTGACCATCCAGAGTCAGGTCAAGTCTTCGCTGACCTTCCAGAGTCAGGGTTAGTTCCTGTTGGCCTTCCAGAGTCGAGTCAGTTGACCGTTGAATTTTCAGAGTCGAGTCAGGTTCCAGTGAACTCTCCAGAGTCGAGTCAGGTTCCAGTGAACTCTCCAGAGTCGAGTCAGGTTCCAGTGAACTCTCCAGAGTCGAGTCAGGTTCCAGGGAACTCTCCAGAGTCGAGTCAGGTTCCAGGGAACTCTCCAGAGTCGAGTCAGGTTCCAGGGAACTCTCCAGAGTCAGGGCTAGTCACCGTTGACCTTCCGGAATCAGGGCTAGTCACCGTGGACTTTCCGGAATCAGGGCTAGTCACCGTGGACTTTCCAGAGCCAGGGCTAGTCACCGGTGATCTTCAAGGACCGAGTCAAGTCACCGGTGATCTTCAAGGACCGAGTCAAGTCACCAACGATCTTCATGAGCAAAGTCAAGTCACCAACGATCTTCATGAGCAAAGTCAAGTCACAGTTGATCCTCAGGAACCAAGTCAAGTCACAGTTGATCCTCAGGAACCAAGTCAAGTCACAGTTGATCCTCAGGAACCAAGTCAAGTCACAGTTGATCCTCAGGAACCAAGTCAAGTCACCGTTGATCTTCATGAGCAAAGTCAAGTCACCATTGATCTTCATGAGCAAAGTCAAGTCACCATTAACCTCCATGAACTAACTCAAATCACCGTTGATCCTCAGGAACCAAGTCAAGTCACCGTTGATCTTCATGAGCAAAGTCAAGTCACCATTGATCTTCATGAGCAAAGTCAAGTCACCATTAACCTCCATGAACTAACTCAAATCACAGTTGATCCTCAGGAACCAAGTCAAGTCACCAACGATCTTCATGAGCAAAGTCTAGTCATCAATGATCTTCATGAGCAAAGTCAAGTCACCATTAACCTCCATGAACTAACTCAAATCACAGTTGTTCCTCAGGAACCAAGTCAAGTCACCAACGATCTTCATGGGCACAGTCAAGTCACAGCTGATCTTCATGAACCCAATCAAATCACCACAGATCTACCAGAGCCTCGTCACATCTCAGCCGAACTCCCAGAGCCTCGTCACATCTCAGAGCTCTCGTCCTATCCTGTCACGGCCAGGGAGGCCGTCAATGAGCTCTCATTCATTCCGGTCTGGGCTACGGAGACCATCCACCAACTCTCTGTCTGTCCTGTCATGGCCATGGAGGTCCTCCATGAACTAACCGCCTGCCCTGTAATGGCCAAGGAGGCCAGCTACCATCTCATCACGGCCACGGAGGCCGCTATTAACCTATCAATGTTCTCTGTTTCAGTCCCACCTGAGCAGACTTGCGGTCCGGTGCCATCAACTCCACTGTGGTGGTCCTCTGCTTCGCCCTGGTGGGCTTCTGTCCCGTCTGCTCGGCTGTGGTGGTCCTCTGCTCCGCCCTGGTGGGCTTCTGTCCCGTCTGCTCGGCTGTGGTGGTCCTCTGCACCGCCCTGGTGGGCTTCTGTCCCATCTGCTCGGCTGTGGTGGTCCTCTGCACCGCCCTGGTGGGCTTCTGTCCCGTCTTCTCAGCTGTGGTGGTCCTCTGCTCCGCCCTGGTGGGCTTCTGTCCCATCTTCTCAGCTGTGGTGGTCCTCTACTCCTCCCTGGTGGGCTCCAGCTCCACCTGCTCCACTCTGGTGGGCTGCCACGCCACCTGCTCTGCCTTGGTGGACCCTTGTTCCAGAGGTAGGCCCATGGCGGGCTCCCGTTCCCGAGTTAAGCCCATGGCGGGCCCCTGTTTCCTATGCCAGGCCCAGGAGGGGCTCCTGTTTTCCTGAGTTAGGCCCAGGAAGGGCTCCAGTTCCACCTGCTCTGCCCCAGTCCACTGCACTTCCTCATGGACCTGGCCCTCCATCCCTCCCTCTGTTCCGCCTCTGCTCCACCGCCCTCCTAGATTGTTTTGAGCGTCTGGATGTCTGGCTATGTCACGATTATTAGATGGAGTGCCCATGAACTTCATTAGAGGGCACTCCACTCAGGACCATTCCACCCATCAACCACCAGATGTCACTTGGACACTAGCACCTCTCATACTGTTGCACCACACCCGAACTACATTACCCATGAGTCACTGCATCACAATCACCCTGCCACACCTGCACCTCATTCATCAGCCAATTTCCTTGCCACACCTGCACCTCATTTACACACACACATAAAAGCAGCACACTAGCTCTCACTCAATGCGAAGTCTTGTTTAGCCAGTCTGACATTTCCAAGCGTTTTTCCCTGTGTTTGTTATTCCTGTGTTTTGACCTTTTGGACTGTGTATTCCGACTCTGATTCTCTGCTGCCTGTCCCGATCTCTGCTTGTTTTTGGTTACGATTCTGGTTATCCCTGACACACCTGACGCCATTCCTGATCTCTGCCTGTATTACCATTCTGTGGAATAAATGCTGCATATGGATCCGAACGCCTCCGACTCCTTGTTACACAGTCATCATAGTTCACATGCTGTTTAAACATACATGAAACATAAACCTTAACTTGTCAATGTTAACAACATCTGGTCAAAATTACGTTTTAAGTATCGAAGTGTCTAACTTCAAAAATACAACTAACCTGTCCACTTATTGTCATGCATGTATTTTTATACCATGACATTACTGTTAATCATACTCATTGCCTTATTATTATTATTACTTATTTTATTTAATTTTTTAATGCAAATCTTGTCAATTATCATTCCATATTACTGTACTCAGACTATATTAACAACACATTCCGAAGCAAATCCTCAATACCTCGTATAAAGTCAATTTAGTTCTCACTGTTTTGTCTGTTAGAAATGCTTACAGGTCAGCTAACTGATCAATGTCTTAAAAACCCTTCGTTCATGTTTGTCATTTGGCAGTGATATTTATTCACTCAAAATTATTAAAAACTAAAAAAAGAGCAGATAGATTTCCCAATACTATTACTAAATGAACAATACTATTACTTAGTTCTACACGGCCAAATATTTATTAAAGAGACATCCTCAGTTTCTGTAAATCTGTATTGAAACAGTATACATTATCAAAAAGCCCTGTAAGTGTTCACAATATTAATTTGATTTGACTTGACAGGTGTTCATAAGCAGCTCCATAGAGCCTATTACAATGTGTTGATATTCCTCCATTAAAGGGGCTATTCACACGTTTTTGTTCAACTTATCTCTGTTCTACATAAACCAAACTATTGCGTCATTCAGACCTTGAGGACCCACAAAGCCTTACGGCTGCTTTTGCTTTTGCACTATATTACATAAACAGGATTCACTCCTTTGTTTTCCCACCAGGCTTCTTTATGTGAGGGTGCTCTCTGGATAATTTGGTAAGTGGCCAATCTGTCACTGTTTTTCTGCCGTCAAGTCTAAAATATTTACCTTTACCATTCAAACAACCAAGTGTTAACTTGTTAAAATTTAGACCCTCATTTAAATTTAGGCATGGATTTTAAACCCATTTTGGACGGCAATCTTAAATTTCACAAATCCAATCATATAAACACTCTTAAACGTATTAATCCAGAGAGTGATTTAAATCAGCATTATAAAAGACAAAACAAGTCATTATTACCAGTAGCAGACAGAGCTGGATAACCAATCCACTTAAAGCTCGTCCCATGTTCGGCATTGTCTTTTCATTAGTTTCACTCAGAATTATCGACTTCTGTAAAATATTTTCACTTAACACATCTGTAATGATAAAACACTCATTCCAGAGGTTAGTGACTCAATATAAACAAAGCAGAAACAGAATTGTCCTCCAAAATATACAGTAGTCATCCTCATGCATGCACATACTTAACATAAATATTTAACAGCTCGTATTCAAGGTTTGCTTTTGGTGTTAAATTCTGTACGTTTTACCTAGTTTGTTCCTAGTCTCTTATCTAGTATCAAAGTTTGCCTGTTCATTAATGCTTTTTATTTAGAGAAAAATCAGCTGGGTTGTTTTGGTCTTAAAATCATTGCTCTGTTTTGGTTACTCTTACTTAGCAGGCCGATAAGAGAAGCAGAGCACCATCCCTGCCTCCACTCAAGCTCTCTCTCTCTCTCTCTCTCTCTCTTACTGTGCAAAATATTATTTATTTATTTATTTGACAGTTTTCACCACACTTAAACTTAGACTATAATATGTCAATGTCAATGTCACCTTTATTTATATAGCGCTTTAAACAAAATACATTGCGTCAAAGCAACTGAACAACATTCATTAGGAAAACAGGGTCAGTAATGCAAAAATGATAGTTAAAGGCAGTTCATCATTGGATTCAGTTATGTCATCTCTGTTCAGTTAAATAGTGTCTGTGCATTTATTTGCAATCAAGTCAACGATATCGCTGTAGATGAAGTGTCCCCAACTAAGCAAGCCAGAGGCGACAGCGGCAAGGAACCGAAACTCCATCGGTGACAGAATGGAGAAAAAAACCTTGGGAGAAACCAGGCTCAGTTGGGGGGCAAGTTCTCCTCTGACCAGACGAAACCAGTAGTTCAATTCCAGGCTGCAGCAGATTGTCAGATTGTCCAGAAGAATCATCTGTTTCCTGTGGTCTTGTCCTGGTGCTCCTCTGAGACAAGGTCTTTACAGGGGATCTGTATCTGGGGCTCTAGTTGTCCTGGTCTCCACTGTCTTTCAGGGATGTAGAGGTCCTTTCTAGGTGCTGATCCAGCATCTGGTCTGGATACGTACTGGATCCGGGTGACTGCAGTGACCCTCTGATCTGGACACAGACTGGATCTGGTGGCCACGGTGACCTCGGAACAAGAGAGAAACAGACAAATATTAGCGTAGATGCCATTCTTCTAATGATGTAGCAAGTACATAGGGTGTTATGGGAAGTGTTTCCGGTTCCGGTTTACCTAATTAATGCAGCCTAAAAATCCTTTAACGGATTTGGATAATAAAAGCATATTAGTATGTTATGTGTATGCCAGGTTAAAGAGATGGGTCTTTAATCTAGATTTAAACTGCAAGAGTGTGTCTGCCTCCCGAACAATGTTAGGTAGGTTATTCCAGAGTTTGGGCGCCAAATAGGAAAAGGATCTGCCGCCTGCAGTTGATTTTGATATTCTAGGTATTATCAAATTGCCTGAGTTTTGAGAACGTAGCGGACGTAGAGGATTATAATGTAAAAGGAGCTCATTCAAATACTGAGGTGCTAAACCATTCAGGGCTTTATAAGTAATAAGCAATATTTTAAAATCTATGCGATGCTTGATAGGGAGCCAGTGCAGTGTTGACAGGACCGGGCTAATATGGTCATACTTCCTGGTTCTAGTAAGAAATCTTGCTGCTGCATTTTGGACTAGCTGTAGTTTGTTTACTAAGCATGCAGAACAACCACCCAATAAAGCATTACAATAATCTAACCTTGAGGTCGTAAATGCATGGATTAACATTTCTGCATTTGACATTGAGAGCATAGGCCGTAATTTAGATATATTTTTGAGATGGAAAAATGCAGTTTTACAAATGCTAGAAACGTGGCTTTCTAAGGAAAGATTGCGATCAAATAGCACACCTAGGTTCCTAACTGATGACGAAGAATTGACAGAGCAACCATCAAGTCTTAGACAGTGTTCTAGGTTATTACAAGCAGAGTTTTAGGTCCTATAATTGACACCTCTGTTTTTCCAGAATTTAGCAGTAAGAAATTACTCGTCATCCAGTTTTTTATATCGACTATGCAATCCATTAGTTTTTCAAATTGGTGTGTTTCACCGGGCTGCGAAGAAATATAGAGCTGAGTATCATCAGCATAACAGTGAAAGCTAACACCATGTTTCCTGATGATATCTCCCAAGGGTAACATATAAAGCGTGAAGAGTAGCGGCCCTAGTACTGAGCCTTGAGGTACTCCATACTGCACTTGTGATCGATAGGATACATCTTAATTCACTGCTACGAACTGATGGCGGTCATATAAGTACGATTTAAACCATGCTAATGCACTTCCGCTGATGCCAACAAAGTGTTCAAGTCTATGCAAAAGAATGTTGTGGTCAATTGAAAAAAAAAAAAAACCGCAGCACTAAGATCCAATAAAACTAATAAAGAGATACACCCACGATCAGATGATAAGAGCAGATCATTTGTAACTCTAAGGAGAGCAGTCTCAGTACTATGATACGGTCTAAATCCTGACTGTAAAATCCTCACATATACCATTTTTCTCAAAGAAGCAATATAATTGTGTGGATACCACCTTTTCTAGTATCTTGGACAGAAAAGGGAGATTCGAGATTGGTCTATAATTAACTAGTTCTTTGGGGTCAAGTTGTGGTTTTTTGATGAGAGGCTTAATAACAGCCAGTTTGAAGGTTTTGGGGACATATCCTAATGACAATGAGGAATTAATAATAGTCAGAAGAGCATCTATGACTTCTGGAAGCACCTCTTTTAGGAGCTTAGATGCTATAGGGTCTAACATACATGTTGTTGGTTTAGATGATTTAACAAGTTTATACAATTCTTCCTCTCCTATGGTAGAGAATGAGTGGAACTGTTCCTCAGGGGGTCTATAGTGCACTGTCTGATGTGATACTGTAGCTGACGGCTGAATGGTTGCAATTTTATCTCTAATAGTATCGATTTTAGAAGTAAAGTAGTTCATAAAGTCATTACTGCTGTGGTGTTGGGAAATGTCAACACTTGTTGAGGCTTTATTTTTCGTTAATTTAGCCACTGTATTGAATAAATACCTGGGGTTATGTTTGTTTTCTTCTAAAAGACAAGAAAAGTAATCGGATCTAGCAGTTTTTAATGCTTTTCTCTAGGATATGTTACTTTCCCGCCAAGCAATACGAAATACCTCTAGTTTTGTTTTCCTCCAGCTGCGCTCCATTTTTCGCGCTGCTCTCTTTAGGGTGCGAGTATGCTCATTATACCATGGTGTCAAACTGTTTTCCTTAACCTTCCTTAAGTGTAAAGGAGCATTTTTATTTAAAGTGCTAGAAAAGAGAGAGTCCATAGTTTCTGTTACATCATCAAGTTGTTCTGAGGTTTTGGATATGCTAAGGAATTTGGATACATCAGGAAGATAACTTAAAAAGCAGTCTTTTGTGTTAGAAGTGATGGTTCTTCCATACTTGTAACAAGAAGTAGAATTTACAATTTTGGCTATATGAATTTTGCAAAGAACTAAATAATGATCTGAGATATCATCACTTGGCTGAATAATTTCAACACCATCAACATCAATTCCATGTGACAGTATTAAATCTAGAGTATGATTTCGACAATGAGTAGGTCCTGAAACGTGTTGTCTAACACCAATAGAGTTAAGAATGTCTATAAATGCTGATCCCAATGCATCGTTTTCATTATCAACATGGACATTAAAATCACCAACTATTAAAACTTTATCTGCAGCCAGAACTAACTCGGATGTAAAATCACCTAACTCTCTAATAAAGTCTGTATGGTGCCCTGGTGGCCTGTATACAGTAGCCAGTACAAACATAACAGGGGATTTATCATTAACATTTTTTTCTTTGGATAATGTTATATGAAGTACCATTACTTCAAACGAGTTATACTTGTAGCCTGCCCTCTGAGAAATCCTGAAAACGTTGTTATAAATTGAAGCAACACCTCCACCTTTGCCTTTTAGACGTGGCTCATGTTTATAACAGTAATCTTGGGGGGTGGACTCATTTAAAATAATGTAATCATCAGGTTTTAGCCAGGTTTTTGTCAAACAGAGTACATCTATATTATGTTTATTATGTATTATTATCAGTGATCATATTATTTACAAAAAGTGTTTTCGTAGAAAGGGATCTGATATTCAATAAGCCAAGCTTTATCATTTGTTTATCCATATTGCTTCTGTTTTTTATTTGTTGAACCTCAATTAAATTGTTAATCTTAACTTGGTTTGGACGTTTTTTGTATTTTTCTAGTTTGGGGAACAGACACAGTCTCTATAGTGTGATATCTAGGTGAAAGAGTCTCTATGTGCTGAGAATTAACTGACCTCTGTGACGGGAGGCAGCTAGCAGACGGTCGGTTTAGCCAGTCTGTCTGCTTCCTGACCTGGGCCCCAGTTAGTCAAGTATAAACACTAAGACTATTTGCCATATTTCTAGAGAGAAGAGTGGCGCCACCCCAGGAGGGATGAAGACCATCTCTTTTAAACAGGTCTGGTCTGCCCCAAAAGCTCGTCCAATTGTCTATGAAACCTATGTTATTCTGTGGGCACCACTTAGACATCCAGCCATTGAGTGATGACAATCTGCTATGCATCTCATCACCACGGTAAGCAGGGAGGGGACCAGAGCATATTACAGTGTCTGACATCGTGCTTGCAAGTTCACACACCTCTTTAATGTTATTTTTAGTGATCTCCGACTGGCGAAGTCGAACATCATTAGCGCCGGCATGAATAACAATCTTACTGTATTTACGTTTAGCATTAGCCAGCACTTTTAAATTTGCCAAGATGTCAGGCGCTCTGGCTCCCGGTAAACATTTGACTATGGTGGCTGGTGTCTCTATATTCACGTTCCGTACAATAGAATCACCAATAACTAGAGCACTTTCATCAGGTTTCTCAGTGGGTGCATCACTGAGTGGGGTGAACCTGTTTAATGTTTTGATCGGAACAGAAGAGCGGTTGTCGTGACCCACGACTACGCCGCCTCACCGTCACCCAGTTGCCCTGCTGCTGGGGCTCTGTTTCCGGAACCGAACAATGTACAGCAGTGGTTCCCAACCCTTTTCAGCTCCCGGCCCACACAACCAAACACGTATGTTTGCGCGGCCCACTTCAAAAAAATTAACTGACCCCGCTATTGTTGGGTTAATAACTCAGTACTCAGAAGCTGATTGTTAACTGTATTTATTGAATGAACTAGGGCTGTGCGATTTGGACAAAAAAAAACACTATCAGGATTTCTTTGATCAATTTTGCGATTGTGACACACACCGATATGCTTTTACAGTCATAAATGCATTCTGGATTAATTTGAAACATATTTCCAAAAGAAAACCAATTAGAGCTTTATCAAAAAGTTGTAACGTCTCTAGAACAGACATAAGTCAAAATTATCACTATAGTAAAGATGTAACAAAATGTATAGACTTATGGCAACAAAAAAAAATCCCATGTACAGGGACTTTTTTTCTTTTTTGCCATGCATTGTTCATAGAGCTCATTAATTGTAGCATTGCCTCAGGTGTTTGCAGTGTATATACAGTATGTGTATGCGGTCAGCAGCGAAAGCGCATAAAAATAACGTGAAAGCACATTAAAATAATGCACGAGTGCGAATCTCTCTGTTCGCACAAAGATTTCCTTTGCTCTGTCACAAAACCAGACGTGCTTGCTCAGATACACGCTGCTCTGCGCGGAGAGAGTGTGCACTTAAAACGTGTCTATTCTCACTTAAACTGCGTCCTGTGCACTCACAATTTTCTCTTTGCTCATGTGTTAGATATTAATTATTTTCGCACGTTTTTATTTCTAGCCTTTTACCGCGTGCAGTGTGAACGCTCTGATCCGTTTACATGGGCTCGGAAAAAAGGCGCATCACAGAGAGTGTGTGAACCTGGAAATAGGCATATGCCCAGTCTGTTCTCGCACTAGGCGCAATGCATTCTGATTGGATCGGATAGCATACTACGGGAGGTCAGGGCCGTGGAAAATCGTGCTATAAAGCGATTTAGAAATCGCGCACGCTCAAATCGTGATTTTATGACGATTTATTTTAATCGCACAGCCCTAGAATGGACTGGAAATTAACAGAAAATAATTGGTGGCCCACCTGCAATGGGCCGCGGACCACAGGTTGAAAACCACTGATGTACAGGAATCCCTGAGCTAGACGCATCCAAAGCCGTATCTAGAGCCCTAACATTCTTACTGTCCTCAATTAAAGTTTGGATGCGTGTCTCTAGTTCTGAAATCTTCTCTGTCAGCCTAACTATTTCCCTGCATTTATCACATGTGAATCCCTCATCAGCGACAGAGATAGATAAACTGTACATGTGGCAAGAGGTGCAAGTAACAATGACGGGGGAAGCCATTACTCACCGTGCTTGATGAAATATTCTTACTGCGGTTGTTTGATGAACTTGTGAAAAACTGGAGCGAGAGGAGAAAAGAAAACAGCGATAGGTTTGAATGAAAACGCTAATGACAAGCTAACGAGTGCTAACGCTTTGCAGGTGTACTGCACTCACGGATATAAAATAAAAGTGAACGATCAAAGTTAATCTGATAAGATTGATCGATAATATCAGAAAAATGGTGTGAATTAAGTTATATTTTACCACTTTAAAAAACAGAGAGTGATAGTAAGATAAAGATTCTAGAGAAAAAATAAAATAAAAACAGCTACACGGAGCTACAATTTGCTCTCAAATTCATTACAACATATAACCCTTAATCATTCAAATAGGTTAAAAATGTCAAAGTTTCTATATCTCAAATCTTTAAAATACATAATGCTAGGAAAATATCTTTAAAATTATTTTTTTACCTTACATGCTTAATTCCCTTAACCTTTGTTGTTAAAAACATCTCTTGATTCAGCAAAAGCAGTCTTCATTTTTAGCCACCACCATATCTTGTAATCATCTTATGCCAATGCCTAATGACCTGCATGAGTAAAGACTATGATATAGACATATTAGTTCAATGTCATTTTAGCCACATAAGAAATTTTGTCTCATAATAATGGCTGTCATCAGATGGTCTCAGATGGTTCTTGACAGCCCATTGCCATTAACTCTTTATAAATGAGCCTCTTTTCCTCAGGGTGTGATCCCCTGGCATAATTGCATCAAGTTGTGGACGCTTGTCACAACAAGCAATCAAGGAATGTGGTTGCTGGTGATCTGGTCTGGAGGAGCTCACATTTTTGAGGCAGATTGCTGTACTTCCTACAGTTCCCCTCTTAATAATACTCTAGGCCTATCAAGCATCCGCTCAACTCCACTACCATCTCACATATAACACCTCCCTTTTGGGCAGGTGCCCAGTGGCGGTGACCCCCTGCCTTAGGTTGTCCCCTATTGGCCATAAGAGGATCTTGTCATTGAGAAATCACCTCATGCACACTGGTAACCACTCTTTCCCGTTGCAACATCCTCGACAGTCTTCTTCCAGAATCCAGTATTTCCTGCAGCTTAGGAAAGGTGCACTCAAGAACCATGAGAGCCATTGACAGCACCTACTAGTGTTAAGACATTGAGACAGGTTAATCAAACTAATATTTAATCGCTAAAATCAATTGGATACCTCCAATTATGCTATCATGCTGAGATTACTCAGTGAATATATTTTTCACATCCATCCATTCATTGTAATTTTCTGTTGCTTCTGTAGCTGCAGCCATCAGGCCCTGTATGATGGTGGAGACTAAAAATAAGACAGATAAGTTACTCGTCATAGAACAAATAGCAATACAACTGTTTAACTATTCAAAATTATTACATCTATAGCTCAGGGTCTGTATTATGATTTTAAAGACCTCATGTCTCTTCAACAATTACTCCTAAATTGTTATTCATTATTTTTAAAATCTCTTATTTCTTAAATGCAGTGGGCAGTTGAACATTTAACTACCAATTGCCCTCTTAATGCATTAAATCTGAACTCTTTTTATCATGTCCTTTAGCATCTCAGTGCCTATGATTTGACTGAAACACTGTGCTGTACTATAAATAGCTTATCACTTAAACACAGGCTCAGATAACGGCATTTTAGCTTACTTTGAATGAGAGAGAGAACTCTGAGGGATTCAGGACTCGTAACAATGCATTTTCATTCATTTTTAACATAATTTCATCGTACTATCATTTTACTCTAGCCCAGTTTAAAACTTGTCAGAAATTATATGCATTTTAAAAATAAACATCTTTATATTTGTATTTTTACTTTATTTTCGCAACTCAAATGTTTCTCAAAGTTCTATGCAGTCATTGTCATTACTTTTACATCAACTTGTATTTATTCATTCACTTAATTCTGGCCATGGCTTGGGAATTTCAACATTGGTTTTAAATCTGTCAGGGGTTATCTGACCCAGGTATATTACTTCGGGTCTGGCTAGCATGCTGTATTCAATGTTACTTTGAAACCCCCGTTTATGTTACTTGTTTACAACTTTATCATCTCATAAGCAAACAATAATTTTATTTTCTCTTCTTTTTCTTTTCATGATGCTGTGTGCCTACAATTTTGCAGTCCAACAATAAAATTACTCTTTTGGCCAAACATTAGTAAATATAGAAATTACTAATTTTCCACTCAGAACATGTCTCTGGTATTTTTACTGCTTAAGCCAGAGTCATGGTGGGGGCCAGCATGAGATAAAAACAACTGCTTCATTGCAGTCAAAGCAATCTTATCTTTTAAAGCAAAACATAAGCTTCTAAGTTTTTCCAAAACTCTACTGCCAATTTGTGTGCCTACCATATTTTCACCAACCCAGAATTCTGTTCAATATGCCTTGTCAGGACTTTCAACAATTATATAGGAACTAGAACAGATCTTATGATATAATTCTTTGTCATTTAAACATTCTATCTATCATTTAATCTATTTTTCAGATTAAATCATCACTTATTTACTTCTGGGATTATTTTTAGCAAATCGGCACATACATTTAGACTTTTTTTATCTCTCTGGTTCTTTCTTTGTTTGAAGCCAATCAAGTTTTTGTTTTAACTTTCCAATCAGAATCAAAGCTCGGACTGATCATTCTTTCAATTAATTCAGAGAATATTTTTAAAGTCAAACCTTCAGAGCCAAACTGTTTACAGCATTTGCTCTCTTCTGTTTCATATTTCTATCATAAACCAAAAAGATATTAAGGCGGCGATCTTACCAACAGCACTTGACTTCTGCGTGATGAAACTGCAAAGTATATTCCAGAATTTCCATATACTGGTCCAATCCAATCAGGGTCATGAAAAGTAAATTTTAGCTCTTTCGGGGTTGTTCCTGATGCATCCCAGATCAATCAATACTTTCCCTTTGCATATATCCCTATATTTTTATAGATGCACATATGAATTATCACTATTTATTTATTTTTAAACACTAATTTTGAATACTCTGTTCCCTAACCACTGACCTGGCCTATTTCTAAGCTCGGGGTGCCCCTGTCTGTAATGGTGGGTGATCAAGAGTTGGAAGAGCGAGTTACGACTAGAACCCCCGTCTAGCGTCTTACATTCTTCTCGGGATTTCCCATACCCCTACTTTGGCTTACCTGGCCGTAAATGCACTGCCCTTTACGGCCTCTCGTGCTTTTCGGCTCTCTGTGCTTGACCCAGCACTGCCTATTTACGGCCCTACGTGTCCCTTGGCTCTCGGTGCTTGACCCAGCACTGCCCTTTACAGGTTCACATGCCTGTTAAGAATGAGTTTTTGTCCCTGCCTGGACTGTGCACACCTAGAAAAAATTCACATCTCTCTCTAAGACCTATAGGTGTGCAATTTTACCCCCTGTAACTGTACACATCTTTAAATATATCTTATCCTAAGACCTACCGATGTGCACTTGTACCCCTTTTACTCACAAGGTTACTTCATTTACAGGTGTACCGTGACACCAATTTACCTACTCCACCCCGGAGCTGGCGTCTACCCCCTCACGTCTGAGTGAGTCTATCGTTCCTCCTTCTCTCGACCCCCTCCACTTACAGACAGTCCCTAACCAATAATATTAAATATAAAATATTTCCTACCTTGGTTTGATGATTGATCAGGGATGTCACCAAAGAACGATTGCCCGTGCATCCTCCACCATTAACTGTTGGGGTAATTTAACAGTTAAAACCCAAGGACCAGATATATCGCAATGAAGACCAGGAGTCAGAGATGAGTTCAATTAATAATAATAATTTTACTGAAGAAAATAGTTTGCAGTTTCATCAGCAGAAGTCAACTTCAATACTCTCGACGGAGTTCGTAGGCAGAGGATACTAATTGCGTCAATACATAAGTCAACAAAATTCTGATTGGTTTCAAAACCTAGATAAACTCTCCAAAGACGTATATCTGATACGCTGGACACTGGCAGTTGATCGTTTGTCCTGGGACTGTCTGAGCTTCTCCCTGTACAGACAGATACTAACACACATACACAGAGAACTTGTCTAAAATTCAAGGCTTTCTAGCACTGGCGAGTGTCTTATCATTACGGTTGGATACACACACATAATATGTGGCCATTAATCTTGAGGAAAAGAAATACAGGGTAGAACAAGATTCTTTAATATCTCATAAGCGCACATAAGGTTACACATTTCACTCTTGCCAAAACTCGATTAATAGTCAAACAAGAAATCATGTAATAATATAATTAATATCAGTATGAAGGATATGGCAACTCGGCATCAACTCCTTCACAAGTGAGACGGGTTCCGTAAATGTGCTGGAGGGAGGGGAGAGAGACAACAATGATCTTCTCAGCTGCTCTCACTATGCGTTGCTGAGTCTTTCGGCAGGACGCGTTGCAGGCGCCATACCACACAGTGATGCAGCTAGTCAGGATGCTCTCGATGGTGCCTCTATAGTACATGATGGGGGGTGGGGCTCTGGCTCTCCTCAGTTTGCGGAGGATGTAGAGACGCTGTTGTGATTTCTTGGCCAGTGCTGCAGTGTTTTCAGTCCAGGAGAGGTTCTCTATGATGTGCACACCCAGGAACTTGGTGCTGCTCACTCTCTCCACAGTCGCACCGTTGATGGTCAGAGGAACGTGCTGAGTGTGCGCTCTCCTGAAGTCAACAACAATCTCCTTCGTCTTCTCCACGTTCAGAGAGAGATTGTTGTCCCTACACCACCCGGCTAGGTGGTTCACCTCGCTCCTGTAGTTTGTCTCATCTTTGTTGCTAATGAGACCCACCACAGTCGTGTCATCCGCAAACTTAATGAAAAGGTTCGAGTTGTGTGACGGTGTGCAGTCATGGGTCAGTAGAGTGAAGATGAGGGGGTTCAACACACATCCTTGGAGGGCCCCAGTGTTCAGTGTGATGGTGCTGGATGTTTTGCTGCGGACCCGTACTGCCTGAGGTACTCCAGTCAGAAAGTCCAACAGCCAGTTGCACAGTGAAATGTTGAGCCTCAGCTGGACCAGTTTGTAAATGAGCTGTTTCTAAATGAGCTGTTGAGGGATGATTGTGTTGATTGTGATTGTGTTGAATGCTGAACTGAAGTCTATGAATTTATGAAATTATTAGTACACTTTTACTCAAAACTCACTTTAAACCCTGATCGAGTGTTTGTAATAACTTCCTTTTGCTATCTCATGTGGAATTTGGTCACTTACTATTGTAAAAATATGCTATTTATTGCATTTTACATCACTTCAAAAGTTAGCATTTTAGATGTACATTTTTAATATAGGCCCCAAATCTCAAGAAAATCACATACAAACAATTTACTAATGTAATCGTGTGTTTATTATTTGGATATTTCATAGGTACAGAGGTTTATCTGTATTGTTGTGGTCAGATATCAACACAGAAGTGTACAGGAAATGCATCACAGGTAGGACAGGACGGGATATGATGCACAGTTCTGATGGACAAACACAGACATTCTCTGTCAGCAGCAGCATGCTGGGAGCGGATCATTATCATCAGATCGTGTACATCAGTGGAAAATGAATTTAAATTATGATTCTGTTTGAAGAAACATGAAGTAAACATCAGTAAATATATCCATATAGTAAATGTATCTGTCTCACATGTGTCCTATACATTTATTTCTTGGCGACGTCATCACTGCTTGCGCACGCAACCAGGAGGCAAAAGACCCGCGCTCTTCGTACCGGAGTAAAGGGTTTAGGCTAGTAGCATAGTGGTGGTGTTGTCGCTAGTCAAAATGCCAAGGAGTTGTTGCGTGGTCAATTGTACTAACCAAGCCAGTGCTGGGTGTCAGATGTTCACAGTATGTCTGGATTTTGATTCGTAAACAGTTGGACGTTTTACATAATGTTATATTAATATGAAACACAAACAAACAGATCCAACTCTGAAATTGCAATTTATTATTGAGTCAACAAGAAATTACAAACAATGCGAAATCTACGTTAATTACAATGTTGTCTTACTGAACTCGGCATAACAGTTTTCTGCCTCCTGGATGCGCGCGCATCAGGTGTTGTTTGTATACAAGAAACCTGTGTATATTGTCCCTCAAAATCACATCTACTGTCCCGCAACAGATCTATTGCCAGGTGGTCGCCCTAGTCTATAGGGACATTCCAAATGGGGTTTAGGGATGAGGTGTAGTAATTATGAGGGGTGTTGTTCACTTATTTATTAGCTTATTTAATAAGTTGTTTTATTCATCTTAGAATTAGCTGTAACTTAATTAAACCCAGTTAGTATAACAACTAAGTAAAGATAACTAATTATATGTAAGTAAGGTAAACTATTGTATTTTACAGTGTGAAAAACAATGACATCAGATATTAATACACTGCAAACGCTAAGTAAAAAACAGATCAAGCAATTGAATTTGATACTGAATTTGATATGGTTCTCTTATTTTTCTTTACTGAAAGTTTTTTTGGGAACCAACAATGGTTGTTTTATGGCATTGCTACACCCTTTGGACATTTATTTTCAATAGTATATTCAGTCAGTTTTAGGAAAAAAATAAGTTAGTCTATTATTTTTGTGAACACTTTGTCCTATCTTAAGAGGTATGCTTTCTAACTGGACCATATTAGAAATTATGAACAAATGCTCATAAAAAAAGAAAGAAAAAAGATATACAGCTTAGCAGCTAAACACTTTTCATCGCAATGGGCCACAGTACTGTTGCTTTGTTGTCTGAACCTGCTCTTTTTTTAAAAATGATGGTCAATGTGGGTCAACCTACATGTAGCCTACATCATGTTTTATCAAAAGCAGTAGCAAAATTGAGTTCACAGCATTACATTGCACAGCATGACAACAACTTGCAGCACAAACTAAAAAATAAAATAAATAAGAAGAAGAAGAAGAAGAAGAAGAAACAAAATAAAATGTTTAGATTGTGGTAATTAATCATCCCTGAACAGAAATATTCACAGTAACTTTAGTTATAATAATCAAATGCAATTTTGGTCACTTGAAACTAGCGAGGGCTACTGTATTATTCGAAAATTAAGATTCTCTCATCACTCCATGCGTGAAGCTTCCTGCTGACATCAGATTGCAAAAGGCATGGTTCAGGAGGGGATGCTGCTTAAAGTTGTGACGGTCGTTTCTGAACAGAGCAGGTGTGGAATTTATCCTAGTGTTGTGAGATACAAGAAACTTAACCAAAGACACCGTAACACGACTGACTGTGATATTTTTCTATTTTTGCTCCCTGTGAGAAGCCAACATATTCAGCAATACAGTGGACACTGCCAAAGAAAACGTCTCAGGTTACGAATGTAACCATGGTTCCCTGAGTAGGGAACGAGGCACTGTGTCCTCTAGGGGGCGCTATGGGGAACACCTCGTCGTGACCCGTCTCTGAAGCATACATTGAAAAAACACCAACTTGTTGGCCGGATATAGCCTCTGACGCCACTACCGGGGTGACTATAAACAGGCACAGGGAGAACACGTCATTCACTTCTTCGTCTGAAGCTTGCGTCCGTAGCATGACAGGGAGCTAGAAGACGCAGTGTCTCGTTCCCTACTCAGTGAACCATAGTTACATCCGTAACCTGAGACGTTCCCTTTCAAGGGAACTTCAAACTGCATCCTATAGGGGGCACTATGGGGAACAGCATACCCATGCTGCCATGCTGAGGGGAGTGCAGGCCAGAATCATGGCGAGCACTAAGTACCAACTCTACCTTTTCCACGGGAGTTGCCCCTGGGATGTTTAGACGGCTGTCTGTGACAGTACCCCTTACGGCCAAAGGCCTAAGCTACATACCCAACTTAATTGTTAGGGCCTTGGCCCCGGGTAGAGATGAAGGCTTGGAATCAGGAAGATACGGCTAAGAACCTAGCATTTTAAACCAAGTCTTGTCTGTCACACAGGGGCTACCCCTAGCTTTCGCATAAGCTTGCTGAAAGAGCTGTCTCAACAGTTCTCTAGTAGCAACACCCTGTTTAGATAGGTATCCGAGGATACATAGGTGGAGTGGTGCCCAAGATGAACGGGGCTTTTACCAACTCAAGGAAGGGCACGAAGCAACCGCGCAAAGCCCTCACCATATAGGATTTTAAAAAGAATGCAGACTACTAGCGTGCGAACATACCGCAGCGTGGATTTCAGAAAGTGTGTAAAGACTTCATGTGCATACTTACCATAGCATGGATTTTCAAATACTGTTCTAAGGAGGGGCTCTCATGGCACTCTGATAGAGCAGCTCATAGATGGAATGGTGTATCTCAAAACAGTATGTTTGAGAGTCATCAACTCGATTTATGGAAATAATACTGGAGAGGTGAAAAAAACAGAGAACTCAGTCTCACATGAGAGGAGAACTCCTAGCTCAGAGTAGCGCGCTCATAGGAGACCCTTCTTGGAAAAAGTGGAGCACTGCACAACTACTACGAGAATCACCAAAATAGCTCCTCATGTTGAAGGAAGCGATGCTTGAAGTCCATGTCCCACTAGATGCGACAGCCTGATGATCAAGGAGGCTCCCGCAGGAACCTGTGATCTTAGCTGCCTAATACCGGAACATGAAGCCGGAGACCGTCGAGTCCTGCTTCAGGGGAAACGCGTGGAATTGAGAGGTGGGCTCTCTCGGAGCGCGATGATTTTCCCCTGGAGCAGTCTCGGGACTAGACATTGAAACATGCGTTCCAGCAGGTCCGTACCATCGACGGCCAGCTCCTCCATCCTACCCAACTGTTCACTTACCCGTATTTTGCCATTTTAAAAGACTGGTTGTATCGAGTGACCCAAGACGCTCAGACAAAAGATTATACAACCCAGTTGTTAGTTCCAAGGAGCCGCATGGGAAATGCTTTTCCAGGCGGCTCATTCTAATCCAATGGCGGGCCACTTGGGTCAGGCTGCCACTCTAAATAGTCTCATGACCCGTTTTTTTTGGCCGGGCATTCACTAGTATGTGCGCAGGTGCAGGTGCGCGTCTTGTCCTGAATGCCAGTTGGTAAACCCACCGACCACCCCAAAAGCGCCTTTGCGCCCTCTTCCGTTGATGCAGGTCCCCTTCGAGAGAATTGGTATGCACCTCATCGGGCCGTTAGAGCGGTCAGCACGGGGACATCGCTTTCCATTAGTCATAGTTGATTATGCAACACGATATCCTGAAGCAGTGGCCCTCCACAGCATTTCCGCTAAGAGTGTTGCGGACGCCCTGTTTCGTGGGGGTTCCGAAAGAAATCCTCACCGATCAAGGCACGGCGTTTATGTCACGTACGTTACGCGAGCTTTACGAATTGTTGGGCATTAAATCGATTCGGACCAGCGTCTATCACCCACAGACTGACGGCCTGGTCGAACGCTTTAATCGCACACTTAAATCAATGGTTCGTAAGTTCGTCCAGGAAGACGCCAAAAATTGTGATAGGTGGTTAGAGCCCCTGTTGTTCGCCGTGCAAGAGGTCCCACAAGCCTCCACGGGTTTTCCCCCTTCGAGCTTCTCTACGGACAACAGCCCCGCGGGGTGCTGGATGTCCTGAGGAAAACTTGGGAGGAGGGACCGTTTCAAAGTAAAAATGAAATTCAATATGTCTGGGACTTGAGAACAAAACTCCACACTTTGGGGGTGGCTGTCAAGGGAGAATTTGTTACAAGCCCAGGACAAACAGAGCCGGCTATACAACAGGGGCACTAAGCTATGCAAATTTGCAACGGGAGAGAAAGTACTTGTATTGCTCCCAACGTCATGCTCCAATTAATGTCAAAGTGGCAGGGGCAATTTGAGGTCGCACGACAAGTAGGGGATCTCGATTATGAGGTTATACGGTCGGATAGGAACAAGGCACGTCAGATATACCACCTCGATCTCCTTAAAAAGTGGAAGGAGGTGGAGCCAGTGATGTTGGTGACGGTGATTAGTGGAGAGGACAATCTCGGGCCCGAGGCGAGTCTCAAAACACAATCCCTCACCCTGGCCCCTGGGGGAGATCACCTCTCGCCGTCCCAGCTCACTGACGTCACAAGATTGCAGGCTGAATTTGCCGACGTGTTCTCGCCCCTACCCGGCCGTACAAACCTAATTCAGCACCATATTGAGACAGAGCCGGGCATAGTAGTTCGCAGCCGGTCGTATCGCTTGCCTGAGCACAAAAAAAGGTAGTTCAGGCTGAATTAGGCGCAATGCTTGAAATGGGAGTAACAGAAGAGTCCAACAGTAACTGGGCGAGCCCGATAGTTTTGGTTCCAAAGCCGGACGGCTCGGTCCGTTTCTGTGTGGACTACCGCAAGGTGAATGCTGTGTCGAAATTCGACGTGTATCCAATGGGTTGACGAGTCACTTGACCAGCTCGGCACGGCTCGCTTTTATTCGACGTTGGACCTAACGAAGGGTTATTGGCAGATCCCCTCGTCTCCATTATCCAAAGAAAACACAGTTTTCACAATGCCGTTTGGTTTACACCAATTCGTTACCCTTCCGTTCGGGTTGTTCGGGGCTCCGGCCACCTTCCAGCGCCTCATGGACAAGGTCCTGCGTCCCCATGCTGTCTATGCCGCTGCCTATTTGGACGACATCATTATATTTAGTAATGATTGGCAGCGGCATATGCAGCATTTAAGGGCGGTCTTGAAGTCGCTGAGGGGGGCCGGACTCGAAGAAGTGTGTGGTTGGGCGGGTGGAAGTAAGGTATCTGGGCTTCAACTTGGGACATGGACAGGTGCGTCCCCAAATTGATAAGACAGCCGCGGTTGCGACCTGTCCGCGTCCCAAGACCAAAAAGGAGGTAAGACAGTTCTTGGGTCTGGCGGGATATTATAGACGGTTTGTGCCTAATTATTCTGACCTCACCAGCCCCTTGACGTGGTTTAGCGGAGTCTGCAGCGGGAGAGAGAATTGGGAGACGAACAGTGAGTGAGCGGGCTGAACGGAAATAATTAACACCTGTCTCTTGTTTCAGTAATTGGCGTGGAGAGAGTATTTAATGCCAGGAGAAGCAGGTGTAGAGAGAGAGAGACCTGCTGCTGACGAGCGTGAACGACAGAAGGAAATCGCCAGAGTTTTCTGTTTATGGTGCGAGAGGCACTGTCTTTGTTTTGTTATTCTAAATAAAACTGTCAGCAGTAAAGCCGACCCCTCGTCCTCTTCCTTTCAACCCCTGAACTCCTCAACAATTACATACTCACCCACCCTCCTGCGCTGGAGCCCCGCTCAAGGGACGCCTCGTTTTAGTCCGAACCATCAGTAGGGTTGTTGCTATTGTCACCTTTATTTATTTATATAGCGCTTTAAACAAAATACATTGCGTCAAAGCAACTGAACAACATTCATTAGAAAACAGTGTCAATAATGCAAAAAATGAGAGTTAAAGGCAGTTCATCATTGGATTCAGTTATGTCATCTCTGTTCAGTTAAATAGTGTCTGTGCATTTATTTGCAATCAAGTCAACGATATCGCTGTAGATGAAGTGTCCCCAACTAAGCAAGCCAGAGGCAACAGCGGCAAGGAACCGAAACTCCATCGGTGACAGAATGGAGAAAAAAACCTTGGGAGAAACCAGGCTCAGTTGGGGGGCCAGTTCTCCTCTGACCAGACGAAACCAGTAGTTCAATTCCAGACTGAAGCAAAGTCAGATTGTGCAGAAGAATCATCTGTTTCCTGTGGTCTTGTCCTGGTGCTCCTCTGAGACAAGGTCTTTACAGGGGATCTGTATCTGGGGCTCTAGTTGTCCTGGTCTCCGCTGTCTTTCAGGGATGTAGAGGTCCTTTCTAGGTGCTGATCCACCATCTGGTCTGGATACGTACTGGATCCGGGTGACTGCAGTGACCCTCTGATCTGGACACAGACTGGATCTGGTGGCCACGGTGACCTCGGAACAAGAGAGAAACAGACAAATATTAGCGTAGATGCCATTCTTCTAATGATGTAGCAAGTACATAGGTTGTTATGGGAAGTGTTTCCGGTTCCGGTTTACCTAATTAATGCAGCCTAAAAATCCTTTAACGGATTTGGATAATAAAAGCATATTAGTATGTTATGTGTATGCCAGGTTAAAGAGATGGGTCTTTAATCTAGATTTAAACTGCAAGAGTGTGTCTGCCTCCCGAACAATGTTAGGTAGGTTATTCCAGAGTTTGGGCGCCAAATAGGAAAAGGATCTGCCGCCTGCAGTTGATTTTGATATTCTAGGTATTATCAAATTGCCTGAGTTTTGAGAACGTAGCGGACGTAGAGGATTATAATGTAAAAGGAGCTCATTCAAATACTGAGGTGCTAAAACATTCAGGGCTTTATAAGTAATAAGCAATATTTTAAAATCTATGCGATGCTTGATAGGGAGCCAGTGCAGTGTTGACAGGACCGGGCTAATATGGTCATACTTCCTGGTTCTAGTAAGAACTCTTGATGCTGCATTTTGGACTAGCTGTAGTTTGTTTACTAAGCGTGCAGAACAACCACCCAATAAAGCATTACAATAATCTAACCTTGAGGTCATAAATGCATGGATTAACATTTCTGCATTTGACATTGAGAGCATAGGCCGTAATTTAGATATATTTTTGAGATGGAAAAATGCAGTTTTACAAATGCTAGAAACGTGGCTTTCTAAGGAAAGATTGCGATCAAGTAGCACACCTAGGTTCCTAACTGATGATGAAGAATTGACAGAGCAACCATCAAGTCTTAGACAGTGTTCTAGGTTATTACAAGCAGAGTTTTTAGGTCCTATAATTAATACCTCTGTTTTTTCAGAATTTAGCAGTAAGAAATTACTCGTCATCCAGTTTTTATATCGACTATGCAATCCATTAGTTTTTCAAATTGGTGTGTTTCACCGGGCTGCGAAGAAATATAGAGCTGAGTATCATCAGCATAACAGTGAAAGCTAACACCATGTTTCCTGATTATATCTCCCAAGGGTAACATATAAAGCGTGAAGAGTAGCGGCCCTAGTACTGAACCTTGAGGTACTCCATACTGCACTTGTGATCGATAGGATACATCTTCATTCATTGCTACGAACTGATGGCGGTCATATAAGTACGTTTTAAACCATGCTAATGCACTTCCACTGATGCCAACAAAGTATTCAAGTCTATGCAAAAGAATGTTGTGGTCAATTGTGTCAAACGCAGCACTAAGATCCAATAAAACTAATAGAGAGATACACCCACGATCAGATGATAAGAGCAGATCATTTGTAACTCTAAGAAGAGCAGTCTCAGTACTATGATACGGTCTAAATCCTGACTGGAAATCCTCACATATACCATTTTTCTCTAAGAAGGAATATAATTGTGTGGATACCACCTTTTCTAGTATCTTGGACAGAAAAGGGAGATTCGAGATTGGTCTATAATTAACTAGTTCTTTGGGGTCAAGTTGTGTTTTTTTGATGAGAGGCTTAATAACAGCCAGTTTGAAGGTTTTGGGGACATGTCCTAATGACAATGAGGAATTAATAATAGTCAGAAGAGGATCTATGACTTCTGGAAGCACCTCTTTCAGGAGCTTAGATAGTATAGGGTCTAATATACATGTTGTTGGTTTAGATGATTTAACAAGTTTATACAATTCTTCCTCTCCTATGGTAGAGAATGAGTGGAACTGTTCCTCAGGGGGTCTATAGTGCACTGTCTAATGTGATACTGTAGCTGACGGCTGAATGGTTGCAATTTTATCTCTAATAGTATCGATTTTAGAAGTAAAGTAGTTCATAAAGTCATTACTACTGTGGTGTTGGGAAATGTCAACACTTGTTGAGGCTTTATTTTTCATTAATTTAGCCACTGTATTGAATAAATACCTGGGGTTATGTTTGTTTTCTTCTAAAAGATAAGAAAAGTAATCGGATCTAGCAGTTTTTAATGCTTTTCTGTAGGATATGTTACTTTCCCGCCAAGCAATACGAAATACCTCTAGTTTTGTTTTCCTCCAGCTGCGCTCCATTTTTCGGGCTGCTCTCTTTAGGGTGGGAGTATGCTCATTATACCATGGTGTCAAACTGTTTTCCTTAACCTTCCTTAAGCGTAAAGGAGCAACTTTATTTAAAGTGCTAGAAAAGAGAGAGTCCATAGTTTCTGTTACATCATCAAGTTGTTCTGAGGTTTTGGATATGCTAAGGAATTTGGATACATCAGGAAGATAACTTAAAAAGCAGTCTTTTGTGTTAGAAGTGATAGTTCTTCCATACTTGTAAACAAGAAGTAGAATTTACAATTTTGGCTATATGAATTTTGCAAAGAACTAAATAATGATCTGAGATATCATCACTTGGCTGAATAATTTCAACACCATCAACATCAATTCCATGTGACAGTATTAAATCTAGAGTATGATTTCAACAATGAGTAGGTCCTGAAACGTGTTGTCTAACACCAATAGAGTTCAGAATGTCTATAAATGCTGATCCCAATGCATCGTTTTCATTATCAACATGGATATTAAAATCACCAACTATTAAAACTTTATCTGCAGCCAGAACTAACTCGGATGTAAAATCACCAAACTCTTTAATAAAGTCTGTATGGTGCCCTGGTGGCCTGTATACAGTAGCCAGTACAAACATAACAGGGGATTTATCATTAACATTTGTTTCTTTGGATAATGTTATATGAAGTACCATTACTTCAAACGAGTTTTACTTGTAGCCTGCCCTCTGAGAAATCCTGAAAACGTTGTTATAAATTGAAGCAACACCTCCACCTTTGCCTTTTAGACGTGGCTCATGTTTATAACAGTAATCTTGGGGGGTGGACTCATTTAAAATAATGTAATCATCAGGTTTTAGCCAGGTTTCTGTCAAACAGAGTACATCTATATTATGATCAGTGATCATATTATGTACAAAAAGTGTTTTCGTAGAAAGGGATCTGATATTCAATAAGCCAAGCTTTATCATTTGTTTATCCATATTGCTTCTGTTTTTTATTTGTTGAACCTCAATTAAATTGTTAATCTTAACTTGGTTTGGACGTTTTTTGTATTTTCTAGTTCGGGGAACAGACACAGTCTCTATAGTGTGATATCTAGGTGAAAAAGTCTCTATGTGCTGAGAATTAACTGACCTCTGTGACGGGAGGCAGCTAGCAGACGGTCGGTTTAGCCAGTCTGTCTGCTTCCTGACCTGGGCCCCAGTTAGTCAAGTATAAACACTAAGACTATTTGCCATATTTCTAGAGAGAAGAGTGGCGCCACCCCAGGAGGGATGAAGACCATCTCTTTTAAACAGGTCAGGTCTGCCCCAAAAGCTTGTCCAATTGTCTATGAAACCTATGTTATTCTGTGGGCACCACTTAGACATCCAGCCATTGAGTGATGACAATCTGCTATGCATCTCATCACCACGGTAAGCAGGGAGGGGACCGGAGCATATTACAGTGTCTGACATCGTGCTTGCAAGTTCACACACCTCTTTAATGTTATTTTTAGTGATCTCCGACTGGCGAAGTCGAACATCATTAGCGCCGGCATGAATAACAATCTTACTGTATTTACGTTTAGCATTAGCCAGCACTTTTAAATTTGCCAAGATGTCAGGCGCTCTGGCTCCCGGTAAACATTTGACTATGGTGGCTGGTGTCTCTATATTCACGTTCCGTACAATAGAATCACCAATAACTAGAGCACTTTCATCAGGTTTCTCAGTGGGTGCATCACTGAGTGGGGAGAACCTGTTTAATGTTTTGATCGGAACAGAAGAGCGGTGTTTTGACCCACGACTACGCTGCCTCACCGTCACCCAGTTGCCCTGCTGCTGGGGCTCTGTTTCCGGAACCGAACAATGTACAGGAATCCCTGAGCTAGACGCATCCAAAGCCGTATCTAGAGCCCTAACATTTTTACTGTCCTCAATTAAAGTTTGGATGCGTGTCTCTAATTCTGAAATCTTCTCTGTCAGCCTAACTATTTCCCTGCATTTATCACATGTGAATCCCTCATCAGCGACAGAGATAGATAAACTGTACATGTGGCAAGAGGTGCAAGAAACAATGATAGGAGAAGCCATTACTCACCGTGCTTGATGAAAATTCTTACTGCGGTTGTTTGATGAACTTGTGAAAAACTGGAGCGAGGGAGAGGAGAAAAGAAAACCAGCCAAAATGAAAAATGAAAAATGTTCTATGAAAAATGAACATAGAACCAGCCAAAAACATTATAGGTCCAACATAGGAGACTGTTATGCAAGAGGTTTCCACCTAACCTCGATCAGGTGGAGAGCTGGTGGTTCCAGGGGAATTTAGGAAGGGGAGGATAAAAGCAGAAGTTAAAAATCACTAAAGGGAACGAGTAGATACCTCGGTATCACTCTAATTTGGACGAGAACGCTGCACCTCCTGCAGGTGGGGGACGAGCGCGAGTTGCGACACTAGCCTTCTGTGCCAGTCTTTGATCCTCAGATCGATACAGGCCAGGACCCCTATGTTGTTCAGGCTCAGACCTGAACCTTCATGGAATGAAGGATCTGAAAGCAGCAGAGCGTGCCTTTGTCTCCCTGAACTTCTCAATCACCGTCTCAACGGAAATACCGAAAAGTTCTGAAGGTGAAACCTGAGCATCGAGAAGAAAGCCTTTTCTTCTTCCTGATGTCTGCCAGGTTCATCCACAGATGTCTCTCCGCTACCACCATGGCCGCCATAGTCCTGCCCATGGCGGAGTCGGCCTGCTTGGTAGCACGGAGAGAGATCCGTGGTGCGGCACAGCTTGGCTACCTGATCAGGAAAAAGGGCCGTGCCTCTAACCAGGTCTCTTTGCAGATCAGTCTGATATGCTTGAAGCACCACCATCGTGTGTAATAAAGCAACAGCCTGACCTGCTACTGCATATGCCTTGCCATTTAGACGAGATGAATTTCTGAATGTCTCCCCCAACTTTGCCGTGGTGCAATCCATAACCTCCAAAAGCTCTACATACACAGGGCAGGAGAATTGAGAAGGCTCAGCCTCAGCTTCTTCACCATCCTCAAATATCTCCTGCTTTTCCTGGGCAAAAACCCAGCAGAGCACTAACCTCAGTATCAGATAGTATCAAAAATATAACATCATCCTCCCGAGGCTCTCTCTTGCCGCCGCCATTATGAGCGCGAAATGGAAAGTCCCTCTTTAAACCATTCAGACAGATCCACCTGTATTCTCACAAGCTCATTCTCCACCATGCCTCAGCAGCGGCGGGTCCTGAACCACGGGAAGCAGATGGCTGCCTTTTTTCCTTTTTTTATTTTTAGAAGAGAGACGAACGAGAGCTGAGCTTTTTTGTATTAAAAAAACACTCACAATGCACGCAGATTGCCTCCTAAAAAGAAATTGTGTGCGTGCTCTTCACCCAAACAAATGAAGCAAAGATCGCTTGTGTCATCAGTTGTCAAATAACGCCGACACGGATGCATACATTGTCTAAATGCTTACTAGTTGTCGCCATGATATACAGAGAAAGATCGCTCTTACCGGTTCTTTCAGATGCATGCTTCAAACAGAACAGTCAGTAAAGACGAAGAAAAGAATGACGTGTTCTCCCAGTGCCTGTTTATAGTCGTGCCGGTAGTGACGTCAGAGGCTGTATCCGGCCAACAAGTTGGCGTTTTCAATGTATGCTTCAGACACGGGTCACGATGAGGTGTTCCCCATAGCGCCCCCTAGAGGACGCAGTTCGAAGTTCCCTTGAAAGGGAACTACTGTAAACAGGTAAACTAATGGAGAAAAATTTTCTACAGAATTTAAAGTAGCACAATAAAATTATTAACTAATAATTGTATACACTGCTTGGGCTGTTTTTCATAAGCAAATGAGCTTCTACTGTACTAAATAATAATTTGTGAGCATGCGTATTATAGGCTAGTTGATTTTTGTAATATATGACTATGATATAGTTTACCATACATTTCCAATTTGCAAGAGTCTGCCAGAGATTGATTTATATTTTCATTATGTAAGTAAAGGTTAAATGCTTGTTTGCAGCCCATGGCGTTAACTGTGAACTGGTGGACTCTGGTTTTGAGCGCATGTCCCGGGCTGATGGTTCAAAGCAGAGACTGCGCTCTGCATTTACCAGCTGCTCCGTCAACAGACAGAGATTGACACACTGGTGACAGTCAAGTAATAACGCTATATATTGGCAACTAACTAAAAGTTTGCACTGTGTAGGCTTTTTTCATAAAAGTCAGGTTGGAGATTTAAGATTTAAGTAAAAATTTCATATAATCTGTTAATTACTAATTTTGTTTGTATTTTTTAAAGTTGGAATTTTACATTTGTTTACATTTGTCAAAATGGTAGGTTCTATCGTGACAATTTCCCCCTTAGTAAGACAAAATGGTTAGATTTTAGTGAGCTGTGTTCTGGATATTCCTTTTCCTGGAGAAAAAAAAAAAAAACAATGGCAGAAATGTTCACTAGTTTTTTGTAGTCAAGTCTTAACAAAAACTTACTTTCAAACCTGAAGCTATCCTGTGAAGAATTGTGTGACAACTAGCCCAGTTCCCCTCTATATCAGTCTTAATGACTTTATTTGCAATAAAAATTTCAATTTAAAAAAAATGTTTGCATGTTAATTGCAATTAATTGAAAATGTATTATAGTTAAAATTTATATTAAGTCAGCTGGAATTTACAGTGTTATTTAACCCACATAAGTTTAATTCATTTGTAATTACCTCTATTGTCTTTGTAATAATATGGAGCCCGGCATGTCACCTGTAGGAGAAAAAAAAAATCTGTGGCGACGGTTTTGCAATCCATCCCCTCAGTTTCTAAACTGTGCTCACAAATTCTTAATCTGTTCCCTCGGTTTAACAAATCGTGACCACGGATTAATAAACCGTACCCACGAATTTCCAATCTGTGCGCTCAGATTTTGTAAACAATACCATCGGTTTTTCAATCCTGCTTTCGCAATCCGTTCCCACGGATGTGTAAACTCACGGATTTGTGGCTCCGCCCCCACCGGCAGATTCATTTCTGTTCATTAAACATTATTTTTCATAGTATCCTATGAGACCATTATCAGCTTTTTAGCGTTTATTTTACATTAAACACCAATAGCATAAGACACCGCCGCTTGTGTTTTATAGCCTAAAATAAATGCTAAAAAGAAGAAGAAAAAAAAGGTAAAAAGCAATACAAAACAAATAATGTGCCGATTATGTTGTCATTCCTTTTCTAACTGAATGTAATGTTATAATAGTCCTAATTATTAAATAATAACAGTGAAGCATGCATCTAACTCTGGGGTCGAGACAGAAGCCCACCAGGGCAGTGCAGAGGACCACCACAGCCGTGCGGTCAAGACAGATACCCACCAGGGCGGCGCAGAAGACCACCACAGCCGTGCGGTCGAGACAGAAGCCCACTAGGGCGGCGCAGAAGACTACCACAGCCCTGCGGTCGAGACAGAAGCCCACCAGGGCGGGGCAGAGGACCACCACAGCCGTGCGGTCGAGACAGAAGCCCACCAGAGTGGCGCAGAAGACCACCGCAGTGGGATCGATGGCACAAGTCTGGTTTGGTAAGCCTGAAATAGAGAACATGAACAGGTTAAGGGGGGCCTCCGTGGCCATGACAGGGCAGGCGGTGAGTTCCTGGATGGCCTACATTGCCATGACAGGATAGGTCGAGCGCTCAGGAAGTTCGGCTGAGACGTGACGAGGCTCTGGAAGTTCCACAGAGATGTGAAGAGGCTCTGGAAGTTCCGCAGAGATTTGAAAAGGCTCTCGTAGTTTAGCAGAGACGTGAAGAGGCTCTTGTAGGTCAGCTCTGGTAGCACAGCAGAGACGTGAAAAGGCTCTGGTAGTTCAGCAGAGAAATACCTAGAATATCAAAATCAACTGCAGGCGGCAGATCCTTTTCCTATTTGGCGCCTAAACTCTGGAATAACCTACCTAACATTGTTCGGGAGGCAGACACACTCTTGCAGTTTAAATCTAGATTAAAAACTCATCTCTTTAACCTGGCTTACACATAACATACTAATATGCTTTTAATATCCAAATCCGTTAAAGGATTTTTAGGCTGCATTAATTAGGTAAACCGGAAACAAAAACACTTCCCATAACACCCTATGTACTTGCTACATCATTAGAAGAATGGCATCTACGCTAATATTTGTCTGTTTCTCTCTTATTCCGAGGTCACCGTAGCCACCAGATCCAGTCTGTATCCAGATCAGAGGGTCACTGCAGTCACCCGGATCCAGTACGTATCCAGACCAGATGCTGGATCAGCACCTAGAAAGGACCTCTACTGCCCTGAAAGACAGCGGAGACCAGGACAACTAGAGCCCCAGATACAGATCCCCTGTAAAGACCTTGTCTCGGAGGACCACCAGGACAAGACCAGAGGAAACAGATGATTCTTCTGCACAATCTGACTTTGCTGCAGCCTGGAATTGAACTACTGGTTTCGTCTGGTCAGAGGAGAACTGGCCCTCCAACTGAGCCTGGTTTCTCCCAAGGTTTTTTTCTCCATTCTGTCACCGATGGAGTTTCGGTTCCTTGCCGCTGTCGCCTCTGGCTTGCTTAGTTGGGGTCACTTCATCTACAGCGATATCGTTGACTTGATTGCAAATAAATGCACAGACACTATTTAACTGAACAGAGATGACATCACTGAATTCAATGATGAACTGCCTTTAACTATCATTTTGCATTATTGACACACTGTTTTCCTAATGAATGTTGTTCAGTTGCTTTGAGGCAATGTATTTTGTTTAAAGCGCTATATAAATAAAGGTGACTTGACTTGACTTGACGTGAACAGGCTCTGGTCGTTCAGCAGAAACGTGAAGAGGCTCCGGTAGTTTAACAGAGACGTGAAGAGGCTCCTGTAATTTAGCAGAGACGTGAAGAGGGTCTAGTGGATCCGTGGTGATTTGACTGGGTTCAGGAAGATCAACTGTGGCTTGACTTCGTTCAGGAAGATCAACGGTGACTTGACTCAGGAACATCAACGTGACTTGACTTTGCTCATAAAAATCAACGGTGACTTGACCTTGCCCATGAAGAACACTGGAGACTTGACCTTGCCCATGAAGATCATTGGTGACTTGACTTGACTTCTGAGGTCTAACTGTGGTAGTCCTTGACACATGAGTATTAATGGTGACTTGGCCTAACTCTGGAGGGTCAATGGGGACCTGACTAGACTCTGGAGGGTCAATGTGGACCTGAATCGACTCAGGATGGTGACCTGTGGCTGCCATCTTGTGCAGTAGCACTGTGCCGTCGGCCATTTTGTGCAGTGGTGCTGAGCTGGTGGCCATCTTGTGCAGTGGCGCTGGGCTGGCGGCCACCTTGTGCTGTGGCGCTGGGCTGGCGGCCACCTTGTGCAGTGCCGCTGGGCTGGCAGCCATCTTGAGCAGTGGCGCTGGGTTGGCGGCCATCTTGCGCAGAGGCATTTGGCTGGTGGCCATCTTGTGCAGTGGCACTGGGACGGCGGCCATCTTGGGCAGTGGCTCTGGCCTGGCGGTCATCTGGTGTTGTGGCCCTGGGCTGGCGGCCATCTTGTGCAGTGGCACTGGGCTGGCGGCCACCATGTGCTGTGGCGCTGGGCTGGCAGCCATCTTGTGCAGTGGTGCTGGGCTGGCGACCACCTTGTGCAGTGGTGCTGGGCTGGCGGTCCTCCTGTCTGGAGACACAGGTCTAGAGTCGGCCATCACACCTGGAGAGACAGGTGTGGCTGGGGGGTCCCACTGAGACCGATGTTGTAGGTACATGGTGAACCCCCAAAAATCTAGGATCTCCAGCTCCTTCATCTCCCACTCAGGCAAAGGGTTATCCAAACAAGCATTAAAAAGGTCTTTAAGTGCCTCATCACTGTATCCCAATCCTACCGCCAGGGTCCAGAATACTTGCGCCAAACCACCCACCTCACTCCCCTTTTGACAGAGGGTGGTTAAGTTCGAAAGTCTCCCCATCTGCTCCTCTATGGCGGCTGGGGAACGGATACGAAATCCCACACCGCTGGATCTGGGCCTGATGAAGTCCTTCTGTCACGAATCCACACAGGAAACGAGAGATCAAATAGCAGTATTTTAAAGGGGTAATCCAAGGTCAAAATCCAAAAAACAGGCAAGAGGTCATAACCATAAAATCAGTTCAAAACAATAAACAAGAAACAAGAAAAACACAAGGGAACATGAGAAAGCCGGGTGACGGAAAACAAGGACTCCATGAAACAGAATGAGACAGGCTGGTTTGTATGGACAGGTGAAAACGATGAAAGTGGAGACAGCTGGGTGCAATACCAGGTTTGCAATTAACAGTGATGAATGGGACAAAGGCTTGCTGGAAATGTAGTGCCTGCAGTGGGGTGACTATGGGGAAGTGAGACCACTAGTGGACACCCAGGGAAACACAGACCAGACACTGTGACACAGAGTCAGTCACAATGCCAGGTTTATTTTACAATAATATTCAAGTTCTAAGATTATCACAAATTAAACAAAATTTTGATCTTTCTTATTAAATCGTTGTATTCCACCTCTTACTACACTTAAGACACTTTGCTGTAGACCTATTCCACATAATAATATTCAATTAAAACTGTATGTTAACACGTAGGCGCTTGCTGCATGAATCTGTGAGTAAAGTTTACAAATTCATGGGAACGAATTGCGAAAGCATGCGCATGGATAAAAAAAAAAGTACGGTTTACAAAATCTGTGCGCACGGATTGGAAATTCATGGATACAGTTTATTAATCCGTGGGCACGATTTGTTAAACCGAGGGAACAGTTTAAGAATTTGTGAGCATGGTTTATAAACTGAGGGGACAGATTGCAAAACCGTCACTACGGATTGTTTTTTTCTCCTACAGGTGATGTGCCAGGCTCCATATGAAACAGTGCAGGCCGGTAAGAAATTTTGTCCGACTTGAGATGTCACATGTGGCATTAAAGTACCGTGAGAGTGTTTCGAGAGCAGCCGTCTTATCAGCTGCCGCAGTTTCTCCAGGGATGCGTTCGACTTGAAGCACGGCTACAGACGGCGGGAAAATTTGAATATTACTTAAGACCAATACAAAGAAATGATTTAAAAAACTTTTAGCCAACTGAAAAGTATGAACATGAAAAGTACGAGCATGTACAGCACTCAATACTTAGTTGGGGCTCCTTTTGCCTAAATTTCTGCAGCAATGCGGCGTGGCATGGAGTCAATCAGTCTGTGGCACTGCTCAGGTGTTATGAGAGCCCAGGTTGCTCTGATAGTGGATCTGGCATATCGCATTTTCCTCTTCACGATACCCCCATAGATTTTCTATGGGGTTAAAGTCAGGCAAGTTTGCTGGTCAATTAAGAACAGGGATACCAAGGTCCTTAAACCAGGTACTGGTAGATTTGGCACTGTGTGCAGGTGCCAAGTCCTGTTGGAAAATTAAATCTGCATCTCCATAAAGTTGGTCAGCAGCAGGAAGCATGAAGTGCTCTAAAACTTCCTGGTATACGGCTGCGTGACCTTAGACCTCAGAAAACACAGTGGACCAACACCAGCAGATGACATGGCACCCCAAACCATCACTGACTGTGGAAACTTTACACTGGACCTCAAGCAACGTGGATTGTGTGCCTCTCCTCTCTTCCTCCAGACTCTGGGACCCTGATTTCCAAAGGAAATGCGAAAGATAAACGTGATTCAATACAACATTGCGACTACAATACAAAAATGCTTTTACCGTTCTAAAAACACAGATTTCTTGTCATTGGGTGCGTTCCACTTGAAGCATGGCTACAGATGGCGATCTACAAGAGTAGCCGCTTGCGTCGGGGAAAGCTTAATTTGCGGTATTGGATGGGTACGTCTTGCCATCGGAGGGAAAATTTGTTTTAGCTGCGATGTGCATTGGTGTTCAATAGGTACGTGTCGCAGACTGAAATAATAATAATAATAATTATTATTATTTTTTTAATCGGGTAAGCTTTGCTGGTGGTCGGATGGAAAGTCCAAGATTGCTTAACGGGAAAGCTCTTGCAGCATCTGACAGGAGTTTAATACTCGCGATGTCATACGAGTAAGCTTTGCTGATAGTTGAACGGAGAAGGCAAAGGTTGGCTCAACCGGGAGCACTCTTGCACCGCCTGACAGGGAGTTCAATACTAAGGACGATTTGGTTGTCTACCGTGTCGAAGGCTTTTCGCAAATCCAGAAACACAGGGCATCCCTTTGTCCAAGTCGGCCTTTATGTTTTCTATCAAATAGCAGCAGGCTGCGTCGGTGGAATGGTTGCGTCTAAAACCGAACTGCATGGGGTGCAACAAATTATTACTAAGTGATCGGTTAGCTGCTCTGTGATGTAGTTACTCATTTCATTTTTGCTTCCAGATTTGTAAATTGGGGTTATAACTGCTGTTTTAAAGACACTGGGGAAGATACTCTCATCAATAGATTTATTCACAATATATGTAATAGCTGGTGTTAAAATCTCCCTATATGTTTTAATGAGAGGGCTATCAAGTCCCCAGAAATCTTTAGCTTTTGAGGTAGATAAGGATTGTATTATTTTATCTGTTTTAGAATATTCTTTGTGTTTAAAACACAGAACCTCATGATCATAAGTGGAGGGCTGAGGTGATAAACAAGGATGAGGCAATCCAGAGGCGTGTTGGATAATTTCACTCACTGAATCAATAAAATAGTTATTAAAGTAGTTTGAAACTGTTAGACCATCCTTGTGATTTTTGTCATCTATTTTCAGCTCTATTATTCCTCTCTTAATTTGCATCTTTCCAGTTAATTTGTCTATAGTTTGCCAAAGTTGTTTAGAATTGCCCTTTGCTTGTTTAATTATTTTCAGAAAAAAACATTGGTTTTGCTTGTCTTGCCCTAACATTTGTGCTTTTTTCAGTTTCTTATAAATATCTAAATGGGTAAAGTCTAATCTCACTGTAGTCAGCACAAACTGGGCTATAATAATATGTGAAATGCATGTATGTACATGATTGTGTTTTTGAGAAAATAAAAATGTTATGCGTGGTTAGTGAAAAACTAAAAATGAGAATGAAAAATGATTTGAATAAGGCAAAAAAAAACACACATAAAGAACAATGGCTCTCAAAAAAATGGATTTTTGAGAACTGGAGCTTGTAGCCAAGAATTGTTCTTTCTAAATTATGTGAAAATCATCTTGTTTACTCACTTACAGAAAACAATATATTGATTTAAATTTTCGAAGACACTTTTTGTTGGTAAAAGTCATATGCGAGTAGGCGTCAACTATCATGAATATCATTGTGATTTACACCTGAGAAGACAAAGGCCTGCATAATGAGCTGCATAATGAGCCTTTAAGTCAGCTGTGTCACCGAGAGGGGAAGAGTTACAAGAAAGAATGTGAGGACAAAATAAATGTATATAATTTCATGTTTGAAGTTTATTTAGAATATATTTAATTATCCCACAACATAATTTAATATCCACTTGGGGGAGCAGTTAAACAGTTTATTAGGAACAATCAAAGCTGACTTTCAAACTAATTTTTTTGCATCATTACTCCAGTCACACAACCCTTCAGAAATCCTTTTTAACAATCTTATTTTCTACAAAAAAAAACATTTATTGTTATTATTATTATTATTATTATTATTATTATTGCTGTTTTTTTAGGGGGGGTAAATTAAAAGAACACCATTTTTTGTTACATTTGTTATAAGTTACATTTATTTGTTACATTTATATTATTTATATCAAGCTTTTGAATGGTATAGTATTGTATATTGTTATTGAAACTTCATAATATTTCACTTGATTATACATTTAGTCAGGAATTATAGTTTGGAAAAAGTCCAACTAGTAAAATGTTTACACGTTATGTGAAAACTAGTACAAGTATATAAATAAATAAAAAGAGACTTACTCATGTTTATGATCTCTGCTGAATAAAGTGCTTCATTCTTTTTTTTTCTGAGAAAATCCATTTCTCAAATCCTCAACCACATCGCATCTTTTTGGGTTGAACTATGTCTTATTCCTCTCATCGCGAAGCAAACAGTAAAATAAAAGAACTTGAAGAACAATCTGGCTGCTTTTTCTTCTGTTATGGGCGTATTCAAGCTGCTTGATTCAGTTTGAATCTGAATAGCGCGTTCAGCGGGGGCGTGGTCACATTAGATATAATGAAGGGAGAAGTGAAAAACGGACATCGCATTGTTTTCATATGGATTACTTTATCACAGAATATTTGTTTTTGGCAGCACTTGTTTAGTTTAAAAGTAGACATGTCAGGTTTTCTATAGATATCTCTCATGTTTCTTCGTTGAGTATTCACGGAGTTACAATTCATTTTAATGACGTGTTTGTAAATGAAGATCAGCGCAGACAAAGGCTTCAGACAGCACACCTTGTTTGTTATCTTTATTTTATAAGTGCACAAATTTTTGTTGTTATTATGTCTGTATCCAAAAAAGTAGACCCTTTACAGATTCGATTGATGTATTGCTCTTATCTGTACGATTAAAACTGAAAGTGTAATTTAAGTTATTTTCGGGGTTATCAGGAGAAAACGACTCATAATGCGTATATGCATTAATCGTCTCCAGATCTGAAGTCACCTACAGGTAATGGTTCTTTGAATCACATGCCATTACTGTAACCCACCCTGTTAAAATCCACTTTGTGGTCATTTATCGTCCCCCAGGTCAATTGGGAAAGTACTCCTCTGGTACTACTTGGTGACTTCAACATCCACCTAGATAAACCCCAGGCTGCTGACTTCAAAACTCTGCTTGCCTCATTTGATCTCAAGTGAGTGTCTACTACAGCAACTCACAAATCAGGCAACCAACTGGACCTCATCTACACACGCTGTTGTGGACAACTCTTTAGTTGCTCCACTCCATATCTCAGACCATTTCCTCATTACTGCTAACCTAGCACTTACTCCTGAAGCGGCACACACTCCAACGCAGGTCATCTTTCGATGGAACCTACGCTCACTCTCTCCATCTCACCTATCTTCTGTGGTTTCATCCTCGCTTCCTGCACTCTCTCAGTTTTCAGCTCTGGACACGAACAGTGCTACGGAAAATCTTTGCTCCACTTTAACATCTTGCTTGGACAACTTTTGCCCACTGTTGTCTAGACCAGCACGCACCGCCCCATCTGCCCCCTGGCTGTCTAAGGTTCTCCGTGAACATCGCTCTAAACTCAGGGCTGCAGAGAGGAAATGGCATAAATCAAGAAACTCTACCGACCTCAGTGTGTATCAGTCTCTCCTCTCTTCCTTCTCTGCAAATGTCTTCACGGCTAAAACATCCTACTACCACAACAAAATTAACAGCTGTTGTGATGCTCGGACACTCTTCAAAACTTTCTCTTCTCTTCTTAATCCGCCTCCACCACCTCCTCCATCAACTCTTACAGCGGACGACTTTGCAGTTTTCTTCACAAAAAACACTAGAAACATCAGTGACCAATTCTCCACTAAGCAGGCTGAGGATAACTTCACAATGACCAACGCATACTCTTTCTCCTTCTCTCCACTCTCAGAGATGGACGTTTCCAAACTTCTCCTGTCCAATGATCCTACTACTTGTCCACTTGATCTCCACTCACCTCCTTCAAGCGATCTCTTCTTCAGTCGTACCTTCGCTTATTCACATTATCAACTCCTCTCTTCACTCTGGAACATTTCCCTCAGCATTTAAGCAGGCTCGGGTAAGCACACTGCTTAAGAAACCATCTCTAAATCCAGCGCTTCTTGAAAACTACAGACCGGTATCCCTTCTTCCATTCATTGCAAAGACACTTGAGCGAGCTGTGTTCAACCAGCTTTCTATGTTCCTTATACAGAACAACCTCCTGGACAGCAACCAATCAGGCTTCAAAAGTGGCCACTCAACTGAGAATGCTCTGCTCTCGGTTACTGAAGCCCTGCAACTGCCAAGAGCACCTTCAAAATCCTTAGTACTCATCGTACTGGACCTGTCTGCTGCTTTTGACACCGTTAATCACCAGATTCTCCTGTTCACCCTCAGAAAGATGGGCATCTCTGGAACCACACTCCTGTGGGTTAAGTCCAACCTCTCTGATAGATCCTTCAGTGTGTCTTGGAGGGGTGATGTTTCTAAGTCACATCAACTTGCTAATGGGGTTCCTCAAGGCTCAGTACTTGGACCACTTCTCTTCTCCATCTACATGACGTCATTAGGATCTGTCATTCAGAAGCATGGCTTTTTTATCACTGCTACGCTGATGACACCCAACTCTACTTCTCATTCCAACCAGATGACCCGATGGTAGCTGCTCGCATTTCAGCCTGTCTGAGTGACATTTCCAGCTGGATGAATGACCATCACCTTCAGCTTAACCTTACGAAGACAGAACTCATGGTGATTCCGGCTTACCCATTGCTTCATCACAACTTCTCTATACAGCTGGGTTCGTCAACCACTACTCCTTCCAGGACAGCCAGAAACCAAGGAGTTATGATGGATCATCAGTTAAGCTTCACAGACCACATTGCTACAACGACCCGGTCCTGCAGATTTGCCTTATACAACATTAGGAAGATTAGACCCTTCCTGTCAGAGCAAGCCACCACACTTCTTGTCCAAGCTCTTGTTCTCTCCAGACTGGACTATTGTAATGCTCTCCTAGCGGGCCTTCCTGCATGTAAGGTCAAGCCTCTGCAGTTGATCCAGAATGCAGCAGCGAGGGTCATCTTCAATGAGCCAAAAAAAGCTCACGTTACTCCTCTTCTCATCAGGTTATACTGGCTACCAGTAGCCATCTAAACATCTAAAGACTCATCTTTTTCGCCAGCACTTAACCAACTAATACTAGCACTTTTCCTTCTTTTCTTGTCTTTTCATTTAAAAAAAACCCTGGCTATGCGTTCTGTACTAGACTAACTGAGACTTGTCATGGCACTTGTATACTGTTGTTGTTCTCTTGTTGTCCTGACTGCTTCTATTTTTCTCATTTGTAAGGTGCTTTTGATAAAAGTGTCTGCTAAATGATTAAATGTTAAATGTTACTTTTTATATGTAGCGGACCAACTTTACTAATGGTTTGAAGTTTAATTAGTTGTCCATTTAGTCTAGAAATCACCGTAAGAGCTGAATGAAGAGATACAAAAATTTACATTAACATTATTAGACATATTCAGCGATTTTCACAAATATTTGTTTTAACTTACCGTATACAAATACACAAACCTTATGCCTTTTTGGGGGGTGCTGAATAAATTTTCCTTTCGTGTATGAGTTCTGTTAAGCCGTCATGAAGCGTTCGCTCTCCGTACCATTTCTCATTACTCAATCTGAGCACTGAAAGCAGATTCTGATTCAAAATAAAAGTCCCCCATAAAGAACGGAAATAATACAATCCTTTGTCAATTTTAAACATACAAAATATATCAAAGGCAACACAAAACAAATAGAGAAATTAAAGATAGCTCTTATTAAAGTCTGTTACACTCCAACCAAATTATAAATTTTCTCAAACTTGACTAATTTCTACTTATAACATTTGAGTGTATGTAAAAGTCCTTTTGAAGATGCATTTACTCCGCTTCCAACAACAAGACCAATTTCTGAGCTGGCCTTTCTACTATTGAGATTTTATGAATCCGTTCTTTTTTCTTGTTTAGTCTTTTGTCACCAAGTGCTACCTTGGCCTTTTTAACCAGTCTATCTAGACTCAGAACAGTCTCTGCAATCCTTCCTAATCTCCATTCACTCCTTGTTAATGTTTCATCAATGTCCATGATCACGTCACCAATTTGAAAGTTCCTTTTTGGAGCATGCCAGCATTGTCGAGCAGCAATGTTTGGAAGATACTCTATTTTCCATCTGCTCCAAAACTGTTCAGTAAGGTACTGCACACATCTCCATCTCTTTTTTGTATACACATCCTCTCTTATGAACTTTCCAGATGGTGGTAGGGCTGTGGTGGATTTCATGGTAATCGGATGATCAGGTGGGAGCTTCTAAGCATTCGGGTTGCCAGCTGTAAGGGGGCGACTATTGACTACTGCCATGGCTTTGTAAAACAAGGTGCGCAATAAAGCATCATCAAGCCTGCATGATGAAAGGGCGAAAGTAGCACTAAGAATACTCCATACAGTTTTGATTAGCCGCTCCCATAAACCCCCTGCATGGCTGGAATGAGGGGCATTTAGAAAAAAGTCACACTTTTTATCTGTCAGAAAATTAGTGAGCCCTTCTGGATCAAGTTACTTAAGTGCTGAGTTCAGTTCGTTTCTCGCGCCTACAAAATTGGTACTGCTGGATTCTCATCCGTTGGGACTTACAGCCATTGTTTAGGTTCTGTGCATTGACATATTTTTTGGACTCTAGTGAGCAGTCAAAAACAACAGCTAGCTTATCTGGCTTCTTTTGATGGTAGATGCCATGATGTGATATGTACCACTTGTCACCATTTGTTGCATCATCATTCACTGCTTCTACGTCACCTCTGTCAATGATGGCATTCATGTAAGTAACATAGTCTGTCTTGTATTTCTAATTTTTACAGAATTTCTTGTTCAAATCATTTAGTCTGACAACTGCAAGTTCTCTGTTGTCAGGCAAGTATGGTCGCTGCTTAAATGGAAGAGGCATTTCATCATTTTCTTGAGCATTTTTCTTTATTCCTTTTTTGAGTTTGTCTAGGAACATGATATCCTCTTGAGAGACTGTCTTGTCATCTGCTGTGACGTCCTTAAAGTCTGACTTGAATATATAAACTGTATCCACAGGTGTCAAAGCTGGTATCTCCTTTGTGGCTTTTCTGTGACAAAGAGTGAATCCTATTGATTCATTGATACTTGGTGCAGAATAGAGCCATGCGCGGGACGAATGTATGACCAGGCTGCTCCCGAAACCTATGTGTTCCACTCCCGCCCTCACCCGCCGACTTTATCTCAGAGCTTGTGAAAAATGTACACAAATGGGTACTCATACTAAATATTCGTTCAAGTTAACATCCAGAATAACCTCGAAATTATCCGGTCAATGCACATCCGTTTATTCACCACACAGACTTTCACAAGACACAGTACACCCTGGACTTAATTTCCCATAAACCCCTGCCTAGGAACACATTATTGAACCACACCTGTTTCCTATCAGTGACACTATAAAGGTTGCACTCATCCACACTCACATTGCAAAGTCTTGTTTATTTCTGTCTGGCATTTCTGAGTGTTTTCCCTGTGTGTGTTCCTTCCCTGTCTGATCTTGGATTGTTTATACCGACTGTGATTCTCTGCTGCCTGCCCCAACCTCTGTTTGTTACTGTTACTGATTCTGGATATACCTGACATACTTGACGCAGTGCTCTGATTTCTATGTGTCTGACCATCTATCTCTTTATTAAACCACTGCATATGGATCCGAACGTCTCTGACTTCATGTTGCAAACCGATTTTAAACATGATTGCATTTAAATAATATGAAGTAACCAATGTTAAACCAAAGCACCACACATGACAAAATTTTTTTTTTTCAATTAGCGTTATAAAACATTAACCGTTAAAACAAAACCGAAACTAGCGGCACTTCAGTTTTTAAACCCAGACAAGGCCTACTGCATACATGCACCAAACGATTAATTACAAAATAACATTTAACATTAAACAAACTCAGAGAACTTTGAAAATATGCTAGATATAATGTTAACAAAATAAATACAAAACGAAATAAATAAAACAAAATAGAATGCTTTAAAAAAATATAACACAGACTTCACATTCACAATAGCTTGCCTAACAGGCTATTGCAAAAAAGAAAATAAATAATACTATATATATATATATATATATATATATATATATATATATATATATATATATATAAACAATTAGGCCTACTAGATAAATTTTATGTAGAAATTCTCGGATCGTTGTCTAAAATAATGCATGCTGATAAATAGCAATTTTCCAAAACGAAATTCTTACATGCTTTTAATTTTATAAATTGCATTAGGCTAATTAAAATGTATTCAATATAATAATCGAATAATCTAATAATAATCTAACTTTAGCAAGCATAGCCTACCTAAATTGCAAAAACTGAAGAAGTGTATTCGATTTTCGTTCACTTTGTGTCTGTGAAAATAGCTTCAGTTGTTGTGCTATAGAACATTCAAAACAAGGTCATTAAAACACAAACACACACACACACACAAGATGAAATGTGATGAAAGTCATGAAAATTTGGAAACTCTTTGCCATCCATGAGTGCTGTTGTGACTTGGCGGTTCCATCGGGAAGCTGCCCAGTCAGGAAGTTTTTTGACCAGCTTCTGGTTCTCCTCAGAGTCATTTAATATTTCCAGAACTTTAACGTGAGGCATGGCTTGCAAGCAGGAATTTAAGAAGTCTGAAAATGTTCTTAGACCTTCTGCGTCTTTAGACTGTATTTTAGGCCACTTAGCTTTTCCCGAAACACTCTTTGAATAACAAAGGGCTGGCCATACCTTTGGTTAAGGTTGTCCCAAGCGTCTTTGTAGGCTTCTTCATCTTTTCGATAAAAAGTGCTCTCAAAGTTTTCATGTGTTGAGACACTCAAATACTTTTTTAAATAATAGAGTTTGTCAGCTACTGAGATGCCTATTAATGACATAAATGATGCTTTCCAGTCTACAAACTGAATAGGGTCTCCGTTGAACACTGTAGGCTCAGGTACAGGTAACCTGTTTACAGATCGTACTTATGAATTGTAATCAGATACATTACATGACAAAAACATGAAATTCCCAGCAATATCACTGCTAGGTCAAATATTAAATAATAATAAAAAACACTAGAAGTGTATATGACTGTATCAATAAAAAACATCAAACAATAGCTACACTGCAAACATGAATTTTGGAAAAGACTAAATTCACACAGCAATGACATTTCTATATATCTCAAAACATTTTAAGTGCATAATAACAATGAGGAAAAAACTAACAATATTACAAAAATGAATATTAAAGAATATAAAACTCTCAACAATAATATTGTTAATATATGTATTATGTATATATATATATATATATATATATATATATATATATATATATATATACATATATATATATATATATATATGTGTGTGTGTGTGTGTGTGTGTGTGTGTGTGTGTATCTATACACACACACACACACACACACACACACAAATATATATATATTAAATATATTAAAGACCATCTCTAGGTCAAATCTTTCATCTCAAAACAGCTTTCCCTATCCAATCTTTCTTTTCCCCTCGTCTCAAGAAATATCTGCATCCACACGAAACAACAAAACCGACACAAAACGCTGTAATTCTGCCAAAAAGATGACATGGACTATGTACATAAAATTGTGATCAGTTGTAGCCGCACTGGGTTGTACATTATAATTAACTCAAATGATATATAGGGAATTTTAATACTTAATCAGGAATATGATTAATATATATATCTCAAATGACAGTTACATTAAAATGATTGAATATGAAAAATAGGTCAATTGTATATATCAATAACTAATTACAAGGCACTGTAATTTATTCATTAATATGTCAATATTCCATTCTTCATACCAATTATAGTGATATCTCTTACTGTAAATTACCGCAAATCAAACAGTGGTTTGTCCAGCAAACGGCCGTAAGATTAACTTATCAACTTTAATTAAAGTTATCACTTCTTATAATTCAAGGAAAAATATTCTCTGGCCATGAAAACATTATCCTATCATTATGAAATTTCGGTTACTAAAAAGTAAAGAGCTTGTAGCTAAAGATCAGATATTTCATTGACTCGTGATGTGAGCGTTTCAGACAGAGGCAATCATGAATATATATTGTTTTTAATAATTGAACTAATAATACATCAAACTACAAATCACACAGAGTAAATACGTGTACGACAATACAGACAGTAAACTTTGTACAAGACATAACGGAATCCAAATGAGGGAGAGAGAGAGAGAGAGAATGAGTGAGAGAGGATAGGCGCGATCACAGAATAAGCTCAGCAAACTCAAAGACAGTAACCCTTGAAAGACAACAACGAATCAAATCACCTTGAAAATGTAATAGACAAACTTTAAGCAGCATTTAAATCTCCATAGAGAATGATACTTGCATGCGGTCTCTTTGTGACTCGCCAGACCAGCGTGCGTGGTCCTTTGTAGCTAGGCGTGTTCTGTCGTGTCTTCCGGGGCTGCCGTGGAATCGCAAACGTAATGATTCAGAATTCGTCTTCCTCGTGTAGAGAGGAACTTAGTAAGTAAAAGAAATGAAAACAACAAAGATGAAAGCTCCCGAAGGAGCCATGAGAATGGCTGCTGAGAGGGACCAGACAGGGACAAGAGAGCGAAGAAGAGCAAGAACAACAGAAGACAGGGAGGAACTTCCTGCGTCAGTTCTACTTATGGAGTGACTGGTTCACGCCTCTGTTTGCGCGAACAACCAATGAACGACCGCGATCTGAAGCGGGAAAAAGTTCCTTTGTCTCTGGGGAAACACCCATTTCTAATAACTTATGGCTTATCGGATCTCAGCAGTGATATTCTAGCAAGTTCGTAATTCCAGATTAATACATTTTTCATAAATTTCCTTAATATAAGTGAGTCCGTCAAAGCATGGCGATTAAAATGATACCAAAAATTACATATATAATTTATAGAAACATGACGTTACATTCATATGCAGAATTACACACATTTAAAGTTTGATTAACACACGATAAACATTGCAGATACTCCAATTTATATGGAAAACATCTAAATGCACCATAAAGGCAAGACAGTCAATATGTTTAGAAATACGTTTTAAAAAGGTACCAGTGATCTGGCTTTGCTGTTCTGTCAGTTAGGTCATAAAGTTTTACGATCTGGTCAGGGGGATAGGGTTACAACTCATGATTCTATTTGAGAACATTAAAATTAGGAGAAACATTTCCAATTTACATGTCAGCAATTTATAATACTCGCATAACAGGATTAACCATTTTATGCAACACTCAAACCTATTCAAAATACATATTATTAAGGACTTACATAAAGAGCATAAAGAAAGGTTTGTGTGTGTGTGTGTGTGTGTGTGTGTGTGTGTGTATGTGTGCTTATGTGTGTGTGTTGTGGAATGTCTTTCATTTCTCGTTTGAGGCTGCTCATGTGTCTGTGGAATTTCTCGTCCAGAGTGTCGTAAATAATTTAAATCCAGCCAGGCTGGCGCCAGGCCAGGCATTTAGTTTAGAGAGAGTTGGGTTTATATGCCTGAATTCAAAATCTACAAGATTTGGGTTTGCATTGTTTTAGATTCAATGAACCGTGATTCATTAGTCCAGAACAAATGAATCGATGAACTGCATATCCGTTACATCCCCCCTTTCTGTCGGATGAAGTCCCTGTGTGGACATCATCGGACGGCAATCATCACGATGGGCAGATGACAGGTGAATCATGATGGTCGTGTAGCAGGTGGATCATGATGGCAGGTGGTTCATGATGGCAGGTGGTTCCTGGAGCTGAGGATTCAGCTTGATGAGGTTCGGTGTTGTCTTTGACTTGGCACCCCCTTTCCGGGGATTCCATCGGAGTCCTCCAGCCACGGTTGTCGTGAGTTTGGCTGTAGAGGTTTGCATCTCGTTGAGTCTCCTGTGTAGGATGAAGGTCACGACAAGGGTCAGGGTGTGACCGATGACAGTGGAGATGCACCGTGCAGTGTCGGCAGCAGTCCAGGCTCGGAACCGCAGATGACGGGTTCAGAACGGGCTGTCGAGACAGTGCTTGGAGGGCTGTGTCGATGGGAGTAATGTCAATGTGTTGGGTGGCAGTGTCATGCTGGTCGTAGGTCAGTGTAGCTGTGTTCACAGGAGTGTTGACGAGCCATCTGTCACCTACAATCTCTGCTTGCGTTTCTGTGACTTGTGTACGAGGCTTGGCTTCGTCAGGGTAGCGTGTGTCGCTGACCAGGGGTTGCAACCCGCAGATTCCTTCAGCGTTGTGTCTGAGGAAGGGTTTGCTAAGGCAGAGATAATGAATGTCTTTGGTCAAAGTACACATGTGCAGGTTTGGGGCCAGGTATAGCTGTGTGTCGCTATCGTGGTAGTCCACCACATCTGGAATGTGTGTCTTGGTGTGGGTGTTGCTTTTCCACAACCTGACATTGACAATGTCTTTAAGTCTGTAGACTTGGCTTGACTCGCTGATGGGTTGGTTCAGGAGCACATCCACTTCTCTCTGTTTGGGATTGACGTGCAGTAGGATGGCGCTATCCAGAGAGTTGGCCAGGTGTATTTGTAGCAGGTCAGCTGGAATGGTGATGGCGTAAGCCAGCACAGTTAGCACAAGGCTTAAGGGTATCATGTACGGTGGGGTTTTACCCGTGGTTATGCTGTCATTGGAGGAGCTATCCTCCCACAGCAGGTCTGTCGTTAATGATGTAACCAGCTGGTCTGGGCAAAGTCATTATGGAAGACAGTAAACACCGGTTTCATGGAGTTCACGGTCTGGTTCGCTGCATTGACACTGGACATACCAATGTTAAACAGAGTTCTGGCAGCAGCAGCGGCTCTGAGCAAAGCTCCGGGAACTGTTTGGAGCGGTGGTGGTGTCCACCTAACTCCATTTGTGTAACAGTCCCTTTCTCATGTTGGCTGAACATGTGTTTGACATCGGCCTCAGTGTGAGTGAGGGAGTCCTCTGGTGCTGCATTGTGCAGCACATGATGCATCATGGAAATATATTGGCATTTTCCCCCTTTTGCTCCGTGGCATTACAAGCCCTGGCATTGTGATGTCAGACGGTGCACAACCCACAATGTTGTTCTGTGCACGCAGCATGTACTTTGTATCATGCAGTGGTCTGGGGCATTGGTTGTCAGTGACTGTAGACTGGTTGCCAGGGTGGATGGAGGGGTCTGAGAGGTGGTTAAACAAAGTCATTATGGAGGTTTCAGAAGCCTGCATGTCCGCTATGTTGCTCTTTGTAGACAGCGGAGCCAGCGTAAGCGGTTCTGAGGTAGGTGGTTTAGCTAGTAAAGTTCTTATGCTGTGTGTCATCAATTTAACCTTGAAAGTGGGTGGGTGGGTTGGGAGTGACCACAGCCTGTTGTTTAGTGCGCCAGTTTTGGCAAGGGTGTCAGTTTGATCTTTTAAGTCCTTGTCTAGACCTGGTAGCTTCGAGTTTCCTTTTACCTTCTTCCAGTACACAGTCACATTGTTTGTTTTTGTGATGTTATCACATTGCTGGAACAGGTGTTGGTGTTTGACTGGCTTGTTGTTTGCAGTTTTGAAACCATTCTGTTTACAGCACGGAAGATGGCACACGAAACTGAGTCTAGCATAATTACAGTCTGTACAGATTTTGTTCAAACAGATGTTGAATTCAGCTGGTGAGTCGGCAAATTCGAATGGACACCTGTTGAAGGTGAACTGTCGGTTGCCAAATGTGAATGCCAGCTTGTGTTGGTTTTCCGGGTGCACCGGAATGGTCCAGAATCCAGAGGCCACATCAAGTGTAGGGAGGATTGTGGCTCCTCTGATTCGGGGCATTTCTTGTTCCAGCTGGGTCTTGTGCCATCGTGACAGCAGCACCTGTTGATTCAGTTTCTTGTAGTCAATGGTGGGTCGCCCCTCGCAGTTAGTTTTGAGGGCAGGCCAGATGAGGGCTGAGTAGGTGCTGTTGCATGGATGGATGACACCTTTCTCCAGCATAGATTCGATGATCTCCTGCACTGGTTTGTGTGAGGCGATGGGAATCTTGTCCTGTTTGACAGAAGTGGTAGGAGTATCAGGGTGCGTAGGTATGCGCACCGTGTGTAGGTTGGTAAGACCACAGTCTAAAAAGTCTTTGGCACAGGATTCTTTGAGCTTATAAAGAACTTGTCTGAGTCTTTGGCTATCTGTATCGCTCTGAAGTGCATGAGCATCTTGTAGAATTTGCTGCACTTGAGATTGAAAACCTGTATAAGGCTCCTCCGTTGGTGTGTCATCAGTCAGTTTGGTATTGAGAGGTGTAGCAGCTTCATCAGTCTCACTGACGTTCTGGTGGGAGACTGTGTATAATGCGAGGTGTTGGTCATCTGTCAGATCCATCTGCACACCTGGTCTTTGCTCACCGACATGACAGATGTGATTGCAACGAATTTGAAGGGTGCAGTGAACAATGTGTTGTTTGTACTCCCTTCGGGTATCAGTGCAGGTGGAATGGGCCCAATGACAGGTAGTACAAGTTCAAAGTCATTAAAGTCATGGCTCACTAGCCATCCCAACCAGTAGGCCTTGGGAATGTTGATGTCAGTTGCCATGCAGTTGTTGCACAGGATGTACACTATACAAGATGACACTTCAGTGAGGGGTGTGGCTTCAAGTGTGAGTCCGAGTTCCACACATTCAGGTGAGGATTGGAAGAAACCCAGCGTGTGGTTTAAGGTTTGACCAAATTGCATGTTGAGCCGAACAGCGACCCCTTTGGTGTAAGCTGGTACCACCGTATCCTGTTCGTTGATTAAGGTGCAGAGGAGTGAACTTGAGCCTTTGTCTGCCGTCGGGGCTGTGTACACATGGCTGGCTGCTGGGGTTCCCGTGACCTCCGTGACCTGGCAGTCTGGCTCTGTGGGAGTTCCTGTGACCTCTGTGACCTGACAGTCTGGCTGTGGCAACCTGTGTGGCTGGAGGGAAAGAGGTTCTCGCACTTGAGCAAAGTCTTTTAGCTGTTTGAAGTTCAGTAAAGGGTCAAAGTGGTCTAGCAAGTCTTTGCCAATGAGAAATGCAAGAGTGTTCATTGGTGAGACATAAATACTATGTACTAGACTCATCGGACCGATTGTCAGGTGAATGGAAGCAACCTGTTCAAACCGGATGTCATTCTGGCTGTACGACTGTACATTCAGTTCACAAGTTTGAGGTGTAAAAGTTCGATCTTGTCTCTTAGCTTCAAATTGGAGTCTTTTGAAAACGTGAGATGAGATCACCGTAAGGTTTGATCCTGTGTTGATCAGGTCTTCCATGCTCACTCCTTTTTGGCCCACCCCCTTTTCGACAAGGCTGCCCAGGAATGTTGGCATCGGGGCAGGTGTAACGATCGATGGGTGGTTAGGACTAGTCTTGTGTAGCTCGCTGCAAAGGCAGGTAGTCAAAACAGCATTTTCTGGTACCTTGTGTTTGTGGTACCTGGTGTGAGGACGTGTGCTGTCTCGTTCAGGGTGTGCAGCTGTCAGCTGTGGAGCTTGGGTGATGCTGTCACCTTGTGATGTGACAGTTAGCTCTGTGGTCTGTGGATGACGAGCAGTGTTCTGGGTGCTTGGCTCATACAGATGGCAGTTAGACAGGGTGTTGGTTTCAGTTCTTATGCTTAGACATAAGATGTCTGGTTCATCTTCCTTGTCTTCCTTGCAAGTTTTCATGTAAAGAATCTCTATTAGCACCCTCAGGATCTCTGCTGTCTCAGACATGGCTGCCCTGTGTTTTTCTGACATGGGCTCAGGATTGAGCTTACCAGTGTCATGTCGAGAGTGGTTCCACTGCCGGCTGTCGGGGCTTTGTGTCCTGGAAGGTGGGGATCGGCCCCTTTTGGGTCGCCGGTCCCAGAATCTTTCAGAGCGCTCGCTCTGGTGCTTTGGACGAGCACCACCATGATTGTGTTGCCCTCTGCTGGCTTGGAACGGTATTGACTCTCTGTAAAAAGGTCTGTGACTGTGGTTTTGCAGGGCGCCCTCTAGGGTTAACTCCAAGCAGTGCTCAGAGAAATAGATTGTGGGGTTTTTCACAGTCTTTTTAGAAATTGTCTTTTGCTTGGTGCAAGCCTTGTGGGCTAAGTTCTGTAACTCTTGTGTAATCGTGTTACGCGGACACGCTGGGACTCTGAGATGAAAACTCCAACTGGCTTGTAGGTTTCGGAGGAACAGAGTTTTTAAGTCGACATCCTGTTCCATACCTGGTTCGTTGCATGCTCCGAAGTAGGCTTTTCGTAGCTGACTATAGAAAGTCTGTGGGTTTTCAAGTCGGCCCTGTTTGAGGTCCATAGTGTTAAGGAGCCCATGGTCTGAGTCTGGCTTAGAGAATTCAAGAACCAAAGTTTTTAGCAGTTGCTGGTAGTCCGCTTTGACAGTCTCTGGTTGACAATCCAGAAAACTATGCAATTCACGGCTGGACGTGATTTTTAACAGGTACAATGTGTTCATAGCTGTCACGTTGGTGACAGTTTGCAAGTGAAGGTCAATGTCTTGTAAATAAGCGTGAATGTCATGTCCTCCTGCAGGATCTGGATTGAACGTAGGGATGTTTCTGGCTATCTTGTCAAGTTCTCGGTGAGCCGTGCAGGGTTTAGTGGCATGCGTTCTCTGGAAGGGTTCTCCCCCCTCCGTTGTTGACAGGTGTTCTTGTAAGCTGGCTGGTGATTTCTTGAGCCGTGGGCTTACACCCCCTTTTTCAGCTCTGGGTTCTTGGCTGAAAGGGTTGGAGTGGCAGGCCGGGAGAAACTCTGTGGTGTGCTTTTCTCCGATCCAGCCACTCTGTAATCTGTGAGAATGTTTCAGTTCTGTGTGAACAGTGTCAAGTTCATCTTGGAGCTTGTCTCTCTGCAGAGTAAGCTCGTTGATTCTAGCTCGGGCCGCTTGCAAGTGTGTTTTGCAGGCCCAGGTTTTAGAGTCTCTTTCTTTAAGTTCAGTCTCTGCTCTTTTTAGGAGAGCGTCACCTTGCTGGAGTTTTTTGTTGAGTTCTTTTCTGGCTTCTCTCTCCAGTTGTTCTCTTTGATGCTGGTTCTGGGTCTCGAGGAGGAGCTGATCAAGGCGACTCTGGGTTCGGCCTGGTCCTTCCAGGCCTCCTCCGCTTGAAGCTTAAGCGTTGCTGCTTGATGTTCAAGGTTGATGTTGCTCTGTTCAACGAGTCGTGACTGGGCGATGAGAATGTGAACTAGGCTTCCGAGGATCCTGGCGAGTTCTTTGTAGTAGTCACTTTGGGTTGGATCGTGTGCCATCAGTTCATCTAGCTCGGTGTCTAGTTGCTCTGGGTGCTGCAGGTTACTGTCGTCCTTGGGCAGGAAAGGGGTCGCCACTGCTTTCAACCATGTCGAGAGGTGGCCCCCGTGGACTGCTGGACTGGATGACTGGAACATCCTGGCTCACTGTAGGTGAAAGAAGCACAGCACACACACAAAAAGACCAATGCAAGTCGGTTCTACGGTTAACGAGGTATATTCATACGGGCTGTGCCGTTTATGAGAATTTTGGGGCTAACTGATGCAAACAGTCAGACAGATCAGTAGCCAATTAACTTGGGTCAACGAAGGACCTGAAATAGAGATTTGACAGGCAGTAGCCTGGCGGGTCGCGTGATGACACCGGCTGCTGGTTGTCGCTCTACTATTTAGCTTCTTTGGTGGCTCTCACAGGTTACTGTCTCTATGTGAAATGAAAGCAACAAATCACAACAGAACAGAGGATAGAAAAAGATCAAAGTAAAACACAACACTTGAAATGAGATAAAAACAATAATAACACGATGTGTTAGTGAGGATAAAGGGAAGTCGTGGCCTAATGGTTAGAGAGTCGGACTCCCAATCGAAAGGTTGTGAGTTCGAGTCCCGGGCCGGCAGGAATTGTGGGTGGGGGGAGTGCATGTACAGTTCTCTCTCCACCTTCAATACCACGACTTAGGTGCCCTTGAGCAAGGCATCGAACCCCCAACTGCTCCCCGGGCGCCGCAGCATAAATGGCTGCCCACTGCTCCGGGTGTGTGCTCACAGTGTGTGTGTGTGTGCACTGCTCTGTGTGTGTGCATTTCGGATGGGTTAAATGCGGAGCACAAATTCTGAGTATGGGTCACCATACTTGGCTGAATGTCACTTCACTAAGGTGGCCTAAGCCTACTGCTAGGTTTTAAGATAGGGCCGACAGGTGAGTGGGGCTATCTGGGTAGGAAACCTAGAAAGATGGTGTGGCTTGAAGAAGCAATGGGTCAAACACTTAAAATATATCCGGGGGAATATCTAATATTCTGTGGCTTATAATAAGTGGATGGGTTTTATCACATTTGGTTCACCTGGGTGAATTGAAGCCATTCAGGTGGAAACCAGTGGCTTGGTCAACCTCTCCGGCGCTCCCCAAACACTCAACCACAGTGTCCCCGGCCCTCTGTTACTCTGGTGTTGTGCCCTCTCAAACAGCTTGTGACTTTTAACACAACCTGGCAACACCAAGATGTCAACCGCCAGACAGCACTGCAAAATTGGGCTGTTCCCTAGAACCCTCTCTTAAAAGAGATTGGCCCCCGTTTTAGGCCTCGGATTAGGTACTGGTCCCAGAGATTGTGTTGTGTGTGTCGGCTGGACAGATTGACTACCTTTGGAGTGCCAAATTGCTGATGTCTCCACTGCATGCCGCAACGGACAGAGATAAGAGGAACCGAGTTTCACTCACAGCCAGTGTCGGTAACGCTGGTCGGCCAACCTTGCTCACTGGAAACCCGAGATGACTGTCCAATCACCAAGGGAGTTCTACAATCAAATACACAAAGGATGAACAAAGGAAACTTAAAGGTTTTAAAGGAAACTTAAAGGTTAAGGTTTTCACCACAAGGGGGCGTACTCCCTCTCTGTGCTTAGCCTGGTGAGCATAAAACTTAATTCAAATCAAAAATTCAAAACTGGTTTAAATCGAAATTTAAAATAAGCATGTAAGAAGAATTAAAAAATCAGAACAATATCCTATTATAACCAATGATGACAGTAAGGTATCATTAATAATTATGAAATTAATCCAAAGAGGGTAAAAGTGGAAATATGTAATTCAAAACAGAATTGAAAAGAGAGCAAAGAGAGCTGAAAGCTGTGAGTCGATTATTTTTTAGGAGACCGCCACTAGATGGCTTACTTCCTTCTAAGTGGGTCAATCAGTGGTTGACCTGAAACATCTAGATTTCCACTATTAAACAATTACATTTTAATTCAAATCATGTTTGAACCAAACTCAAAGTAAATGTAAACAGTCAAAAGAGAAAAATTGTCTAACCTGAAATAATATTCGCACGAGCAAAGCTGTAAATGCAAATAATTATTGAGAATTTAGACATCTAATTCAATAAATCACAAGGGAATATAGATTTAGCAGTGAGCGCATTATCTGAAACGGCCACGAGATGGCGTAATTGCACTCATGCAGGCTTGACATCAGAAGGCAGGGCGTAATTTTGAACTTCTAAACAAATGACGCCCTCTGGTGTTTAGTAAGCTGAATTACAGCCAATTTCAATATGACTTAGAATCTGATCGTTTGTCAGGCTGATTTTCTGCATCAAAATCACAACTAACAAACAGACAAAGGTTTTATGACCTTTGCGGTGCTATATTAAAAAGAGCGTGAGGCAGGATCCCTTCACTGCCAAACACACAACTGTTAACAACAGGTTTTGTCCATCTGTTGACTCCCATAAACATTTAACAAAATAGCACTTATGATTTAAATGTTTTAGGTTTACAATCGGGTAGCTAAGCCAATTTTAGACCAGGAGTTTTTATTGTTTATTTTTGAATATCACTGTGGTTCACCACGAATTCAATAACGATATTTAATAAACAAGGCCTTTTTAACTGAATCAGAGGAACATCGCTCATGTTCAGATTTACATATTTGCCACTAGGAAAAAAAAAGAGATTTCTTCGTCTTTTTAATAGTCGGGTTATTAATATTAAAATGTTCTCACTGCAGAGAGATCTTGGTCTTTTTTAACAGGAGACTTTTAACATTATACTGCAGTTTACTTTCATTAAAATAACAGCGACTATACTGTTAGGTATACGTGCTGACTGATTTTTACCGCTTTTGCCTCAGTCAGTTTGGAGTGAGTTTGCGTCTTGCGACTTATCTCACAAGTACATAATTTCATAGCGCACGTGCAGAAATTATTAATAACCATATACACAGATTGAACTGGATTGCTCACAAAACGAAGTTTGAAATGCGCGCGTTCCTCGACCAATTAATATGTAGCCGCACTGGGTTGTACGTACATTATAATTAACTCAAATGATATATAGGGAATTTTAATAATTAATCAGGAATATGATTAATATATATATATATCTCATATGACAGTTACATTAAAATTATTGAAGATGAAAAATAGGTCAATTGTATATATCAATAACTCATTACAAGGCACTGTAATTTACTCATTAATATGTCAATATTCCATTCTTCATATCAATTATAGTGATATCTCTTACTGTAAATTACAGCAAATCAAACAGTGGTTTGTCCAGCAAACGGCCGTAAGATTAACTTATCAACTTTCAATAAAGTTATCACTTCTTTTAATTCAAGGAAAAATATTCTCTGGCCATGAAAACATTATCCTATCATTATGAAATTTCGGTTACTAAAATGTAAAGAGTTTGTAGCTAAAGATCAGACATTTCATTGACTCGTGATGTGAGCGTTTCAGACAGAGGCAATCATGAATATATATTGGTTTTTAATAATTGAACTAATAATACATCAAACTACAAATCACACAGAGTAAATACGCATACGACAATACAGACAGTAAACTTTGTACAAGACATAACGGAATCCAAATGAGGGAGAGAGAGAGAGAGAATGAGTGAGAGAGGATAGGCGCGATCACAGAATAAGCTCAGCAAACTCACAGACAGTAACCCTTGAAAGACAACAACGAATCAAATCACCTTGAAAAGGTAATAGACAAACTTTAAGCAGCATTTAAATCTCCATAGAGAATGATACTTGCATGTGGTCTCTTTGTGACTCGCCAGACCAGCGTGCGTGTGTGCGTGGTCCTTTGTAGCTAGGCGTGTTCTTTCGTGTCTTCTGGGGCTGCTGCGGAATCACACGATATTTGAAAAGTCCAACAAATGTAATGATTCAGAATTCGTCTTCCTCGTGTAGAGAGGAACTTAGTAAGTAAAAGAAATGAAAACAAAGGAGATGAAAGCTCCAGAAGGAGCCATGAGAACGGCTGTTCTCTCAGCCGCCGTGCTGAGAGGGACCAGACGGGGACAAGAGAGTGAAGAAGAGCAAGAACAACAGAAGACAGAGAGGAACTTCCTGGGTCAGTTCTACTTATGGAGTGACTGGTTCACGCCTCTGTTTGCGCGAACAACCAATGAACGTCCGCGAACTGAAGCGGGAAAAAGTTCCTTTGTCTCTGGGGAAACACCCACTTCTAATAAGTTATGGCTTATCGGATCTCAGCAGTGATATTCTAGCAAGTTCGTAGTTCAAGATGAATACATTTTTCATTAATTTCCTTTATATAAGTGAGTCCGTCAAAGCATGACGATTAAACCAAAAATAACATATATAACTGATAGAAACACGACGTTACATTTATATGCAGAATTACACACATTTAAAGTTTGATTAACACACGATAAACATTGCAGATACTCCAATTTATATGTAAAACATCTAATGCAGCAAAAAGGCAACACAGTCAATATGTTTAGAAATACGTTTTAAAAAGGTACCAGTGATCTGGCTTTGCTGTTCTGTCAGTTAGGTCATAAAGTTTTATGACCTGGTCAGGGGGGTAGGGTTACAACTCATGATTCTATTTGATAACATTAAAATTAGGAGAAACATTTCCAATTTACAAGTCAGCCATTTATAATCCTCGCATAACAGGATTAACCATTTTATGCAACACACAAACCTATTCAAAATAAATATTATTAAGGACTTACATAAAGAGCATAAAGAAAGGTTTGTGTGTGAGTGTGTGTGTGTGTGTGTGTGTGTGTATGTGTGTGTTGTGGAATGTGTTTCGTTTCTCCTTTGAGGCTGCTCACGTGACTGGAATTTCTCGTCCAGAGTGTCGTAAATAATTTAAATCCAGCCAGGCTGGCGCCAGGCCAGGCATTTAGTTTAGAGAGAGTTGGGTTTATATGCCTGAATTCAAAGTCTACAAGCTTTGGGTTTGCATTGGGTCTATACTAAGCAAGCTATGATGACTTTCACCTTCATATTTTAGTGCGGATGTATACTTGCTGAATCTGTAGGGGGCGAGAACGAGTCTTTGAACCTGTGTGTATGCCTACTGTGAAATTAATTTTACTGTCTATGGAAATTACCTCATCAAACGTGACGTGCTAACACGGTGTGCACGCAGAGAGAGAGTTGCGTATCACGGACAGCGACACTGAACCGAGCTCTCTTCTGCGAAGTTCACCTCGAAGTCCCTCCTGCACTTGATCTAACAAAACAACAAATCGCAGTTTGAACAAACAAAAAGATGTAAAAGAGCCCAATTCAGCAACGTGGTGTTCAGGTGTTCAGGGCTCACGCAGAGAAAGGCATCTAAAAACACTTGAACATCGAATCAGCTTCTTTTTGCTCTTGTGCTGACAAATACATACAAAATATGTCAAAATACCAGCCTTAGAAAGTATGCTCGAAAAGACTGTCAGTTATTTCTTAAGTGAAAGTAAACAGTTGAAAAAAATGGAATGTGTATTATATTGATGTGTTCATTGTCTCTTAAAGTTATCGTGCCTAATTTAGCTACTGGCTGCTGTAATGTTAATCCAAGAAAATGAAAGAAAATCACTCACTGCTCTTGACTGAATTACTTTGTAGTTTTAACAAGAATTAATGCACAGTCAAACCAAAAATTATTCAGACACCAGATATAATTTTTGATATATTTGACTAGTAGGTAAAGGACACTATAATACATTTATGTATTAAGTGAGTATAGCAAAATTAAGTGAACTGTGACATATTATACCCAAAGAATCTTCATACAGTGAACTACTAGTGAAATTGATAAAAGAAATTGTATATCAAAAATTATTCAGCACCTTATAAAGCACCATGTATTGCTTATGTTTTTTTTTTTTCTGAATTGCTAATGCAACCTTTTCACACCACAGTCTGAACAAAATTAAGCATTGCTTGGTAATTGTTCAACAAAGTATTGATGGTAGTGCAAATATTGTCATAATAACAGTTGTCTGTAGTTTTGGTTGATTGTAATCCATTACATACATTTCTATCAAAGTTATGACATTATCAAGACAAATTTGTTCTAACACAGTTTAACTCTAAGTTCTTCTCATATTTTAGAACCATTTTACAAGCGATATCAAATAAACTGTAATAATGTGAGCAATGTTGAAGGTGTCTGAATAAATTTTGGTTTGATTGTATATTTCATTTTTACATTGAAGACTATCCAGTGCTATTTTACATTTAATTATTCAGTTTCTGTACCTTGACACCTACAACTTAGTGTTAACATAAAACACACTCTCTGGTTTGTTTCTCACACATTTAGGACTTAGGTGACCCCCTCATGTCATCCTCAGGCATTGTCCCCCCACTATATGGCCCAATGACCCTCTCAGGTCATTCTCAGACATCTGTTTCCCCCCCAGGTGTCGTCCTTCTGAACCCAGACAGCAATTCTAAGAAAACACATGCATATATAGGCATACAAAAGCAGGGTTAAATGAAATTTTCCACCACAATTTCACCCTTTTTATCATTCATTGATCACTAAAACATAAAAATTCATTACTACTGGTTATACTTTCACTACACACTTAACGTTATATTTGCTCTGGAAGCCGGGCTAAATGAATAAACACTGTTATTGCATTCCTGACATGAGTCAGACCCTCAGTCACCTCACAGATACAAACACAATTCAAAATCAAAAATTCACACTCAGGAATACAAACATAACTCAAAATCAAGCAAACTTAAGGCATATCATCACATTTATACTTATGGGCTGAAATATGTGCCACCAGAAACTGAATTTGAATTGCTAAACTTGAATAATTGCATTGAATAACTGAATTTGAATAACATAATTTGAAAGTGTATTGTTTAATTTGAATCATTGCATTGAAAATCTGAATCTGAATTGTATAATTTGAAATTGTATTTATTCAAAAACTGAATCTGAATTGTAGCCGAATAAAATTTGTCCAATAAAATTTGATCCTCACTTAAAAATAAACTCTCTATATATCTTCACATTCACTTCTCACAATTCAGATTCAGTTCTCAAATTCAATTTCAAGTTACTGAGACAGACATCCGGGTAGTTGGAGGGTGAAGGAAGAGCAATCGAGCACAGATCGATAGATCGCGTTCATTGGCGCACAGGAGCCAATCAGAACCTACGTTTTGAAGCATAGTACGTACCCACCATGAAACAAGGAAGAAGTGCTTGCCTTGCCGACTGACTTGACCACCATGGATCCGGTGTGATAAGAGATCACAAGGTCATTCTACCAGCTGGGCACAGTCTAGGAAAAGGTCAGTGAGAGTGATTTTGAACTTCTTTGGGATGGCACCACGAGGTGTCGTTCACTTGCAAAGCGCAAACTTCTGGAGGGCACATAAGATTTAACCAGTGAGTTTTGGTATGTTGGTGCCATGCCAGTGGTCGTAATAAGTGTAATAATTAATTACGTTGTTATATATGGTTTTGCTTACAGGCAGTTAATGTACTGTAATTACTGATTGTCTATTATTTAAGAAACTATCATACAGTAATTATCACAATATTTAAATTATGATGACAGAAATTACAATTGTAATTGAGTTTAACACATATAACACAGTACATAAAAAGGACATTATAATAATAATTCTACTGATTTTTTTTACATATAAATGTTCAAGCAATATGCACACTATCAATGTAAGCCATTTATACAGTTTTCGAAATACATAACATTTCAAAGAATCTTTACAGAAAGACATACTGTTGTGTCTATATGGTCAAAAACACCCTCACTATTTTAATAGTTGGTGCTAAATGCTTTAGTCTTCATACATACAGCAAGCAAGCCATAGGCAACAGTGGTTAATAAAGAAAAATCTGCAAGATGTAGATAATGGAGTAAAAAACCTTTGGAGAAACCAGACTAATCAAAAACACTGGGGACCAGTTCTCCTCTGTATATTCAGTTTGAACATTTGGTACAATAGTAGTTAACAGTGTTACTGCATTGATTCAGCTGTAAGGTTAAAGGTTAATTGTGCTATGTACAGGCAGTAACATTGTTTTCTCTGTGGCCCAGGTGATGCAGGCAGTGTTAGTGAAGAGTTCTAAGGTGCAGTCATCCATCAATGAATTCTTGCTGTTTTGCTGAAACTGGAAACAGTTCATCCTATGTGAAGTCCATTGTGGAAGATTGGGGAATCATCAGTCTCAACTAGCTCCAGAGTGTCTCGGGACAGAGCTTCTGTGGTAAAGAAAAATATAAAAATGTTTAGGAACTGTAATATAATAACAATAATTATTTCCTCTCTGCCGGTGTAATATACAGTACAGTATGCTGGAAGACTTTCTTGACATCATGCAGAACGGGGTCAGAAGACATCAGAAGCAGGAATCATCAAAAATCATTGTTAACCGTAGAGCATCGGTTTACAAATCTTTCAAAATCAAGTTATGATTTATGTGTATGTTGTTATAAAACAATTAAACAGACATAAATGTAATCTGTTCAACTCAGTCTATTTTGCATTCAAACATTGCTTTAAATTCTTTCACCTTCCTCTTGTTTCTCAGAAACTGTGGTGTATGTACATGAATTATTCTTTCTCTTGTGTGTTAGTATTTGCATATTTTTGCCATTTACTTTTTTGTTGCTTCTGTAGGGTCATCGCTTACAGGTGATCCCTGGATTCTTTGACATGATATGAGGTACTTGGCCCCAAAAGTTTAAGAGTCTTAGGTTATTTACATTTGAAGGAGAATATAGAAGCGTACAAACCTAGAAATGCTCACTTTTGTTTTGAAGTTGAAGGAATGAAGTCAGCTTTGCTGAAATGACAAAACACAAGAATGAAATATAATGTAAAATTAAAATGTAAAAATGTGTACAATAAACTCAGTACAGAAGCCACATATAAAAGTTTAAGTTAAAAGGTGGACTTTTGAGAGAAAGTAATTTTGCTATGGTCAGGACAAACTGATCAATAATAATCATATGGGAACAGTGACAACCAAAAAAAAACCTTTGTACTGTTGAAAATAAATGTACATCACACAGCACAGTGAGCCTTTATGGTAACAGCTCAGTCAATTTAAAAAGCATTAAATCTAACTGGTCAATGCATTAATCCATTGGTGGGGAGACAGATGCTTGGAGGAATAGATCTAACTAAAATGCGACAATATATTGACTTTTTTTATTGACTAAAAAAATATACTAAAGTTTGATGTTGGGCACTGGGCCCAACAGGACCATGGGAAGGTATTGCATCTGTGAGCAAATATGTTGAATTTACTATTTCTGAGTTGTCTCCTTGTAAAAACATAGTGAGACATACAAGCTTACTACTCTCTCTCTCCCTCTTAGTAAGCAGTACCCTGACAATGACAATCACGAGGAGTAGTTATCGTAAATAATCACGCTGAAGACATGACCAGTCTACTTGGCGGCAACAACATTTTCACCGGAGGAAGAGGCAAATGCTTAGAAATAATAAACGCCAAGCAAAGATGTTGTTACCAGAGCTAGTACATAACCACAAAAACGTGGGATAATAGCTACTGTGTTTGCAACACATCGAGAAAGATGTAATTTCCCCCGTTTCTACAAAACAGCTACACCATTAAACTAAAGATCGCTAGATCGTGAAAAAAAAAATTGTCATTACCATATTTGTCCCAGGCGGATCCATGGTGGTCAAGTCAGTCGGCAAGGCAAGCACTTCTTCCTTGTTTCATGGTGGGTACGTACTATGCTTCAAAACGTAGGTGCTGATTGGCTCCTGTGCGCCAATGAACGCGATCTATCGATCTGGGCTGGATTGCTCTTCCTTCATCCTCCAACTACCCGGATGTCTGTCTCAGTAACTTGAAATTGAATTTGAGAACTGAATCTGAATTGTGAGAAGTAAATGTGAAGATATATAGAGAGTTTAACTTTAAGTGAGGATCAAATTTTGTTGGACAAATTTTATTCGACCACAATTCAGATTCTGTTTTTGAATAAATACAATTTCAAATTATACAATTCAGATTCAGATTTTCAATGCAATGATTCAAATTAAACAATACACTTTCAAATTATGTTATTCAAATTCAGTTATTCAATGCAATTATTCAAGTTTAGCAATTCAAATTCAGTTTCTAGTGGCACATATTTCAGCCCATATATACTCTTCATCTCTGATTTTTGCATAAATGATCACAAATGATCAAGAAGTTAGAAAATATGCTTAGGCTTTTTGTATGGGGACAGACCCTATTTTAAGCAAGCAAACAGTATAGATTCAGATAGGCCTGAATATTAATTTAACCATTTGATGTGAAACGCTAGACTTCACCAGTCTCTGTACTGAGCTGGATATGAACTGAAAAATACATGTAAGACATAATAGCAGCAAAAATCATTCAATAGCAGCATTATGTGTACGCTCAGGCTCTTTTATGGCCATTCTCATGTGGGTATTGATATTGTTACCTTTGTCACTGTAGTCTGGAATATGAAAACAACATGATGTACCCAACTATGACGCTCATATTTATCTTGTGCGCACAGACTACTTCGATGCTGTTTTTCAGTCTTAACCTTGCTCTTCCCGCTGATAAGGATGCTTGATGTTTATGCTGGGTACTGGCCTTGTTGATGTGTGTGTCTCCAGATATCTACTCCCTCCGCTCCTCTTCCTGAGATGCAGGTGGGACCTTTCTGCAGTGGCTGGTGTGGATCCACGTTGCTCTCTCTGCTACCTTCACAGCCGTGTGAGTGGTCAGAAGCACCTGGAACAGGAGTCCCAGCCACCTTTTCCCCTTCCAGCTCTTTCTCCTCAGATCTAGTACCACCACGAAATCTCCTGGTTTCAGGTTGTGCAATGGAATTTCAGCAACCTACCTGAGCAGCTTTCACCTGAACACAGACATTAGACAACAGAAAATACATTTCCCTGCAATAACTCAACATGTCATGCTCACACACCCCTGTAGATGGCAGCTGTTGTTTACCCCCTTCAATACCCATGAATGGTGGTTTGCCAAAGAGAATTTCAAAAGGGCTCAGGTTTACTCTTGATCGCTTTCTCATTCTCATGTACATGAGAACGATTGGGAGCACCCATGTGAGTTCAGTTTCCTCACAACACTTAGCCAATTTGTTTTTTATTGCCCCTACACAAAATGTGTTTCATTGTCTGAACTGCTTTTTCGTGGAATATTCCACTTTCGGGACTACTTCAGTCAGCAGAGCTTTTGTTACTGCTGCTGCATCCTGTTTGGACATTGGGAAGACCTCTACCCATTTGGACCACATGTCCACAAATACCAAACAATTTTTCTTCCCTTCACATGGGGACAGTTCAATGAAATCCATCGGGGCTGGCTGGGATACCTGAGACATTTTTATGCCTCTCACAACATTATGTGTATTACAAATGACACATCTTTTGCAAAAGTTTTCTGCATAAATTGTGAACCCCTTTGTAAACCACAATTCTTTCATTTGCATAATCATTACCCCTATGCATCGACTTAGCGTAGTGAGGAAAGAAGTGTTTAGGTAAACAAGGCTTGCCATCTCTGCTCATCCATACTCCATTCACCATCGTACAACCACTCTGTTTCCATGTATCTCTCTCCTGCCCTGTCGCAAATGTCTGCATGTCCTGTAAAGATGAAGAAATGTCAGGGTTATTTTCAGATAACAAAGTACACTGATGATTTTGTCTGCTGAGATGCCGCAGCCTTCGCCGCTGCATCTGCTCTGGCGTTTCCTGTAGATACAGAATCTTTGTTATTACTATGTGCTGCGCATTTACAAATGGCTATCTTTTCTGGCAGCGCGTTTCCACAGCACACCAAAATCATGAGTAACCCCAAATGCATAGCGTGAATCTGTGTAAATTGTTACACATTTGTCTGTCATTAGTTTGCATGCTTCTGTTAATGCCACAAGCTCAGCTGCTTGTGCTGAATAATTTGATGGCAGTGAGCCAGAAGCCACAACATCAAATTCAGTTGTTACCGCATAACCAACCTTATTCAGGCCTGTTTGTGGATCTTTAAAAGCTGAGCCATCCACAAAGAGGACATTTTCATAGTTTTCAAGTGGCATGTCAGACAGGTCTGGACGTGGCGTACACACATGTTCAAGTGCTGTTAAACAACAATGATGCTCTTCCCCATCCTCTTCTGTAGGAAGGAGAGTAGCATCATTCAAGGTTGTGCATTGCTTAACAGTGATATTAGGCATATCAAGCAAAATAGTATGATATCTTAACCATTGAGCTGTTGATAAGTGTGATGTTTTCTGTTCCTGCAAAATCATGGACACCGTGTGATGCACCATCAATGTCAGATCAGAGTAACCTGCGAATTCTCTAGAAGCCATCACTGCCTGCTCAGCAGCTGCCACCGCCCTCAAACAGTGTGGCAGGCCTGCTGCAACTGGGTCTAATTGCTGGAAAATATGCCTCAGGTCTCAATTTGTCTCCATTATGTTGCAACAGTACAGAAGTCATAAACCCATTTTTCTCATCTACCATTTGAATAAAGGGTTTATTTGGTGCCGGCAAGCCCAGAGTTGTCGCAACAGACAGCTGAATTTTCATGTTCAGAAATGCCTCTTCCGCTTGCTCTGTCCACTCAATCCTGTCACATAACTTCAACCCCTTCCCTGCTGTCAGAGCTTCTCAGGGGCTGTTCAAGAATTTTACAAATTTGGAATAAATGTTCTACAATAGGAACACATCCCCAAAAATGAAAGCATTTGTTTTTTTGTGAGTGGTTTTGGGACTTCTCTTATAGCTCTAACCCCTTTTTTCAGTGATTTGCTATGTGGTGTTATTACATGCCCCATGAATGTAATCTTTTATTTTACGAACTGCAGTTTTGTCAGGCTGACTATATGGCCCTCCTGAGCCAGATGCTTCAGGAGAGTCACAGTGTCAGTTACACATGTAAGCTCATCACAAGCACACAAGCAGAGGTCGTCCACATACTGAAATAAAGCTGTACCTGCTGTCAGGGTCAAAGGTTCCAAACTCCTTCTTAGGGCTTCGTTGTAATCGCTAGGGGCGTTGCAGTACCCTTTTGTCATTCGAGTGCAAGTGTAACCTTTGCCCTCAAATTCAAATGCAAACCAGAATTGGCTGTCTTTATCAACTGGTTCGCTAAAAAATGCATTTGCCAAATCTACCACTGAGAAGAATGTTGCATCTTGTGGTATTTTTGACAAAAGTGTGTATGGATTTGTCACTGATGGAGCCCTTTGTCATTGTTCACAGCCTGTAAATCTTGCACAAATCGCCACTCTGTGGGCTGACCCTCATCCCTTATCTTTTTCACAGGAAAAATTATTTTCCCTTTCTCCTTTGTCAATTGTTACCACAACTCACTCCACTTCAATTTCATGCTCGCACTCAGAAATAAACGCTCCCAGACTCTCACTGTGTTTCACCCCCTCCCCTATCTCTCTCCAGTCTATAGCACAAACACAGCTTTTCACAAACAGTCCTAATCTGGGCCCTGTCTGTCTCCTGGCCTCGGAGAGCGACAAGTAAAACTGAAGCTGTTTTTCTGTCAGACAAACTGAAACTGCACACATTTTCTGTCCAAAATATTTTCTCAAAACATAAAGTTTCTCCTTTTTCTCCCTCAAACCAGCCTTTTTCATACTGGTCATCTCGTTCAACTACAACATGTGACGTGCAATGCAATTTGTCAGGCAACATGATCTCACTGTCAATTGGTTTTGTTCTATTTTTAGTCAGTTCACACATCATTTCAGCCCAATCAGAATTTATGGTGTGCCATTCATATGCCCATTTTGGTTCTGCTTGCAGACAGCAAATCTGCTCTTTCTCTGCCACTCGGACACCCCCAGAGTCTGCAATCAGTGTCAAATTTAGTTTGCACAATAAATCTCCCCCTTATTAAAGGCACTAGACATGCTGGGGTGTAAAGAAAAGCATGTCTCAGCACCCCACCCCCTTCTGGTTTACAATTCAGAGGCACTGTGAACTTTTCACAAAGTACGTGCCCTGATGCAGAAATTGACTCATTAATTTCGCCTGTTAATTGTGGTTGGCATTGCAAGTCACATGGCTGTACAGCTGATCTAGATGCTCCTGAATCAGAAAAACTCAATCAATATCCCCTCCACTAACATAGGATATTTAGGCATTTTCATAAAGGCTTCAAGTCAAGTCAAGTCACCTTTATTTATATAGCGCTTTAAACAAAATGCATTGCGTCAAAGCAACTGAACAACATTCATTAGGAAAACAGTGTGTCAATAATGCAAAATGACAGTTAAAGGCAGTTCATCATTGAATTCAGTGATGTCATCTCTGTTCAGTTTAAATAGTGTCTGTGCATTTATTTGCAATCAAGTCAACGATATCGCTGTAGATGAAGTGACCCCAACTAAGCAAGCCAGAGGCGACAGCGGCAAGGAACCGAAACTCCATCGGTGGCAGAATGGAGAAAAAAACCTTGGGAGAAACCAGACTCAGTTGGGGGGCCAGTTCTCCTCTGACCAGACGAACCATTAGTTCAATTCCAGGCTGCAGCAAAGTCAGATTGTGCAGAAGAATCATCTGCTTCCTGTGGTCTTGTCCTGGTGGTCATCTGAGAAAAGGTCTTTACAGGGGATCTGTATCTGGGGCTCTAGTTGTCCTGGTCTCCGCTGTCTTTCAGGGATGTAGAGGTCCTTTCTAGGTGCTGAACCACCATCTGGTCTGGATACGTACTGGATCAGGGTGACTGCAGTGACCCTCTAATCTGGATACAGACTGGATCTGGTGGCTACAGTGACCTCGGAATAAGAGAGAAACATACTACATTTACATTTACATTTAATCATTTAGCAGACGCTTGTATCCAAAGTGACTTACAAATGAGAACAATAGAAGCAGTCAGGTCAACAAGAGAACAACAACAGTATACAAGTGCCATGACAAGTCTCAGTTAGTCTAGTATAGAACGCATAGGTAGGTTTTTTTTTTTTTTTTTTTAATTAAAAGACAAGAAAAGGAAAAGTGCAAGTGTTAGTTGGTTAAGTGCAGGCGAAAAAGATGAGTCTTTAGCTGTTTCTTGAAAATGAGTAAAGACTCAGCTGTACGAATTGAGATTGGGAGGTCATTCCACCAGCTGGGCACAGTCCAGGAAAAGGTCAGTGAGAGTGATTTTGAACTTCTTAGGGATGGTACCACAAGGCGTCGATCACTTGCAGAGCGCAAACTTCTGGAGGGCACATAAGATTTAACCAATGAGTTTAGGTAAGTTGGTGCCGTGCCAGTGGTCGTCTTGTAGGCTAGCATCAGTACCTTGAATTTGATGCGAGCAGCTACTGGTAGCCAGTGTAACCTGATGAGGAGAGGAGTAACGTGAGCTTTTTTTTGGCTCATTGAAGACAACCCTCGCTGCTGCATTCTGGATCAATTGCAGAGGCTTGACAGTACATGCTGAAAGGCCCGCCAGGAGAGCATTACAATAGTCCAGTCTGGAGAGAACAAGAGCTTGGACAAGAAGTTGGGTTGCTTGCTCTGACAGGAAGGGTCTAATCTTCCTAATGTTGTATAAGGCAAACCTGCAGGACCGGGTAGTTGTAGCAATGTGGTCTGTGAAGCTTAACTGATGATCCATCACAACTCCTAGGTTTCTAGCTGTCCTCGAAGGAGTAATGGTTGATGAGCCCAGCTGTATAGAGAAGTTGTGATGAAGCAATGGGTTAGCTGGAACCACCAGGAGTTCTGTCTTCGTAAGGTTAAGCTGAAGGTGATGGTCATTCATCCAGCTAGAGATGTCACTCAGACAGGCTGAAATGCGAGCAGCTACCGTCGGGTCATCTGGTTGGAATGAGAGGTAGAGTTGGGTGTCATCAGCGTAGCAGTGATAAGAAAAGCCATGCTTCTGAATGACAGATCCTAATGATGTCATGTAGATTGAGAAGAGAAGTGGTCCAAGTACTGAGCCTTGAGGAACCCCAGTAGCAAGGTGGTGTGACTTTGAAACATCACCCCTCCAAGACACACTGAAGGATCTGTCAGAGAGGTAGGACTTAACCCACAGGAGTGCTGTTCCAGAGATGCCCATCTTTCTGAGGGTGGACCGGAGAATCTGGTGATTAACAGTGTCAAAAGCAGCAGAAAGGTCCAGTAAGATGAGTACCGAGGATTTTGAAGCTGCTCTTGCTAGTCGCAGGGCTTCAGTAACCGAGAGCAGAGCAGTCTCAGTTGAGTGGCCACTTTTGAAGCCAGATTGGTTGCTGTCCAGGAGGTTGTTCTGTACAAGGAACATAGAAAACTGGTTGAACACAGCTCGCTCAAGTGTCTTTGCAATAAATGGAAGAAGGGATACCGGTCTGTAGTTTTCAAGAAGCGCTGGATTTAGAGATGTTTTCTTGAGCAGTGGGCTTACCCGAGCCTGCTTGAATGCTGAGGGAAATGTTCCAGAGTGAAGAGAGGAGTTGATAACGTGAGTAAGCGAAGGTATGACTGAAGAAGAGATCGCTTGAAGGAGGTGAGTGGGGATCGGATCAAGTGGACAAGTAGTAGGATGATTGGACAGAAGAAGTTTGGAGACGTCCATCTCTGAGAGTGGGGAGAAGGAGGAGAAAGAGTGTGCGTCGGTCATTGTGAAGTTGTCCTCAGTCTGCGGTGTGGAGAATTGGTCGCTGATGGATCTTGTCTTATTTGTGAAGAAAACTGCAAAGTCGTCCGCTGTAAGAGTTGATGGAGGAGGTGGTGGCGGCGGATTAAGAAGAGAAGAGAAAGTCTTGAAGAGTGTCCGAGCGTCACAACAGCTGTTAATTTTGTTGTGGTAGTAGGATGTTTTAGCCATGAAGACATTTGCAGAGAAGGAAGAGAGGAGAGACTGATATACACTGAGGTCTGTAGAGTTTCTTGATTTCTGCCATTTCCTCTCTGCAGCCCTGAGTTTAGAGCGATGTTCACGGAGAACCTCAGACAGCCAGGGGGCAGATGGGGCAGTGCGTGCTGGTCTAGACAACAGTGGGCAAAAGTTGTCTAAGCAAGATGTTAAAGTGGAGCAAAGAGTGTCCGTAGCGCTGTTCGTGTCCAGAGCAGAGAACTGAGAGAGTGTAGGAAGCGAGGATGAAACCACAGAAGATAGGCGAGATGGAGAGGGTGAGCGTAGGTTCCGTCGAAAGGAGACCTGCGTTGGAGTGTGAGGCACTTCAGGAGTAAGTGCTAGGTTAGCAGTAATGAGGAAGTGGTCTGAGGTGTGCAGTGGAGCAACTGAAGAATTGTCCACAGAGCAACAGCGCGTGTAGATGAGGTCCAGTTGTTTGCCTGATTTGTGAGTCGCTGTAGTAGACACTAGCTTGAGATCAAATGAGGAGAGCAGAGTTTTGAAGTCAGCAGCCTGGGGTTTATCTAGGTGGATGTTGAAGTCACCAAGCAGTACCAGAGGAGTACCATCTTCAGGAAAGTTTGATAGTAGCACATCCAACTCCTCCAAGAAGTTTCCCAATTGACCTGGGGGACGATAGATGACCACAAAGTGGATTTTAACAGGGTGGGTTACAGTAATGGCATGCGATTCAAATGAACCAGTACCTGTAGGTGATGGCTGAAGATCAAATTTCCATTATTTTGATATAAGGAGACCTGTCCCTCCACCCCTCCCAGTGGTACGAGGAGTGTGGGAACAAGTGAAATTAGTGGAGAGGGCTGCAGGGGTGGCAGTATCTTCAGGTTTGATCCAAGTCTCTGTCAGTGCCATGAGGTTGAGACCGGAATGAGTAGCAAGAGAAGAAATGAAGTCTGCTTTGTTAACTGCAGACTGGCAGTTCCAGAGACCAACTGGAATAGAGAGTGTAGTAGTAGAGGTCAGATGGACAGGCCGTAGGTTTGTCAGACAGGCCTTCCTGTGACGTACATAGCGTGCTCTCCAAGTGTTAGTAGTGATAGTAGAGATCTGAAAGCACATAGTGACTACAAGTGTAAGATATTTGAGAATAAGGTATACAAAAAGTAAAGAAAGAGCAGAAAAGCAATACTCAAGTGCCCTGTCGGTGTCCTTGCTCAGTGGAGTCGCGCAGGTAGAGTCGATTGTCTTTACACTCGTCCGTCTTCACACGAGGAGGGCTCACACGAGGGCTGCCGCGGTGAAACTTAGCGCTCTTGTATTAGCCTGATTATCTGTGATTGAAGTCAGCTGGCCACGCCTCACTATTTAGCTGATCGAAACCAGGCAGTCCCGCGATAGGCAAACGCTAAACCAAGCGCCACTTTCAGCACGTATTAACCAGGGTAAGACACACAATTTAAACCAAAAAACTTTCCTAGCAATGACGATCACACACTAGTCTGATGAGAAAACAAGGCAAAACACTCACAAGCTGCTGTCCTTCTCTGTAGCTCGACTGTTTCTTCTGAATATTATTCTTCTGAATACTAATATTAGCGTAGATGCCATTCTTCTAATGATGTAGCAAGTACATCGGGTGTTATGGGAAGTGTTCCCGGTTCGGGTTTACCTAATTAATGGAGCCTAAAAATTCTTTAACGGAGTTGGATATTAAAAGCATATTAGTATGTTATGTGTAAGCCAGGTTAAAGAGATGGGTCCTTAATCTAGATTTAAACTGCAAGAGTGTGTCTGCCTCCCGAACAATGTTAGGTAGGTTATTCCAGATTTTAGGCGCCAAATAGGAAAAGGATCTGCCGCCCGCAGTTGATTTTGATATTCTAGGTGTTATCAAATTGCCTGAGTTTTGAGAACGTAGCGGAAGTACAGGATTATAATGTAAAAGGAGCTCATTCTAAAACTGAGGTGCTAAACCATTCAGGCCTTTAATAAGTAATAAGCAATATTTTAAAATCTATTCAATGTTTGATAGGGAGCCAGAGCAGTGTTGACAGGACCGGGCTAATATGGTCATACTTCCTGGTTCTAGAAAGAACTCTTGCTGCTGCATTTTGGACTAGCTGTAGTTTGTTTACTAAGCGTGCAGAACAACCACCCAATAAAGCATTACAATAATCTAACCTTGAGGTCATAAATGCATGGATTAACATTCCTTTATTTGACATTGAGAGCATAAGCCGTAATTTAGATATATTTTTGAGATGGAAAAATGCAGTTTTACAAATGCTAGAAACGTGGCTTTCTAAGGAAAGATTGCGATCAAATAGCACACCTAGGTTCCTAACAGATGACGAACAATTGAAAGAGCAGCCATCAAGTCTTAGACAGTGTTCTTGGTTATTACATGCAGAGTTTTTAGGTCCTATAATTAACACCTCTGTTTTTTCAGAATTTAGCAGTAAGAAATTACTCGTCATCCAGTTTTTTATATCGACTATGCAATCCATTAGTTTTTCAAAATGGTGTGTTTCACTGGGCCGTGAAGAAATATAGAGCTGAGTCTCATCAGCATAACAGTGAAAGGTAACACCATGTTTCCTGATGATATCTCCCAAGGGTAACATATAAAGCGTGAAGAGTAGCGGCCCTAGTACTGAGCCTTGAGGTACTCCATACTGCACTTGTGATCGATATGATACATCTTCATTCACTGCTACGAACTGATGGCGGTCATTTAAGTATGATTTAAACCATGCTAATGCACTTCCATTGATGCCAACAAAGTGTTCAAGTCTATGCAAAAGAATGTTGTGGTCAATTGTGTCAAACGCAGCACTAAGATCCAAAAAAATTAATAGAGAGATACAACCACGATCAGATGATAAGAGCAGGTCATTTGTAACTCTAAGGAGAGCAGTCTCAGTACTATGATACGGTCTAAATCCTGACTGGAAATCCTCACATATACCATTTTTCTCTAAGAAGGAATATAATTGTGAGGATACCACCTTTTCTAGTATCTTGGACAGAAAAGGGAGATTTGAGATTGGTCTATAATTAACTAGTTCTTTGGGGTCAAGTTGTGGTTTTTTGATGAGAGGCTTAACAGCCAGTTTGAAGGTTTTGGGGACATATCCTAATGACAATGAAGAATTAATAATAGTCAGAAGAGGATCTATGACTTCTGGAAGCACCTCTTTTAGGAGCTTAGATGGTGTAGGGTCTAACATACATGTTGTTGGTTTAGATGATTTAACAAGTTTATACGATTCTTCCTCTCCTATAGTAGAGAATGAGTGGAACTGTTCCTCAGGGGGTCTATAGTGCACTATAGTGTCTGATGCGTTACTGTAGGTGACGGCTAAATGGTTACAATTGATCTCTTATAGTATCGATTTTAGAAGTAAAGTAGTTCATAAAGTCATTACTGCTGTGATGTTGGGAAATGTCAACCCTTGTTGAGGCTTTATTTTTTGTTAATTTAGCCACTGTATTGAATAAATACCTGGGATTATGTTTGTTTTCTTCTAAAAGAGAAGAAAAGTAATCAGATCTAGTAGTTTTTAATGCTTTTCTGTAGGATAGGTGACTTTCCCGACAAGCAATACAAAATACCTCTAGTTTTGTTTTCCTCCAGCTGCGCTCCATTTTTCGGGCTGCTCTATTTAGGGTGCGAGTATGCTCATTATACCATGGTGTCATACTGGTACAATGAGTTCCTGCAGAGTGCGACAATAGGGGAGGGCAGTCCTCCACCTTTTATTCCTCTGCTGCGTCAAGGTGTCACGGTTGGTAAACCGTGATCTCTGGGTTTTGCACTTTGTGGTTGGAGTCTGTGTGTTACACGTCAGCACTGATTAGTTTGTGGGCGTCTCCGTTAATTGTCATCAGCAACAGCTGTCACTCATTACTCATCCCTATATATTGGCTTGTCTAGCGTCTTGTGTTTGTGAGAGCGTTGTTTCATGTTTATGACCTTTGCTTTGCTTTCTTGTGTGTTTCTGCGTTGGATGTCCGTCTCTCCCCAGAACCCCGTCCACTCTATGAAACCCTCCACCAAGCAACACCACTTACCTTCGGTTCGCTTCCCCGCAGTTCCTGTGTCACCCTCTCCTGCTGCCTACTCACCTCCGCCTTCCGGATTCTTCACTCATCACCACCATCTTGGACTGTGCATTCCTCCCAACGTTGTTTGTGTCTCAAGTACTGTCTGTATCATTGTCTTCATTAAATATCATTAATCTCGCACTTGCTTCCTGCCACTCCTTCACCCAGTCGTTACACAAGGTTACAAAGTCTTAGCAGCTGCACTTTTCAGAGGTGTCAAGTAACGAATTACAAATACTTTGTTACTGTACTTAAGTAGAAATTTGGGGTATCTATACTTTACTTGAGTAATTATTTTTTTACTTATATCTTTTTAATATCTTTTTACTTCTACTACTTACATTTTCACTCAAGTATCTGTACTTTCTACTCCTTACATTTTAAAAATAGCTTTGTTACTGCTATTTCATTTCGGCTTGTCATCATTCAAAAAAAAAAAACCTCTCCAGATAAATCGCACCATCCGGATGGAGTGAATTTGATTGTGGTTGGATGAGAACTATAAACATATACCATTCCGACACCCTATTGGTTTGTACACGATCCATCACACGTGCACATGACACAAATCACATCACACTCCAGCAAGGACATAGCCAGTTTTGGGTTCGTTTATCAAAAAATATATTTCTTAAAAGTAGGGTTGGGTATGGAAACGGTATCCGATCGCCTCAGAGTCAGTCCCCTTAAATTTCACATGAAACCGGCGTCAGACCGGTCTCCTCCCATCTTTCAGCACGCTCTTCAATCCGCAGACCGCGAGCGGAGCAGCGCATGCGCACTTAAACAAACAGAGGACACAAGGTTTGTGTTTATCGATAGATTGTTAGAATATCTGTATCTGTGCAGTTCTTTGTCATAAATACAGTTTACAAAAGGTCACGAAGGAGCAGTTGGTTTCTCATCTGTAAAGTTTTCGCTCATCACACCACAGCCGTTTCCTCCAGTGAAAATCTAGCCCTTAACACATATGAACGAACACATACTTTTATTACACTTATTTAAATATACTTAATTTAATCATACGTACTTTATACCTACACTACTGTGCAAAAGTCTTAGGCACGTTAGTATTTTCACTTAAAAGAATGGTGTTCGGCCAGTTATTTATATATAACCTAACAATATATAACCTCCCGAACAATTTTAGGTAGGTTATTCCAGAGTTTAGGCGCCAAATAGGAAAAGGATCTGCCGCCCGCAGTTGATTTTGATATTCTAGGTGTTATCAAATTGCCTGAGTTTTGAGAACGTAGCGGACGTACAGGATTATAATGTAAAAGGAGCTCATTCTAAAACTGAGGTGCTAAACCATTCAGGCCTTTAATAAGTAATAAGCAATATTTTAAAATCTATTCAATGTTTGATAGGGAGCCAGAGCAGTGTTGACAGGAGATGCTGATAGTTTTCATCGGCCCCGAGCACAGTCCTCTCTTGCCTGCGGGTGTCGCTGTTGGACAGTGTTTTCTCTACTTCCTGTTGGCCTTGTGTAACATTTTGTAGCTCCGTGTAGCTGTTTTTACTGCTCCGTAAAAACAGTGGAACTGTTTTTACGGGGCTGCCCACTGCTCCGGGTGTGTGCTCACAGTGTGTGTGTGTGTTCACTGCTCTGTGTGTGTGCATTTCGGATGGGTTAAATGCAGAGCACAAATTCTGAGTATGGGTCACCATACTTGGCTGAATGTCACTTCACTTTCACTTTTTATTTTATTTTTTTCTCTAGAATCTTTATCTTACTATCACTCTCTGTTTTTTAAAGTGGTAAAATATAACTTAATTCACACCATATTTCTGATATTATCGATCAATCTTATCAGATTAACTTTGATCGTTCACTTTTATTTTATTTCCGTGAGTGCAGTACACCTGCAAAGCGTTAGCATTCGTTAGCTTGTCATTAGCGTCTTCATTCGAACCTATCGCTGTTTTCTTTTCTCCTCTCCCTCGCTCCAGTTTTTCACAAGTTCATCAAACAACCGCAGTAAGAATTTTCATCAAGCACGGTGAGTAATGGCTTCTCCTATCATTGTTTCTTGCACCTCTTGCCACATGTACAGTTTATCTATCTCTGTCGCTGATGAGGGATTCACATGTGATAAATGCAGGGAAATAGTTAGGCTGACAGAGAAGATTTCAGAATTAGAGACACGCATCCAAACTTTAATTGAGGATAGTAAAAATGTTAGGGCTCTAGATACGGCTTTGGATGCGTCTAGCTCAGGGATTCCTGTACATTGTTCGGTTCCGGAAACAGAGCCCCAGCAGCAGGGCAACTGGGTGACGGTGAGGCAGCGTAGTCGTGGGTCAAAACACCACTCTTCTGTTCCGATCAAAACATTAAACAGGTTCTCCCCACTCAGTGATGCACCCACTGAGAAACCTGATGAAAGTGCTCTAGTTATTGGTGATTCTATTGTACGGAACGTGAATATAGAGACACCAGCCACCATAGTCAAATGTTTACCGGGAGCCAGAGCGCCTGACATCTTGGCAAATTTAAAAGTGCTGGCTAATGCTAAACGTAAATACAGTAAGATTGTTATTCATGCCGGCGCTAATGATGTTCGACTTCGCCAGTCGGAGATCACTAAAAATAACATTAAAGAGGTGTGTGAACTTGCAAGCACGATGTCAGACACTGTAATATGCTCTGGTCCCCTCCCTGCTTACCGTGGTGATGAGATGCATAGCAGATTGTCATCACTCAATGGCTGGATGTCTAAGTGGTGCCCACAGAATAACATAGGTTTCATAGACAATTGGACGAGCTTTTGGGGCAGACCTGACCTGTTTAAAAGAGATGGTCTTCATCCCTCCTGGGGTGGCGCCACTCTTCTCTCTAGAAATATGGCAAATAGTCTTAGTGTTTATACTTGACTAACTGGGGCCCAGGTCAGGAAGCAGACAGACTGGCTAAACCGACCGTCTGCTAGCTGCCTCCCGTCACAGAGGTCAGTTAATTCTCAGCACATAGAGACTTTTTCACCTAGATATCACACTATAGAGACTGTGTCTGTTCCCCGAACTAGAAAAAACAAAAAACGTCCAAACCAGGTTAAGATTAACAATTTAATTGAGGTTCAACAAATAAAAAACAGAAGCAATATGGATAAACAAATGATAAAGCTTGGCTTATTGAATATCAGATCCCTTTCTACGAAAACACTTTTTGTAAATAATATGATCACTGATCATAATATAGATGTACTCTGTTTGACAGAAACCTGGCTAAAACCTGATGATTACATTATTTTAAATGAGTCCACCCCCCAAGATTACTGTTATAAACATGAGCCACATCTAAAAGGCAAAGGTGGAGGTGTTGCTTCAATTTATAACAACGTTTTCAGGATTTCTCAGAGGGCAGGCTACAAGTATAACTCGTTTGAAGTAATGGTACTTCATATAACATTATCCAAAGAAACAAATGTTAATGATAAATCCCCTGTTATGTTTGTACTGGCTACTGTATACAGGCCACCAGGGCACCATACAGACTTTATTAAAGAGTTTGGTGATTTTACATCTGAGTTAGTTCTGGCTGCAGATAAAGTTTTAATAGTTGGTGATTTTAATATCCATGTTGATAATGAAAACGATGCATTGGGATCAGCATTTATAGACATTCTGAACTCTATTGGTGTTAGACAACACGTTTCAGGACCTACTCATTGTCGAAATCATACTCTAGATTTAATACTGTCACATGGAATTGATGTTGATGGTGTTGAAATTATTCAGCCAAGTGATGATATCTCAGATCATTATTTAGTTCTTTGCAAAATTCATATAGCCAAAATTGTAAATTCTACTTCTTGTTACAAGTATGGAAGAACCATCATTTCTAACACAAAAGACTGCTTTTTAAGTTATCTTCCTGATGTATCCAAATTCCTTAGCATATCCAAAACCTCAGAACAACTTGATGATGTAACAGAAACTATGGACTCTCTCTTTTCTAGCACTTTAAATAAAGTTGCTCCTTTACGCTTAAGGAAGGTTAAGGAAAACAGTTTGACACCATGGTATAATGAGCATACTTGCACCCTAAAGAGAGCAGCCCGAAAAATGGAGCGCAGCTGGAGGAAAACAAAACTAGAGGTATTTCGTATTGCTTGGCGGGAAAGTAACATATCCTACAGAAAAGCATTAAAAACTGCTAGATCCGATTACTTTTCTTCTCTTTTAGAAGAAAACAAACATAACCCCAGGTATTTATTCAATACAGTGGCTAAATTAACGAAAAATAAAGCCTCAACAAGTGTTGACATTTCCCAACACCACAGCAGTAATGAGTTTATGAACTACTTTACTTCTAAAATCGATACTATTAGAGATAAAATTGCAACCATTCAGCCGTCAGCTACAGTATCACATCAGACAGTGCACTATAGACCCCCTGAGGAACAGTTCCACTCATTCTCTACCATAGGAGAGGAAGAATTGTATAAACTTGTTAAATCATCTAAACCAACAACATGTATGTTAGACCCTATACCATCTAAGCTCCTGAAAGAGGTGCTTCCAGAAGTCATAGATCCTCTTCTGACTATTATTAATTCCTCATTGTCATTAGGACATGTCCCCAAAACCTTCAAACTGGCTGTTATTAAGCCTCTCATCAAAAAACCACAACTTGACCCCAAAGAACTAGTTAATTATAGACCAATCTCGAATCTCCCTTTTCTGTCCAAGATACTAGAAAAGGTGGTATCCACACAATTATATTCCTTCTTAGAGAAAAATGGTATATGTGAGGATTTCCAGTCAGGATTTAGACCGTATCATAGTACTGAGACTGCTCTTCTTAGAGTTACAAATGATCTGCTCTTATCATCTGATCGTGGGTGTATCTCTCTATTACTTTTATTGGATCTTAGTGCTGCGTTTGACACAATTGACCACAACATTCTTTTGCATAGACTTGAATACTTTGTTGGCATCAGTGGAAGTGCATTAGCATGGTTTAAATCGTACTTATATGACCGCCATCAGTTCGTAGCAGTGAATGAAGATGTATCCTATCGATCACAAGTGCAGTATGGAGTACCTCAAGGCTCAGTACTAGGGCCGCTACTCTTCACGCTTTATATGTTACCCTTGGGAGATATCATCAGGAAACATGGTGTTAGCTTTCACTGTTATGCTGATGATACTCAGCTCTATATTTCTTCGCAGCCCGGTGAAACACACCAATTTGAAAAACTAATGGATTGCATAGTCGATATAAAAAACTGGATGACGAGTAATTTCTTACTGCTAAATTCTGAAAAAACAGAGGTGTTAATTATAGGACCTAAAAACTCTGCTTGTAATAACCTAGAACATTGTCTAAGACTTGATGGTTGCTCTGTCAATTCTTCGTCATCAGTTAGGAACCTAGGTGTGCTACTTGATCGCAATCTTTCCTTAGAAAGCCACGTTTCTAGCATTTGTAAAACTGCATTTTTCCATCTCAAAAATATATCTAAATTACGGCCTATGCTCTCAATGTCAAATGCAGAAATGTTAATCCATGCATTTATGACCTCAAGGTTAGATTATTGTAATGCTTTATTGGGTGGTTGTTCTGCACGCTTAGTAAACAAACTACAGCTAGTCCAAAATGCAGCAGCAAGAGTTCTTACTAGAACCAGGAAGTATGACCATATTAGCCCGGTCCTGTCAACACTGCACTGGCTCCCTATCAAGCATCGCATAGATTTTAAAATATTGCTTATTACTTATAAAGCCCTGAATGGTTTAGCACCTCAGTATTTGAATGAGCTCCTTTTACATTATAATCCTCTACGTCCGCTACGTTCTCAAAACTCAGGCAATTTGATAATACCTAGAATATCAAAATCAACTGCAGGCGGCAGATCCTTTTCCTATTTGGCGCCCAAACTCTGGAATAACCTACCTAACATTGTTCGGGAGGCAGACACACTCTTGCAGTTTAAATCTAGATTAAAGACCCATCTCTTTAACCTGGCATACACATAACATACTAATATGCTTTTATTATCCAAATCCGTTAAAGGATTTTTAGGCTGCATTAATTAGGTAAACCGGAACCGGAAACACTTCCCATAACAACCTATGTACTTGCTACATCATTAGAAGAATGGCATCTACGCTAATATTTGTCTGTTTCTCTCTTGTTCCGAGGTCACCGTGGCCACCAGATCCAGTCTGTGTCCAGATCAGAGGGTCACTGCAGTCACCCGGATCCAGTACGTATCCAGACCAGATGCTGGATCAGCACCTAGAAAGGACCTCTACATCCCTGAAAGACAGCGGAGACCAGGACAACTAGAGCCCCAGATACAGATCCCCTGTAAAGACCTTGTCTCAGAGGAGCACCAAGACAAGACCACAGGAAACAGATGATTCTTCTGCACAATCTGACTTTGCTGCAGCCTGGAATTGAACTACTGGTTTCGTCTGGTCAGAGGAGAACTGGCCCCCCAACTGAGCCTGGTTTCTCCCAAGGTTTTTTTCTCCATTCTGTCACCGATGGAGTTTCGGTTCCTTGCCGCTGTCGCCTCTGGCTTGCTTAGTTGGGGACACTTCATCTACAGCGATATCGTTGACTTGATTGCAAATAAATGGACAGACACTATTTAACTGAACAGAGATGACATAACTGAATCCAATGATGAACTGCCTTTAACTATCATCTTTGCATTATTGACACTGTTTTCCTAATGAATGTTGTTCAGTTGCTTTGACGCAATGTATTTACAGAAAAGGGAGATTTGAGATTGGTCTATAATTAACTAGTTCTTTGGGGTCAAGTTGTGGTTTTTTGATGAGAGGCTTAACAGCCAGTTTGAAGGTTTTGGGGACATATCCTGATGACAATGAAGAATTAATAATAGTCAGAAGAGGATCTATGACTTCTGGAAGCACCTCTTTTAGGAGCTTAGATGGTATAGGGTCTAACATACATGTTGTTGGTTTAGATGATTTAACAAGTTTATACGATTCTTCCTCTCCTATAGTAGAGAATGAGTGGAACTGTTCCTCAGGGGGTCTATAGTGCACTATAGTGTCTGATGCGTTACTGTAGCTGACGGCTGAATGGTTACAATTGTATCTCTTATAGTATCGATTTTAGAAGTAAAGTAGTTCATAAAGTCATTACTGCTGTGATGTTGGGAAATGTCAACCCTTGTTGAGGCTTTATTTTTCGTTAATTTAGCCACTGTATTGAATAAATACCTGGGGTTATGTTTGTTTTCTTCTAAAAGAGAAGAAAAGTAATCAGATCTAGTAGTTTTTAATGCTTTTCTGTAGGATAGGTGACTTTCCCGACAAGCAATACGAAATACCTCTAGTTTTGTTTTCCTCCAGCTGCGCTCCATTTTTCGGGCTGCTCTCTTTAGGGTGCGAGTATGGTCATTATACCATGGTGTCATACTGGTACAATGAGTTCCTGCAGAGTGCGACAATAGGGGAGGGCAGTCCTCCACCTATATCCCTCTGCTGCGTCAAGGTGTCACGGTTGGTAAACCGTGATCTCTGGGTTTTGCACTTTGTGGGTGGAGTCTGTGTGTTATGCGTCAGCACTGATTAGTTTGTGGGTGTCTCCGTTAATTGTCATCAGCAACAGCTGTCACTCATTACTCATCCCTATATATTGGCTTGTCTAGCGTCTTGTGTTTGTGAGAGCGTTGTTTCATGTTTATGACCTTTGCTTTGCTTTCTTGTGTGTTTCTGCGTTGGATGTCCGTCTCTCACCGGAAATCCCGTCCACTCTACGCAACCCTCCACCAAGCAACACCACTTACCTTCGGCTCGCTTCCCCGCAGTTCCTGTGTCACCCTCTCCTGCTGCCTACTCACCTCCGCCTTCCGGATTCGTCACTCATCACCACCATCTTGGACTGTGCATTCCTCCCAACGTTGTTTGTGTCTCAAGTACTGTCTGTATCATTGTCTTCATTAAATATCATTAATCTCACACTTGCTTCCTGCCACTCCTTCACCCAGTCGTTACACAAGGTTACAAAGTCTTAGCAGCTGCACTTTTCAGAGGTGTCAAGTAACGAATTACAAATACTTTGTTACTGTACTTAAGTAGAAATTTGTGGTATCTATATTTTACTTGAGTAATTATTTTTCAGCCGACTTTTTACTTCTACTCCTTACATTTTCACGCAAGTATCTGTACTTTCTACTCATTACATTTTAAAAATAGCTTTGTTACTGCTATTTCATTTCGGCTTGTCATCATTCAAAAAAAAAAAAAAAAACCTATCCAGATAAATCGCACCATCCGGATGGAGTGAATGTGATTGTGGTTGGATGAGAACTATAAACATATACCATTCCGACACCCTATTGGTTTGTACGCGATCCATCACACGTGCACATGACACAAATCACATCACACTCCAGCAAGGACATAGCCAGTTTTGGGTTCGTTTATCAAAAAATATATTTCTTAAAAGTAGGGTTGGGTATGGAACCGGTATCCGATCGCCTCAGAGTCAGTCCCCTTAAATTTCACATGAAACCGGCGTCAGACCGTTCTCCTCCCGTCTTTCAGCGCGCTCTTCAATCCGCAGACCGCTAGCGGAGCAGCGCATGCGCACTTAAACAAACAAAGGATATAAAATATATCTAACAAACTGATATAAAATATCAGTTTATTTATCAATTTCCAAACATTCATTTTGCCGTAGTCAAACTGCTTGTGCATTCAAAATCGCACTAGATTATTATTAAAATTAATGGCAAACTGATATTTCCTACTGACACACTACAGCAAAAGATATAAATAACTGGCTTAAAACCCTTTTTTGGGGTGAAAATACTTATTTTTCCATAAGACTTTTGCACAGTACTGTATTTTAAAAACGACATTGTTGCTACTTTATAAAGAATGACCATACAGTAATTCACAGGACTGATTAAAGACAGTGACAGACAGCACTCATTTTAACTAAATATCAGAGTGATTGACAGAGATACAGTAGAAACATTATGTGTGGTTTTGTATTAAATAATGACCCAGATTGTGAAATACATTTATTAGCCTTAGATTAAGGGAAGCACAACTTGGGAAATGAGAGCATCCAAGCTGAAAGCTATGGATTTATTTTAAATATTTGTAATGTTCTTTAAAGTTATCCATAGTTTTTTTTGTGGTTCTTTTTTTTTTAAGTATCGTTCAGGCACCGTTTAGGAGCCGGTACCGTTTTAAAAGTATCGAAAAGGCACTGGACCCTACTTAAAAGTGATTATTTCTCACTGGCTCATTTACCAAATGGGTGCTTTCTCTTCATCCTCCACAAATTAAGCAACTGTAGGTAGTTCGGTAGCGAGACGTAAACACTGGACATAGCAGACGTATGTACCGAATACAAGAAGCTATCAATCAAGAAGGTATCAGGATTATGACTTATTTTTCTGTTTTAGTTTTTGATTAATCACTTGGATTAATCATTCATTTTGACAGCACTATAATGTTTATTGTAAATAGACAACCATACAAGAGTAATTGTTATTAAGCCTGCACCAATGTTCTTGTCCATTGCCCTCGCAGATTCCTGCAGCTAAGCTTGGATGTACATTTACATTCCATTAAAGGTTATTGATGACATGCCTCTAAAGTTTGACTTTTTGCACCATAACAATACTTATTGGCAACTAGTCATCATATCTCTAGTCCTTTAATGTATTTGCATTGTACTAAAGTGCGTTCATTTTAAATGGACATATATGCGGCTAATGAAGACCTGAAGGTCGAAACGTTGCTTGATTAAATTCCTCTGGAGCAGTAGTTTTCAGTGTTCAGACTTCACTTCTTCATTTGTCTATATCATTTAGTTGTCTTGCACCTGCGTCCTAATTGGATGTTTGGGATGTGCACACCATTTTTGTATTTTCATATATGCGGCTGAAACAGGTAGCCTAGTGCATCCCAAATTTTTCAACATGAACATTTTAATATAACATTATAGTCATTATGGCCTATGGCCTTTAGAAAAATGTTTTTTTGAGGAGGTGGGGTAGTGTACAATAGGCCCCTGTGGTGCGGCCTAAGCTTTTGTTCTTAATGCCATTTTTTCCCCCTTACATTACTTTTATTTTTATACTTTAAGTAGTTTTTTAAACCAGTACTTTTGCACTTTTACTTGAATAAAAAGCTTGAGTTGATACTTCAACTTCTACAAAAGTCTTTTTAAACCCTAGTATCTATACTTCTACTTGAGTAATGAATGCCAATACTTTTGACACCACTGGCACGTTTTCATGGATAACATAAAACACACTCTCTGTGGTTTGTTTCTCACACATTTAGGACTTAGGTGACCCCCTCAGGTCATCCTCAGGCATTGTCCCCCCACTATATGGCCCAATGACCCTCTCAGGTCATTCTCAGACAACTGTTTCCCCCCCAGGTGTCACCCTTCTGAACCCACACAGCAATTGTAAGAAAACACATGCATATATAGGCATACAAAAGCAGGGTTAAATTAATTTTTCCACCACAATTGTCTTGTGATTACCAAAGTGAAGAGTCTTCTTGTTATATACTGTTATGTTGCCAAATGAACACGTAGATAAACCACTGAAGAAGACCAGGACCACAAGGAATGTTTTTGCATTTTAATTTCTTCTCCAGATGGTGAAAACTGAAAGCATACACAACATGCTCTTAGAAAAATTGAGCTCTGTACAGACGAAACTAAAGTCATACATCGGCGCTTTAAAGTGCATTTCCCAATCAGACAATACAAAAATATATTACTTAAGATCCTTATAAACACATATATAAACTTATGGCATTGCCTTGTCAGAGCTTTAGTGAGAATGGCGACAGATCGCTGACAGTTTCATGCTGGATTCCGCCTGCTTTGTTTACCATGAAACCGAAACCGGAAGTTAGCGTGGCAAAAGCGGAAATGAAATTGTCCGCTAATATTTTTAAATAAAACTTACAAATAAACATGAAATACTATAAGCAACTTTTAGAAATGCTTTTTAAAACATATTAACCCATTTAACTTATTTATAAAATTATAGACTGCCATAAGGCAGCACATTCCCCGCCTGACCTCAGGGAGGTCACTATCAAGAACAAAAACTTAGAGGGAATCAGTCCTTTGGCAAAAGAAGAATGACTTCAGTAACTGGTCGCAAAAAAGTCTTTCTAGTGCCTTGGTCATTTACTATGACCTCAACCTTCCTTACTTGATTGTCCTTCCCAGGGAAAGTTGCCGTGACTCTACTCATGAGCCAACAGTTCCGTGGAACCTGCTTGTCCTTGAGCAAAACAAGGTCACCAACTTGCAGGTTTCGACAAGGTACAGTCCATTTCTGTCTCTGCTGCAATAAAGGCAGATACTCTCGCCTCCAGCGTGTCCAGAACTGGTTAGCAAGGACCTGAACTTGTCTCCATTGTTTGGTGTAAAGGTCCTTGTCCAAGAAATCTCCAGCAGGAGGTATAAGGCACGATTTCTGGGTTAGCAGCATAGAGGGAGAGAGAATGAAAGGATTGTCTGGATTGGACGAAACTGGAAGGAGTGGCCTCGCATTTATGATGGCAGACACTTCAGCCATAAGTGTGCACAATACGTCGTGAGTGAGTTGCACCTTACGTTGAAGCAGTATTGAATCCAGTATTCTCCGTGCAATGCCGATCATGCGCTCTCAGGCGCCTCCCATGTGGGACGCATGAGGCGGGTTGAATTCCCAACTACAACCTTGATCATTCAGGTACAGTTGCAGAGCCTTGTCCATTCCTAACTCCTTGGAAGCCCCAATGAAATTAGTGCCACAATCCGATATAAGTTTTTTGGCAGGGCCTCTCAGGGCAAAGAAACACATTTACACAACTGCTGATGTCTAAGGACTCAATCACCTCAATGTGCACGGCTCTAGAGCTCATGCAGGTAAACAGGATAGCCCAACGCTTACTTTGTGCATGTCCACCTCTGGTACGTCTGGTGGTTACTGACCAAGGCCCGAAAACATCAAGGCCGACATAGCTAAAGGAAGGACATGTTTTCAACCGTTCCAGGGGAAGATCTGCCATGAGTTGCTCTTCCTGCTTTCCCCGCAGTTTGCGACAGACAACACACTTGTGGATAACTGAATTAACTAGTCTCTTTCCACCGATTATCCACAGACCTCCAGCCCTTATCGCACCTTCTGTAAGGTGACGACCCTGGTGCTTGACCTGTTCATGGTAGTGGCGAATGAGCAGGATAGAGACATGACTGTCTTTTGGGAGAATTATCGGGTATTTTTCAGAGTTCTTGAGCTCTGAGTGTTTGAGTCGACCTCCAACTGAAATGATGCCGTTGTCCAGGACTGGGCTGAGCTTTTCCAAAGGGCTTTGCTTGGCGATGGATTTGCCAACGTTAGGGCAGACAGCTCCTTTGTGAAGGTGGCCTGTTGCACTTGTTGGAGGATGACACGTTTTGCTTGATCCATTTCATCTGGTGTATGAGGAAGCTGACATATGTGCCACCCTTTACATCCATGGTTTGAATTGGAGCCGTTGAAAGATTTTGCCATGTGAATGAGGAAGGCGACTGCACGGACCAAAGACTTGAAGGTGGAGAAGCACTCAAAGCGCTTACAGGAGACTACTTGAAGGTGATGAAGGAGGGTCCCGTGAACCAAGTTGTTTTTGCTAGTTGAGATGCTGTGAGCGAGCGTGATGCGTGATCCGCTGGGTTCTCCTCGGTGCGCACATAGTGCCACTGCTCCGGCTTTGAAGACTGGCGAATACGCTGCACTCTGTTGTGAACATATGTGTAGAATCTTTTAGATTCGTTGCAGATGTAGCCCAAGACCCACCTTGCTGTCCTTGTGAAAGTGAACTGCGTCAAACTCTATGTCCAGTTCATTCTTGACAAGATCAGCTATCTCTACAGCCAAGACAGCGGCGCACAGTTCCAGTCTTGGTATTGTGGGCTCTGACTGAGGAGTTAGTTTTGCTTTACCCATGACAAACCCTACCTCAACTTTGTCATTTGTATACAGAGCTCTCAAGTAGACTACTGCACCTATTGCTTTGGTCGATGCGTCTGAAAAGACATAGAGTTCTTTGCGCTTTGCCTGACTGTAAGAGGTAGATGTGTAAGTTCTCGGGACATGGAGTTCCCTTAAGTCCTGCAGCAAATCCCTCCAAGCTTCCCATTTGCTCTGCTTATCTTTTGGAAGTGGTGTGTCCCAATCAGAGTTTTCTGAGGTGAGTTCTCTGAGTAAAGCTCTTCCTTGAATGGTGACTGGTGCTAATAAGCCTAGTGGATCGAATACACTATTAACAGATGACAAGACACCTCGACGAGTAAATGGCTTGTTTGTTGTGGCCACTGAAAAGGTGAATGTGTCTGTCATGGTTTTCCAAATTAGGCCTAGACTGCGCTGTGATTGAATTTCCTCACCACTCAGATCCAGATCTTTCATGACTGCTGCGCAATCTTCAGGAGAGAAGGCTTGCATGACTGATGGTGAGTTAGAAGCAAACTTATGCAGGCGCAGATTGGACTCAGCAAGTGAAGCTTGCGTTCTTTGGAGCAAGTCGATCGCTTTGGCTGGAGAAGGCACAGAAATCAGTCAATCATCGACGTAGAAGTGTCTCTCCACAAACTTGACTGTGTCAGCTCCATAGTCTTTCGCTCCAGCTTCAATGGCCTTGCGCAATCCGTAAACAGCCACAGCGGGAGATGGAGAGTTCCCAATCACATGGACCTCCATCCTATAGTCAATGACCTCCTTTTCAACATCATTGTCCATGTGCCACAGAAAGCGAAGATAGTTCCGGTGATCCTCACGCACCATGAAACAGTGAAACATTTGCTGTATGTCGGCCATGACAGCAATGCTTTCTTTACGGAAGCGGAGGAGTACCCCAATGAGACTATTGTTTAAGTCGGGGCCAGTGAGGAGTACACTATTGAGTGAGACACCGTCCTCTTGGGTACTGGAATCAAAAACTACCCTGATCTTGTTGGGTTTTTGAGGGTGGTAGACCCCAAACGTGGGGAGATACCAGCATTCTTCTCCTTGCTTCAGAGCGGGCGCTATTTCATCGTGACCGTTGGAGAAAATCCCTCCCATAAACTCCACGTATTACTGCTGCATGTGGGGTTTCTTTTGCATGCTCCGTTTGAGAGACAAAAAACGTCTGACTGCTAGCTCTCTATTGTTAGACATTTTCCGGCGAGGCTCTTTGAAAGGAAGTGGGGCGACCCAGCTATTGTCATCATCTTTGTACATGCTTTTGCCCATAATCTCTAAAAAGAGTGTGTCATCTATGGAGGGAGCTGGCTCATTGTCGTTTTTGCTGCGGTTGAAAACTGACTGTCCCAGACTTTGCTCTGGAGCCTTAGAGTGCCTGTTAATGCATGGCGTTTCCCTGAGCTGACGGAAGTTATCACACTGCCAAAAACTGTGGGGCGGCCATTTTCAAGAATAATTGTCTTGAATGAGTTGACTGTGGGCTTGTGGACCTTACCTACACACACCTCCCCGACTACGACCCACCCTAAATCTAGGCGCTGGGCGAAGGGCGCATGATGAGGGCCATTAACTTGTTCCCTTACTTTGTGTGCACGTAGAACATCACGCCCAAGCAATAGAAGTATTTCTGCCTCATGGTCTAGCTCTGGAATGTACTTTGCTATGGACCGAAGGTGTGGCTGGTGCCGTGCAGCGTTTGGTGTAGGGATCTCGCTTCTTTCATTAGGAATGTCCTGACATTCAATGAGAGGAGGGAATGGGATTACCACAGACCCATCTAAAGACTCAATGTGAAAGCCTTCAGCCCTTTTCCCCCATGTTTCAACGAGGCCTGAACATGTTCTTAGATCATAACTGACTAGCTTATCTTTGATCTTGAACATATCAAAGAACTCTGGCCTGGCTAAGGAACGATTGCTCTGATCATCAAGTATGACGTAAACCTTAACCGCACTGTCCTTGTGACCCTCTGGATACACCCTTGTGAGACATATTTTTGAACAAGAACGACCCCACTGACCTGGACCGCACACTTTGGTGCATGTTGTGGTTACTGCGATGCTATCTGAGATATCTTTTCCCTCCCTGCCATCCTCTTGAGCACTTTACTGTGGATTTGCAGTCCTTAGCGAGGTGAGTGTCCGAGGCACAGCACTTGAAACAGATTCCTTTCTCTTTGAGGAAGGCCTTTCTTTCATCGAGCAGTTTGTACCTGAATGTCCTGCATTTATTGAGTGGGTGGGGCTTATTGTGCAGCGGGCAGTTGCTTTTAAAGTCCTTGTTGGGGGGTGTAATATTAGTTTTATTTACGGAGATAGGTTTGGCGGAGCTAAAGTTTCTCAGGTTGGGTCTTTCTAATTTCAATTGTGTTTGGCTGTTCTGTTGGTTAAAGCTTGGATCGTTACGTCTCTTAGCTTCTTTGCATATGAACTTGCAAAAGTAACTGAAAGGTGGAAAGCAGTCATGATGATCCTCTTTATATTGTGAACCTAGAGACATCCACTTCTCCTGAATTCCATATGGAAGTTTATCCACAATTGGCCTGATTCCGCGTGACGTGTCAATATAGAGAAGACCGGGCAGATACCCATCCTCTTTTGCTCCTTGAATCTCCTGTAACAGATCCCCAAGTTCCCTCAGTTTCACATTATCCTTTGCTGTCATTTTAGGAAAACTGTCCAATATCTGGAAGAGTGATTTTTCAATGATTTCAGGAGCCGCATAACACTCTTGGAGTCTGTCCCATGCTTTCTGTAAAGCTACTGCAGGGTTATTGACATACACAGAGCGAATGCGTTTAATTTGACTGCTTGACTCCTTTCCTAACCATTTTGTCATCAAATCGAGCTCTTGTGTTGGCGTGAGGTGAACGTCTGCTGTAGCCACGTTAAATGAGGAGAGCCACGCTCTAAAGTTCTCTGGTTTGTCGTCATATTGGTATAGACCTGAAGTGATGAGGTCACGCCGTGCCATATATTGTGCAAGTGGCTCTGCTTGGTGTGTCGTGCTACCAGGTGAGTTGTAAAGAGGCACGAAAGGGCTGGAGAATGGGTTGAGTGCGTTCTTTGTTTGATTACTTTTTGGTTTATTCTCACCTTTAGGAGAGGAAGATGTGGTTTGGTTAGTCACAGATGTCTTTTGGTTGTGGCGCCTGGGCCTAGTGTTAACAGGTGAAGGCTCTGCGTCTGAAACGTCGTTTTCAGAAGGATTCCATGTGATGAATGTGTCCTCTATTTCAACACTTCGGTTGCAGGTGACTGGAGCGGGGTCATTATGTTTATTCACATTCATTTGAGATTTCACATATTCACATGTTCTTTCTTTTTTAACTCTATCTGATTCTGATCTTCTGCTCTCATGCCCATCTCGCATTGCCTCTGCTTCTTCTAGCACCTCTGCCTCAGCTACTGCGGCATCTGCTTCTCTTTGTAATTCTAGCACCTGTAGCTCTGTGTCGATTTTCACTTTTTCCACTTTTAACTGTGCTTCCTTGCTTGCATATGAGGCTCTTACCCTAGCGGCTTCTGCTTTGGCTCGAGCACGAGCGGCACTGCTTGCAGATGAGGATGAAAGATTTGAAGCATTTGTAGCAGATCTGTTGCTAGCTGCCATTTTGACCACGATGAAGCTCTTAATGCTGCCTTTTCACTGTTATGTTGCCAAATGAACACGTAGATAAACCACTGAAGAAGACCAGGACCACAAGGAACGTTTTTGCATTTTAATTTCTTCTCCAGATGGTGAAAACTGAAAGCATACACAACATGCTCTTAGAAAAATTGAGCTCTAAACAGACAAAACTAAAGTCATACATCGGCGCTTTAAAGTGCATTTCCCAATCAGACAATACAAAAACATATTACTTAAGATCCTTATAAACACATATATAAACTTACGGCATTGCCTTGTCAGAGCTTTAGTGAGAATGGCGACAGATCGCTGACCGTTTCATGCTGGATTCCGCCTGCTTTGTTTACCATGAAACCGAAACCGGAAGTTAGTGCGGCAAAAGCGGAAATGAAATTGTCCGCTAATATTTTTAAATAAAACTTACAAATAAACATGAAATACTATAAGCAACTTTTAGAAATGCTTTTTTAAACATATTAACCCATTTAACTTATTTATAAAATTATAGACTGCCATAAGGCAGCACATATACTGTTTTGTTTCTAGTCAAAGTCTTGCTGAGTATCCGTCTATTCCCTAGTCATTGTTTTCCCCCTTGTGGGTTTTGTTTTCCCCATTATTGTCATCAATAAACCTTGTGTGTAGTGCATTCTGTCTGCGCTTGAGTTCATCCCCACACCCTCGTGACAGCAATAAACTTAACTGCTATCACATGTTTAGCAATGTTGACCAGAGCAGTAATGACAACTGAGCCAGACGAAGTAATTGCTTTAGCTTGCAAAATAATGATAACATCAACTTAGCTACGCCTATTAGTTTGCAAACATACTTCAGTTGTAATGTTTTGAATGTCTATCTAGCCTACATAATGATGAATTGGTACGGCTAAGTTAACGGTACCATGTATTGCATCTAATAAGTATTCTGGCATTTACAGGGACCACTGGCTACTCAGTTACTGCAGCGTCTGGAATCAAGGATAACTGACACGTTAAGTCAACCATACTTTAATTTGGACTACTTCCAGTACGTTGTAAATCAGGAAGCCTTTATTTATTTATTCTGACATCTGCATATAGCATTTTAAACATCCCAGCTAAAATTGTAAAGTGTCTTTTATCCCTTCAATGAATGATCCATGCAGCTCTTTCCCAAGAGAGTCCCTGTGTTTTTATTAGAGGAGGACGCGGTCGACCAAAATTTTGTTTTTCTGAGGAGCAGCTGTCTCAGCTCATTGACATGCCCTTACCAGTGTCTTGTATCGCCAACCTGCTGGGTGTCAGCCAAAGTACAATTTTCCGGCGTATGCATGAAATCAGGTTGTCCACAAGACTTACATACAGCAGTTTATCTGACAGTGAACTGGATGATGCTGTCATCTCCATAAAAACCAGGATCCCAAACGCAGGATACAGAATGGTTGTCTCCGAGCAAATGGACATAGAATTCAGTGGAATCGAATCAAGGAGTCCATGCACAGTTGACGCTCCAGGAATTTTGGAAAGAATGACACAGCTGGGTTGCATTGTCAGGATATACTTCATACAGCGGCCTTTGTCATAAGCTCATAAGGTAGTATTAATTTATTTATGTACTTTATTATGGGTGTTGAATTAATGCAGCTCTTTTCATTGACTGCTCATTGTCATCTCATCCTTTTGATTTCAAGGTACGACATCATCATATTTGGAGCAATAGATGGTTACTCAAGAAAGGTGCATCACTTTTTTTTTTACTACTTTTATTATAGTGCTTTATTATTCCTGTATATGTTTGTGTTCATGTATTCCCTGTTGATAGACTGCATATGGGTCCGTCCGTATTATTATTATAATTTTTTTTTTTCATTTTTGAATCCAAAACATATAACGACAAAACCAAATTCAAATAACTGTCTGATTTTGGTTTTTGCAAATTCATTTATTCGTTTCTCCATTGAATTAAGACATTAAGAAAAACAAGACCGATGGGTCAGATGACTGATAATTATATCAAAATAAAGGACAACAGTAGTTGATTACATGCAGTTTAATATTGTGCATTTATCCATCTGTAAGCAAAAGTAACGTTTAATGAGCAAATTTCTTGTGCATTACATTTGGTAATACACTTTAACCTAAGTCATTATTGTGTGTGCAGTAGGCAATGTGAGTATATTTAAACATTTGCAGATTCACTATATGAAACTCTGTTATTAAAAAAATGAAACATCTCTAATAGACAATATAAAAGTGTTTCTTCAGGAGATTCTACTTTTGTGGTAAAACTGTTTAAATAAAATTGTTAAATTATAATTTGGCGACATTTAAAAGTGGTTTCACCACATAGCTTTGCAAGAAGAAATTCCAAATCAAGTCACAAATTGTTTGTACAATACAATACTACTATGTACAATACTCCCTTGCCATAATGAAAACCAAAGATGTTGTACAATGTTGTACAATACTCCCTTGCCATAATGAAAAATATTATGCTGTCCCTTTTATCCACAGACATGATTACATTATTTTAAATGAGTCCACCCCCCAAGATTACTGTTATAAACATGAGCCACGTCTAAAAAGCAAAGGGGGAGGTGTTGCTTCAATTTATAACAACGTTTTCAGGATTTCTCAGAGGGCAGGCTTCAAGTATAACTCGTTTGAAGTAATGGTGCTTCATATAACATTATCCAGAGAAACAAATGTTAATGATAAATCCCCTGTTATGTTTGTACTGGCTACTGTATACAGGCCACCAGGGCACCATACAGACTTTATTAAAGAGTTTGGTTATTTTACATCCGAGTTAGTTCTGGCTGCAGATAAAGTTTTAATAGTTTGTGATTTTAATATCCATGTTGATAATGAAAAAGATGCATTGGGATCAGCATTTATAGACATTCTGAACTCTATTGGGGTTAGACAACACGTTTCAGGACCTACTCATTGTCGAAATCATACTCTAGATTTAATACTGTCACATGGAATTGATGTTGATAGTGTTGAAATTATGCAGCCAAGTGATGATATCTCAGATCATTATTTAGTTTTGTGCAAACTTCATATAGCCAAAATTATAAATTCTACTTGTGACGCTAACAATGGAGGACAGGAGGCAGATGCAAGTAAAGGTAGTTTATTGACAGGAGTTGTGATGGATGAATGCTGGTGAGTGACGCAGGAACCACGATGGCAGCACAGACAGGTGGGTAGGTGAGTTGAGTGCGTTGGTAGAGATGACGGTGGTGGTAGATCGGTGATCCGTGGTGATAATCCGTGGGTGACTGTGATAATCCAAAGTAGACCGAACAGGAAACAGGGCAAGGACAGGAACACAGGAGCACGAACAGACATCAACATATGGACCTCAAACAACGATCTGACAAACAGGAGACGAAAGACAGGGCGTTATATAGGCGGTTGGAATGAGATGCACCTGCCGCTGATCAGGCGATCAGTGGCCACACCCACATGAACCAATCAACATGACATAACATGACTACAGCTGGAGACGGTGCGTTCACGAACCGTGACAGTACCCCTCCTCCTAAGGACGCCTCCTGGCGTCCCCAGAATCTCTTACCTGTCGATTGTAATCATCGATAAGGGAGTGATCCAGGATGTCCCTGGCAGGTACCCAACTTCTCTCCTCCGGACCGTAACCCTCCCAGTCCACCAAGTACTGAAATCCGCGTCCCCTCCTTCTAGAGTCCAGAATACGATTTACCAAATAGGTGGTCTCCCCATCTACGAGACGCGGCGGGGGAGGGACCGGGGTAGGCGGATTAATGGGAGAATGAAATACGGGCTTAATTTTGGACACATGAAAGGCGGGATGAATTCTCCTGTACGTAGGAGGGAGTTTAAGGCGGACTGCCACCGGACTAATGATTTTGGTGACAGTAAACGGGCCAATAAATTTGGGAGCCAATTTATTAGATACGGACCGGAGAGGAATATTCTTGGTTGAAAGCCACACCTTTTGACCCACGACGTATACGGGAGGCCTAGACCGGTGGCGATCGGCCTTGGCCTTGGTGCGCGCCCCCGCTTGGAGTAGAGTCTCACGGGCTCTGGTCCAAGTGCGGTGGCACCTCTGGACGAAGGCGTGAGCGGAGGGGACCGCAACTTCGGATTCCATACTGGGAAAAATAGGTGGCTGGTAACCTACACTACACTCAAAAGGAGATAGGCCCGTAGCTGATACTGGTAAGGTATTGTGGGCGTACTCCACCATAGACAATTGTTGGCTCCAGGAGGAAGGATTCTTGGAGACCAAACATCGCAACACCCTTTCCAAATCTTGGTTGGCTCTCTCGGTTTGACCATTGCTCTGGGGGTGAAACCCTGAGGACAGACTTACAGTCGCTCCCAGTAGTCTACAGAATTCTTGCCAAAATTTAGCCACAAATTGGGGTCCCCTGTCGGAAACCACGTCTATCGGGAGGCCATGTAAACGAAAGACGTGGTCTACGACGGTCAACGCTGTCTCCTTGGCTGAGGGTAATTTGGGCAAGGGAATAAAGTGGGCCGCCTTCGAGAACCGGTCCACCACGGTTAAAACTACCGCGTTTCCCTGGGAGGGTGGGAGGGCGGTAATAAAATCTAGAGCGATGTGGGACCAGGGTCTCGAAGGAACCGGCAGCGGTTGGAGTAACCCATCAGGGGGCCGATTGGAAGTCTTACCAGTGGCACAAACCGAGCAAGCCAAAACAAAACTGTGAATGTCGCGAGCCATAAGTGGCCACCAGAATCGTTGCTTGACTAAAAATCTAGTACGGTTAACCCCTGGATGGCAAGCTACATTCGAGCAATGTCCCCACTGGATAACGTTGGACCTTAATCCCTCCGGCACAAATAAACGGTTCGGTGGGCACCCGGGCGGAGGCGTTACCCCTTCTAAGGCCGTTCTGACCTTCGATTCGATCTCCCATGTGAGAGTGGAGACCACTAATGTCTCAGGAAAAATACACTCGGGAGTGGACGGGCGTTCGGAATGGTCAAAAATACGCGACAAAGAATCGGGTTTGATATTTTTGGAACCTGGGCGGTACGAGATAGTAAAGTCAAAACGTCCGAAAAAAAGTGCCCACCGAGCCTGCCTGGAGTTCAACCTCTTGGCGGTGCTAATGTACTCTAAATTCTTGTGGTCAGTCCATACTATAAAAGGAACCCCCAATCCCTCTAACCAGTGTCGCCATTCCTCTAATGCCATCTTAACTGCCAACAATTCTCGGTTACCAATATCATAATTTCGTTCTGCCGGAGATAAACGATATGAAAAATACGCGCAAGGGTGGACCTTGTCGTCTAAGGGAGAACGTTGAGATAACACCGCTCCTACCCCCACCTCTGATGCGTCGACCTCCACCACGAACTGACGTGTAGGGTCAGGGGTAATCAGAATAGGGGCTGAAATGAAACGGCTCTTCAGTTTGGCAAACACAGCCTCAGCTGTGTCCGACCACCTGAACGCAGTCTTGGCGGAGGTCAAGGCGGTCAGAGGTGCGGCTAGTTGGCTGAAGTTGCGAATAAAACGCCGGTAGAAGTTAGCGAACCCCAGAAACCTCTGTAGGGCCTTACGGGAATCTGGGCTTGGCCATTCTACCACAGCCTTAACCTTCTCGGGATCCATGCGTATTCCCTCAGTCGACACGATATACCCCAAAAATGGAATTGACTGTGCATGAAATTCGCATTTCTCCGCCTTGACAAAAAGCCCATTCTCTAGCAACCTCTGAAGCACTCGTTGGACGTGCTGCACATGTTCCTGGAGAGTAGAAGAAAAAATCAATATGTCGTCCAGTAAGACATAAATGAACTGATCGATCATATCTCGCAGCACGTCGTTGACAAGTGCCTGGAAGACCGCTGGGGAGTTGGAGAGCCCAAAGGGCATAACCAAGTATTCAAAGTGCCCTCTGGGGGTGTTAAAAGCGGTCTTCCATTCATCCCCCTCCCTGATCCGAGCCAAATGATACGCATTGCGTAAGTCCAGTTTTGTGAAAATTGACGCTCCCTGCAACCTCTCGAAGGCCAAGGACATCAACGGCAAAGGATAAGTATTCTTTACCGTGATGTTGTTCAGTCCCCGGTAATCAATACAAGGTCGCAGAGATCCGTCCTTCTTTCCCACAAAAAAGAACCCCGCCCCCGCAGGAGAAGAGGAAGGGCGGATGAATTTAGAAGCTAGAGAATCAGAAATATATTTCTCCATAGCCTCCCTCTCTGGAACAGAAAGTGAATAGAGTTTGCCCTTAGGCGGAGACTTACCTGATAGTAAATCTATGGCACAGTCGTAAGGACGATGCGGAGGAAGAGAAGCAGCCCGAGACTTACTGAACACTTCCTTCAGATGGAGGTACCCAGCGGGCACGTTAGACAAATCCACCGCCTCCTCCTGCAACACAGACACAGACACAGACGGACAGGCAGACACTAGACAAGACTCATGACATCTTTTACACCAAGACAAAACGGAGTTAGAGAGCCAGTCAATGCTAGGGTTGTGGAGGAGGAGCCAAGGGTGTCCGAGGACAATGGGTGCCAGGGGAGAGTCAAGGATGTGAAAAGAGATGGTCTCAGAGTGATTGCCAGAGGTGATGAGTGTAATGTCTTCAGTGATGTATGATATGGTGGGAAGTTGCTGACCAGTGAGGGCGTGAACCGTGATGTGGTGCGGAAGAGGTCTGAGGGGAATGTGGAGCTTGTGGGCTAATGTGCTGTCCATGAAGTTACCCTCAGCCCCGGAATCCAGTAGTGCCTGACAGTGATGTGTCTGTGCTGACCACCGCAGCCATACCGGGAGGAGCGTAGAAGATGATGGTGATGATGATGATGATGATGATGAGGTCTTCTCGGCGGAGATCCCACCCGATAGTAGCCTCATGCGTACTACCGGGCCTGGCCCTTTTACCGGACAGGCGTGGGCTCGATGTCCGGCTCCCCCGCAGTAAAGGCAAAGGCCCAGGGACCTCCGCCTCTCCTTCTCCTCCCGGGAAAGCCGAGCTCGCCCTACCTGCATGGGCTCGTGATCGTAGACGGGGCTGGCCACGTCCCCGCCACTGAACCGCACGTCTGCCGGTCCCCTGGATGGGGTGTTGAGTAGCCCCCTCCTCTCCATCCGTGCCAGACGTGCATCGACCCGAAGGGCCAGCTCAATAAGTCCATTGAACGACGGGGGAAGGTCCAGGGCGTAGATCTCCCTCTGGACGCGGTCAGCCAGCCCATGCAGGAACATGTCCCACTGCGCCTCCTCGTTCCAATGGCACTCCGCCGCCAGGGTCCGGAACTCGATGGAATAGTCCGAGACGGATCTCTCGTGCTGGCATAACTCCGCCAGCCTCCTGGCCGCCTCCCGTCCTGCGGCGGCCCGATCAAAGACCCGTCTCATCTCGGCGGAGAGCGCCTGGAACGAGGCGCAGCAAGGGTCCTGGTTCTCCCACACCGCTGTTCCCCACAATGCCGCCCTCCCAGAGAGCAGGGTCAGAACGAAGGCCACCTTGGCCCTCTCACTGGCGAAGGTTCTAGGCTGGAGGGCAAAATGCATATCACAATGGTTAAGGAAAGCTCTACAATAGTCGGGCTCACCCGAGTACGCTTCCGGAATCGGGAGGCGTGGTTCCGGCTGGGAGGGGACCTCCGATGGGGCTGGTGGAGCAGGCGGTGTGAGTGGCGCAGTGGGAGCTCGTAATAGCTGGAACTGTTGGGTGAGCTCGGACACCTGCGTCACTAAAGCCTGAACCGCGCGACCAGTGTCGTTAAGAGTCCGCTCCTGGGAGTCCATCCTCCGAACACTGGCGCTGAGGAAAACTTCGAGGGAGGAAGGTTGATTACTCGCTGCCTCCATGTTGGTCAGATCGTTCTGTGACGCTAACAATGGAGGACAGGAGGCAGATGCAAGTAAAGGTAGTTTATTGACAGGAGTTGTGATGGATGAATGCTGGTGAGTGACGCAGGAACCACGATGGCAGCACAGACAGGTGGGTAGGTGAGTTGAGTGCGTTGGTAGAGATGACGGTGGTGGTAGATCGGTGATCCGTGGTGATAATCCGTGGGTGACTGTGATAATCCAAAGTAGACCGAACAGGAAACAGGGCAAGGACAGGAACACAGGAGCACGAACAGACATCAACATATGGACCTCAAACAACGATCTGACAAACAGGAGACGAAAGACAGGGCGTTATATAGGCGGTTGGAATGAGATGCACATGCCGCTGATCAGGCGATCAGTGGCCACACCCACATGAACCAATCAACATGACATAACATGACTACAGCTGGAGACGGTGCGTTCACGAACCGTGACACTACTTCTTGTTACAAGTATGGAAGAACCATCACTTCTACCACAAAAGACTGCTTTTTAAGTTATCTTCCTGATGTATCCAAATTCCTTAGGATATCCAAAACCTCAGAGCAACTTGATGATGTAACAGAAACTATGGACTCTCTCTTTTCTAGCACTTTAAATACAGTTGCTCCTCTACGCTTAAGGAGGGTTAAGGAAAACAGTTTGAAACCATGGAATAATGAGCATACTCGCACCCTAAAGAGAGCAGCCCGAAAAATGGAGCACAGCTGGAGGAAAACAAAACTAGAGGTATTTCGTATTGCCTGGCGGGAAAGTAACCTATCCTACAGAAAAGCATTAAAAACTGCTAGATCCGATTACTTTTCTTCTCTTTTAGAAGAAAACAAACATAACCCCAGGTATTTATTCAATACAGTGGGTAAATTAATGAAAAATAAAGCCTCAACAAGTGTTGACATTTCCCAACACCACAGCAGTAATGACTTTATGAACTACTTTACTTCTAAAATCGATACTATTAGAGATAAAATTGCAACCATTCAGCCGTCAGCTACAGTATCGCATCAGACAGTGCACTATAGACCCCCTGAGGAACAGTTCCACTCATTCTCTACTATAGGAGAGGAAGAATTGTATAAACTTATTAAATCATCTAAACCAACAACATGTATGTTAGACCCCAGGGTTTCCCATACATTCATTAATTTGTGGCAGCCCGCCACAATATCAACGCTGACTGCCCCGGATTGATTCAGATTTTGTAAATATTTAATATGGGTACAATTGTATTTTATTGTAGAGCTGCGCGGTGTTTGCACCCTCCCTCTCACAAACTGACAACGGAGGCACGCACGACTAGCCCCTCCTCTTCGAACACGATCTGAATCAAAACATGAGCATGCGTTAGTTAGAGGACGGATTGTTGCCGGTGCTTAATGCTTATTCCCCCAGCGAAGATTCCAGAATCAGATTCCAGATTCTCGCAAAACTTGTGTGTTTTTTTTCTAAATATCGATAAACAACTATTGCGAAATGACGGCGTTTCCATTAACCGATGTTATGCGACTAAAATGTCATTCTTTTCCTCTCGCGTTCAGTCATTCCAAAAATCATGGCAACGGACGTTGGTAGGTTTATATATATCACAGCCACCAGACTAGACATTATATTATTATTATCTCCAGGTTCAGGTTGGTGTGTGTTGGTTTTTGTCCACCTCAATCTCCAGGTGTGTGTGTGTGTGTGTGTGTGTGTGTGTGTGTGTGTGTGTGTGTGTGTGTGTGTGTGTGTGAGTCTGTGTGTGTCCACCTCCAGGTCCAATTTGGTGTGTGTGTGAGCCTGTGTGTGTCTGAGTCTGTGTGTGTGAGTGTGTGTGTGAGTCTTTTTGAATGTTTGAGTGTGTGAGCCTGTGTTTGAGTGTGTCAGTAAGTTTGTGAGTTTGAGTGTGTGTGTGTCCATCTCCAGGTTTGTGTGTGTGTGTGTGTGTGTGTGTGTGTGTGTGTGTGTGTGTGTGTGTGTGTGTGTGTGTGTGTGTGTGTGTGTGTGTGTGTGAGCAAAATTTGCAACAAGAAGTCTGTGGAGCAGTCATAGCATAGAAAGTGTAGCAATGGCATAGCAATAGCAATGTCTTTAAAGGGATAGTTCACCCAAAAATGAAAATTCTATCATCGTTTACTCACCTCAAGTTGTTCCAAACCTGTATGAGTTTCTTTGTTCTGCTGAACACAAAGGAAGATATTTGGAAGAATGTTTGTAACCAAACAGATCTCGGTCCCCATTGACTACCATAGAATATAATTTTTCCTACTATGGAAGTCAATGGGGACCGAGATCTGTTTGATTCTGTCATTCTTCCAAATATCTTCCTTTGTGTTCAACAGAACAAAAAACTCATACAGGTTTGGAACAACTTGAGGGTGAGTAAACGATGATAGAATTTTCATTTTTGGGTGAACTATCCCTTTAAGGTATCTGACACTAAGTGTTGGCAATGGAAATGTGTACTTGTCACTAAAAATATATGATATATTTATGATATATACATATATATATATATATATATATATATATATATATATATATATATATATATATATATATATATATATATAATATATTTAACTTAATCCCACCACCCCCCCCTTTCCCGGTCCCCAAACACCACACCACCACAAATAGAATCTAATTCTGTGGGAAACACTGGACCCTATACCATCTAAGCTCCTAAAAGAGGTGATTCCTGAAGTCATAGATCCTCTTCTGACTATAATTCATTCCTCATTGCCATTAGGATATGTCCACAAAACCTTCAAACTGGCTGTTATTAAGCCTCTCATCAAAAAAACCACAACTTGACCCCAAAGAACTAGTTAATTATAGACCAATCTCGAATCTCCCTTTTCTGTCCAAGATACTAGAAAAGGTGTTATCCTCACAATTATATTCCTTCTTAGAGAAAAATGGTATATGTGAGGATTTCCAGTCAGGATTTAGACCGTATCATAGTACTTAGACTGCTCTCCTTAGAGTTACAAATGATCTACTCTTATCATCTGATCGTGGGTGTATTTCTCTATTAGTTTTATTGGATCTTAGTGCTGCGTTTGACACAATTGACCACAACATTCTTTTGCATAGACTTGAACACTTTGTTGGCATTAATGGAAGTGCATTAGCATGGTTTAAATCGTACTTATATGACCGCCATCAGTTCGTAGCAGTGAATGAAGATGTACCATATCGATCACAAGTGCAGTATGGAGTACCTCAAGGCTCAGTACAAGGGCCGCTACTCTTCACGCTTTATATGTTACCCTTGGGAAATATCATCAGGAAACATGGTGTTAGCTTTCACTGTTATGCTGATGATACTCAGCTCTATATTTCTTCACGGCCCGGTGAAACACACCAATTTGAAAAACTAATGGAATGCATAGTTGATATAAAAAACTGGATGAATGGAGAAAAAACAGAGGTGTTAATTATAGGACCTAAAAACTCTGCTTGTAATAACCTAGAACACTGTCTTAGACTTGATGGTTGCTCTGTCAATTCTTTGTCATCAGTTAGGAACCTAGGTGTGCTATTTGATCGCAATCTTTCCTTAGAAAGCCACGTTTCTAGCATTTGTAAAACTGCATTTTTCCATCTCAAAAATATATCTAAATTACGGCCTATGCTCTCAATGTCAAATGCAGAAATGTTAATCCATGCATTTATGACCTCAAGGTTAGATTATTGTAATGCTTTATTGGGTGGTTGTTCTGCACGCTTAGTAAACAAACTACAGCTAGTCCAAAATGCAGCAGCAAGAGTTCTTACTAGAACCAGGAAGTATGACCACATTAGCCCAGTCCTGTCAACACTGCACTGGCTCCCTATCAAACATCGTATAGATTTTAAAATATTGCTTATTACTTATAAAGCCCTGAATGGTTTAGCACCTCAGTATTTGAATGAGCTCCTTTTACATTATAATCCTCTACGTCTGCTACGTTCTCAAAACTCAGGCAATTTGATAATACCTAGAATATCAAAATCAACTGCGGGCGGCAGATCCTTTTCCTATTTGGCGCCTAAACTCTGGAATAACCTACCTAACATTGTTCGGGAGGCAGACAAACTCTTGCAGTTTAAATCTAGATTAAAGAACCATCTCTTTAACCTGGCTTACACAAAACATACTAATATGCTTTTAATATCCAAATCCGTTAAAGGATTTTTAGGCTGCATTAATTAGGTAAACCAGAACCGGGAACACTTCACATAACACCCTATGTACTTGCTACATCATTAGAAGAATGGCATCTACGCTAATATTTGTCTGTTTCTCTCTTATTCCGAGGTCACCGTAGCCACCAGATCCAGTCTGTATCCAGATCAGAGGGTCACTGCAGTCACCCGGATCCAGTACATATCCAGACCAGATGGTGGATCAGCACCTATAAAGGACCTCAACTGCCCTGAAAGACAGCGGAGACCAGGACAACTAGAGCCCCAGAACAGATCCCCTGTAAAGACCTTGTTTCAGAGGACCACCAGGACAAGACCACAGGAAACAGATGATTTTTCTGCACAATCTGACTTTGCTGCAGCCTGGAATTGAACTACTGGTTTCGTCTGGTCAGAGGAGAACTGGCCCCCCAACTGAGCCTGGTTTCTCCCAAGGTTTTTTTCTCCATTCTGTCACCGATGGAGTTTCGGTTCCTTGCCGCTGTCGCCTCTGTCTTGCTTAGTTGGGGTCACTTCATCTACAGCGATATCGTTGACTTGATTGCAAATAAATGCACAGACACTATTTAACTGAACAGAGATGACATCACTGAATTCAATGATGAACTGCCTTTATCATTTTGCATTATTGACACACTGTTTTCCTAATGAATGTTGTTCAGTTGCTTTGATGCAAATTATTTTGTTTAAAGAGCTATATAAATAAAGGTGACTTGACTTGACTTGACTCTTTCTCACAGCCATGTAGGATGATTAAAACCTCTGCCCAGTGTTGGGAAGGTTACTTTGGAAATGTAATAGGTTACAGATTACAAGTTACCCTGTTTAAAATGTAATAGTACTGTAACTTTTTCAATTACTTTATTAAAGTAATGTAACTAATTACTTTTGAGTACTTTTTGATTACTTTTCTAAATTTGTGAAATTAAAGAATAATAAATAAAAGCATAAACATCAACTTAAATACAGTTATCTAATAAGCATGTGACGTATTCTGTATAATAAACTCCTGAAACATTGGTGTTTTTTTGAAACTGCTGTCTCTGTATATGATGATAGTTTTCTCAAAATAAGTAAAATGCACATGAAGTGACACAGAGCATTTCTAGAAATTATGTTTATGTGCTTGTGTACTCCTATATTGAGATGGCAGAGGTTGAAAACACTGCGAGCTTCAGTAGGCCAATGTGTAGTAAATGAAACCATGTCTTTGCCATTAATTTACAGGAGGGGCAGACTGGGAAAAAAAATTCAGACTGAAAAATTCAAACTCATACAAACAAATTCATGGACAAAACTATTTTTTGTATGGACCTGACATAAAAAAGGTTTAAATCTTTAATTTGGGGACATGCAAAATAATTAAAAGTTCTCTCCTGAACTGCACCTTCACTTCCATTTTTCTCTTCAGTCTCTTTATTTTGCTCTGTTATCCATCTCTCTCATGACATTAATACTCAAGATTGAACAAAACTATACTTTACAATACAATACTCTACAAAACTACAATATCTTTATAGAAAAATCCTAATACTGTACTCGAGTCATGTTTTTCCCTTACAAAAAATTACCATGCTTTTATTAGCCTATATAAAAGTAAAATAACCTTGTTTTTTTTTGCAAATGGATTTGTATTTATTTTTAAATAAACACATTCGTAAAATAATTTTACATTTTTGGTTATCACATTTAAACAATAGTAACCAGTAACCTGGATTTATAGTTAAATATTAAAATGTTAATTTTCGTAAGGGTTGTGTTGTTGTCTGTCGTAGCTCCCCCTAAACCTATAAAAAAAAATCTGATTGTTTTTCAGCTAAATTACTACTGTAATATTACAACAGATAATAACGATGTCCTTTATATAGTATTTTGAGTGATGACTGATAAGCAACGTGCTGCTGCTTGATTAAATAAATAAAAAAACAAAGACATAAAAGCATCTTTACAGATGAAACTGACCTGAAACCCTGAACAGGAGTTCTGCTTCTCTGCTCCAGCAGTCCACTCTCTCTCTCTCTCTCTCTCTCTCTCTCTCTCTCTCTCTCTCTCTCTCTCTCTCTCATTGATTACTCTGAGTCTGATCCAAACCGTTTGGCAGAGGCGCGGAGAGCGCACGAGTCATAACTAAAAATTCATGACTTATTAGAGATTTAATTATCAAATGGCGGATTCGCAAATGATCGCTTTAGTACATTCGGCAGGCAATTATACAATAATGATATTAAATAGTGGGGCAAAATCGGCTGCCAGGCCACCGGGAATTGTCCCGGTTCTCCCGGTGTCCAGTCCGCGCCTGATTTCCACAGACACGCAGAATGTGCAAGTCATATATTGCATTTTTGGGGCTTTATATTCACAGACACTAGTCGATGTCATGTTTTGATTCAAGTGTACTGACCTACTTTTGATTTAGTCATCCAAAATGTGTCATATTCCATCCGCGTTAGGCATTTCGTTTTTAATGACTGTATTCTACGAACCAGACTGTATTTCCGCTTCCCGGAAATTATTAGGACGGTATGTCTCAGAATAGTCAGTGCAATTTGGGAAAGAAATCAGTTAAATCTGTATGTGGATGTGTGTAAATATTCAAATGTAATCCCCTTTGTAATCGTTAAAAATTTCATAAGTAACTGTAATTTAATTACTCATTTTTTCTTAGTAACTGTAACTAATTACAGTTACAGTAATTTTGTAATTAAATTACGTAACGCCGTTACATGTAACTAGTTACTCCCCAACACTGCCTCTGCCCCAGTGTTACACTGGATAAGAGCACATGCGGACACTTCAGTCTGATTTAAACAGATGTCGCTTAGCATACCGGAGGTCCAGCATCTGTATTACAAACAGGTGACCGTAACGGACGACATAACCATAACCATAATCTTATTTCATGATATATCGCAAACAGGTGTCATAGGTCATCTGCAGTACAACAGCTAATCATGATATATAATAAAGCAGCTGGCACATACCGGAGGTCTGGAGTCTGTATTACAAACAGATGTTATAACACTTGTCATAAGGTTAATCCATTATGACATGATATATTACAAAACAGATATCATATCACAGCTGCCAATCATTCACGGATGTTGTAAATATTGAGTAATTTCACAAATGATGACATTTAAGAATGTTTTATTACAAACAGATTTCATATCACCTGTCGTAACACGTCATAACAACAACTGCGACCATTAAAAGGTCATAAGGTTAATTCCTAAGGGGGAGGGTCAAAGGTCAAAGTCATCAATCAAAAAAGATGACAGGCGGAGGACCATACATCCTACTACTACTATCATTCATACTTTTTCACACCCCCTTTTGGACAAAAACATAAAGAAAAAAAATGTGTGCACGTTTTCTTAATATGACAATTAAAAACCAACAAACTGAGGAAAATGCAGGACATTTTCTCAATATGTGACGAGCGGGACAACGGGTGAAAATACTGTACCATGCAAAGAAGTAGTCCCACAAACATAACCAAACCTTGCTAAAACATTGCCTTTTTCAGTAAATAGTTTTATGTGAAATATGAAGTATATTTTGTGTCTTCAGTGTTCAATGCAAACCAAACTAGCTGATTCTCAGAGAACAATGCAATGTGAAACAATGTGAACAATGTTAAATGTATTTTTCATTCATGGTGATGTGATCCAGAAAATGGTTAGATTATTGCCCTCTGTCTTTGTCTTTACCAAATGTCCCATCTTATGGGTGATTAAACTGTAAACACAGAGAATGGGAAATATTTTCTTTTAATTTGTATTTTTTTTTTATACACAAACCTAGTCGCTGGGAACACAGATGTACACTGTATATTATGAAGGAATATTCAACAGAAAAAAAAGTAAAATGGCATCACATGAAATTACAGTGCACGTACAACACAGTTCAAGCTCTACACAAAGTAGGGACAGATTGTTTAGGATGGGTGTCCATGTTTAAATTCTAATTCATGAATCTGCCATATCTCTTCTGCATGTTGAGCAGGGCAGCCTCCATCCTCCCAAGTGCGTTTCAGAAACCCATTGCAAACCCATCCAACCAGTAAGGCCTGCCAACTATGTGCATTAACCCCCCATATCTCTTGTGCAGGTCTCTCCCTGCCTCCCCTAGACCACTGTTCCCCTGTACACTCCTCATGAATCCCCCAAAGCGCTTGACCATGTCCCCATCATGCTGCTCATCTGACTCTGAAGTGAGACAGACCCTAAGGATCTCTCTCAGCAGCTCCACCTGGTCTTCAGCTCCATCATTTGTCTTATCCTTCTACATAAAGTCTCCATATTTCTTAATCATGGCCTCTGTGATGTCACTCTCAGCTGGGGCTCCCGTACCAATCTCTGCTGCTCTCTTAATCATGAAGCCCCCATTATGCTACATGAATCAACCATAGTTTTGGCGAGAAGATGGTCTGCACTCTTTTCATCTTGTTTGACGTGGTCCACTGCAAGGTGATCTTTTTCACTGAGGATGAGCAGTTCAATGGTAGATATGAATGACCAATCAATGCAAGTAAACAATTTGTGCACTAGAGGGCACACATGTTCATTCTGCTGACATTCAATGCAGCTGCATGTTAAAGACTGCTGATTACAACTGACAGTTTGAACAATGGAAAATGGTGTCAGTTTGTCACTTGGCAACACAAGATTTGAAGAACTTGTGTTGTACTGCAGCACAAACAACTTTTAGTGAAAATAACGTCACATGTGCCTGTATATTGCATTCAAACAAAACTATAGAATACTTAAAAAAGTACACTCATTTTGATGTGTTTACTAATGTATTAAAACAAATGTAAAGTGCCTAATACTTATTTTTTACTGTAGCGTGTTATTCAATATTAAATTAAAATTACTGTATTTTAAATGTACCCCAGTTGTAATTTGCTTTGGATAAAGGCATCTGCAAAATGATTAAATGTAAATGTAAATGTGTAATAACAAATATATTTAAATACATGACATTCAAATTTAAATAGAAATTACATTATATTTTAGTTTACTTTAAATGCTTGTACACACTCTGTGTTACACTTTAACCTTGTAATACGGAGCCCAGCACGTCACCTGACAGTTTTGCAATCCATCCCCTCAGTTTATAAAATGTACTCACAAATTCTTAAACTGTTCCCTCTGTTTAACAAATAGTGCCCATGGATTAATAAACCGTACCCACGGATTTCCTATCAACACACTCAGATTTTGTAAACCTTAACCTTGGTTTTTGAATCCGTACCCACGAATTCATAATCCGTGCGCACGCTTTCACAATACGTTCCCACAGATTTGTAAACTCACGGATTTGTGGCTTGGCCCCCACCGGCAGATTCATTTCTGTTTATTAAACATTATTTTTCATAGTATCCTAGACCATGATCTGCTTTTTAGCATTTATTTTACATTAATCACCAATAGGATAAGACACCGCCGCCTGAGTTTTATAGCCTAAAATAAACACTAAAAAGAAGAAGAAAAAAGGTCAAAAGCAATACAAAACAAATAATGTGCCGGTTATGTTGTCATTACTTTTCTAACTGAATGTAATGTTATAATAGGCCTAATTATTTAATAATAACATTAACAGTGAAGCATGCATCTAACTCTGGGGGGAGCATAGTGTAATAAAATCACCAAAATAAGTCTTAATTTTAAGAAAGTATAGTACACAAACATTTCCAAAACTGTAAAAGGTTATTTAAAAAATAAAGCATTCATGAATTATTTTATGACAAACATTTTTACTGTCTTAAGTGCACTCATTTAGCCTATAAATTAAATCCTTCCTTCTACCTTCTGCAGTAATTACGTCACTAAAACAGTTTTCTGACTAACCTCTGCCCACAGGAATACACAAAAAAGGGGGTGTGGTCTTGTTGTGCTCCGACAGAGAAGAGGAAGAGTTGCGTTTGTGTTTGTCGCCATGTCGTCGAAACACTGTTATTTTCATCTCTGAGTCCAATCACCTTTGTTTGGGCTTCCCAGGGACGCTGTACTTAGAGATCAATGGTTACAATTTATGTTTAACTTGGTTCCCGAAAATTATAATCCACATGTAAAACTATGTGCAGCACATTTTGCTGAGGACAGCTTCCTCAATCTCAATCAGTTTAATGTCGGATTCGCACAAAGATTATTCTTGAAAGATGGAGCAGTTCCCTCTTTGTCTGGAGAAGGCTTTGTTTATGGACCGTCTCTTGAGGATTGTACCTTTGGTAGATACAACTCCCTGCCTGCGGTGTCGCTGTTGGACAGTGTTTCTCTACTTCCTGTTGGCCTTCTGTAGCTAATCGTAGCTCCGTGTAGCTGTTTTTATTTTATTTTTTCTCTAGAATCTTTATCTTACTATCAGTTTCTGTTTTTTCTCTCTCTCGCTACAGTTTTTCACAACTTCATCGAACAACCGCAGTAAGAATATTTCATCAAGCACGGTGAGTAATGGCTTCTCCTGCTATTATTATTTGCACCTCTTGCCACATGTACAGTTTATCTATCTCTGTCGCAGATGAGGGATTCACATGTGATAAATGCAGGGAAATAGTTAGGCTGACAGAGAAGATTTCAGAATTAGAGACACGCATCCAAACTTTAATTTAGGACAGTAAGAATGTTAGGGCTCTAGATACGGCTTTGGATGCGTCTAGCTCAGGGATTCCTGTACATTGTTCGGTTCCGGCAACAGAGCCCCTGCAGCAGGGCAACTGGGTGACGGTGAGGCAGGGTAGTCGTGGGTCAAAACACCGCTTTTCTGTTCCGATCAAAACATTAAACAGGTTCTCCCCACTCAGTGATGCACCCACTGAGAAACCTGATGAAAGTGCTCTAGTTATTGGTGATTCTATTGTACAGAACGTGAATATAGAGACACCAGCCAGCATAGTCAAATGTTTACCGGGAGCCAGAGCACCTGACATCTTGGCAAATTTAAAAGTGCTGGCTAATGCTAAACGTAAATACAGTAAGATTGTTATTCATGCCGGCGCTAATGATGTTCGACTTCGCCAGTGGGAGATCACTAAAAATAACATTAAAGAGGTGTGTGAACTTGCAAGCACGATGTCAGACACTGTAATATGCTCTGGTCCCCTCCCAGCTTACCGTGGGGATGAGATGCATAGCAGATTGTCATCACTCAATGGCTGGATGTCTAAGTGGTACCCACAGAATAACATGGGTTTCAAAGACAATTGGACAAGCTTTTGGGGCAGACCTGCCCTTTTGAAAAGAGATGGTCTTCATCCTTCCTGGGATGGCGCCACTCTTCTCTCTTTAGAAATATGGCAAATAGTCTTAGAGTTTATACTTGACTAACTGGGGCCCAGGTCATTAAGCAGACAGACTGGCTAAACCGACCATCTGCTAGCTGCCTCCCGTCACAGAGGTCAGTTAATTCTCAGCACATAGAGACTCTTTCACCTAGATATCACACTATAGAGACTGTGTCTGTTCCCCGAACTAGAAAATACAAAAATGTCCAAATCAAGTTAAGATTAACAATTTAATTGAGGTTCAACAAATAAAAAACAGATGCAATATGGATAAACAAATGATAAAGCTTGGCTTATTGAATATCAGATCCCTTTCTACGAAAACACTTTTTGTAAATAATATGATCACTGATCATAATATAGATGTACTCTGTTTGACGGAAACCTGGCCAAAACCTGATGATTACATTATTTTAAATGAGTCAACTCCCCAAGATTATTGTTATAAACATGAGTCGCGTCTAAAAGGCAAAGGGGGAGGTGTTGCTTCAATTTATAACAACGTTTTCAGGATTTCTCAGAGGGCAGTCTTCAAGTATAACTCGTTTGAAGTAATGGTGCTTCATATAACATTATCCAGAGAAACAAATGTTAATGATAAATCCCCTGTTATGTTTGTACTGGCTACTGTATACAGGCCACCAGGGCACCATACAGACTTTATTTAAGAGTTTGGTGATTTTACATCCGAGTTAGTTCTGGCTGCAGATAAAATTTTAATAGTTGGTGATTTTAATATCCATGTTGATAATGAAAAAGATGCATTGGGATCAGCATTTATAGACATTCTGAACTCTATTGGGGTTAGACAACACGTTTCGGGACCTACACATTGTCGAAATCATACTCTAGATTTAATACTGTCACATGGAATTGATGTTGATAGTGTTGAAATTATTCAGCCAAGTGATGATATCTCAGATCATTATGTAGTTCTGTGCAAACTTCATATAGCCAAAATTGTAAATTCTACTTCTTGTTACAAGTATGGAAGAACCATCACTTCTACCACAAAAGACTGCTTTTTAAGTTATCTTCTTGATGTATCCAAATTCATTAGCATATCCAAAACCTCAGAACAACTTGATGATGTAACAGAAACTATGGACTCTCTCTTTTCTAGCACTTTAAATACAGTTGCTCCTTTACGCTTAAGGAAGGTTAAGGAAAACAGTTTGACACCATGGTATAATGAGCATACTCGCACCCTAAAGAGAGCAGCCCGAAAAATGGAGCGCAGCTGGAGGAAAACAAAACTAGAGGTATTTCGTATTGCTTGGCGGGAAAGTAACCTATCCTACAGAAAAGCATTAAAAACTGCTAGATCCGATTACTTTTCTTCTCTTTTAGAAGAAAACAAACATAACCCCAGGTATTTATTCAATACAGTGGCTAAATTAACGAAAAATAAAGCCTCAACAAGTGTTGACATTTCCCAACACCACAGCAGTAATGACTTTATGAGCTACTTTACTTCTAAAATCGATACTATAAGAGATAAAATTGCAACCATTCAGCCGTCAGCTACAGTATCACATCAGACAGTGCACTATAGACCCCCTGAGGAACAGTTCCACTCATTCTCTACTATAGGAGAGGAAGAATTGTATAAACTTGTTAAATCATCTAAACCAACAACATGTTAGACCCTATACCATCTAAGCTCCTAAAAGAGGTGCTTCCAGAAGTCATAGATCCTCTTCTGACTATTTTTAATTCCTCATTGTCATTAGGATATGTCCCCAAAACCTTCAAACTGGCTGTTATTAAGCCTCTCATCAAAAAACCACAACTTAACCCCAAAGAACTAGTTAATTATAGACCAATCTCGAATCTCCCTTTTCTGTCCAAGATACTGGAAAAGGTGGTATCCTCACAATTATATTCCTTCTTAGAGAAAAATTGTATGTGTGAGGATTTCCAGTCAGGATTTAGACCGTATCATAGTACTGAGACTGCTCTCCTTAGAGTTACAAATGATCTGCTCTTATCATCTGATCGTGGGTGTATCTCTCTATTAGTTTTATTGGATCTTAGTGCTGCGTTTGACACAATTGACCACAACATTTTTTTGCATAGACATGAACACTTTGTTGGCATCAATGGAAGTGCATTAGCATGGTTTATATCGTACTTATATGACCGCCATCAGTTCGTAGCAGTGAATGAAGATGTATCATATCGATCACAAGTGCAGTATGGAGAACCTCAAGGCTCAGTACTAGGGCCGCTACTCTTCACGCTTTATATGTTACCCTTGGGAGATATCATCAGGAAACATGGTGTTAGCTTTCACTGTTATGCTGATGATACTCAGCTCTATATTTCTTCGCGGCCCGGTGAAACAAACCAATTTGAAAAACTAAAGGAATGCATAGTCGATATAAAAAACTGGATTGGGATTGATTACTTGAATGGAGTAATTTCTTACTGCTAAATTCTGAAAAAACAGAGGTGTTAATTATAGGACCTAAAAACTCTGCTTGTAATAACCTAGAACACTGTCTAAGACTTGATGGTTGCTCTGTCAATTCTTCGTCATCAGTTAGGAACCTAGGTGTGCTACTTGATCGCAATCTTTCCTTAGAAAGCCACGTTTCTAGCATTTGTAAAACTGCATTTTTCCATCTCAAAAATATATCTAAATTACGGCCTATGCTCTCAATGTCAAATGCAGAAATGTTAATCCATGCATTTATGACCTCAAGGTTAGATTATTGTAATGCTTTATTGGGTGGTTGTTCTGCACGCTTAGTAAACAAACTACAGCTAGTCCAAAATGCAGCAGCAAGAGTTCTTACTAGAACCAGGAAGTATGACTGTATGACTGAATGGTTTTGCACCTCTGTATTTGAATGAGCTCCTTTTACATTATAATCCTCTACGTCCGCTACGTTCTCAAAACTCAGGCAATTTGATAATACCTAGAATATCAAAATCAACTGCGGGCGGCAGATCCTTTTCCTATTTGGCGCCTAAACTCTGGAATAACCTACCTAACATTGTTCGGAAGGCAGACACACTCTTGCAGTTTAAATCTAGATTAAAGACCCATCTCTTTAACCTGGTTTACACATAACATACTAATATGCTTTTAATATCCAAATCCGTTAAAGGATTTTTAGGCTGCATTAATTAGGTAAACCGGAACCGGAAACACTTCCCATAACACCCTATGTACTTGCTACATCATTAGAAGAATGTTTGTCTGTTTCTCTCTTATTCCGAGGTCACCGTAGCCACCAGATCCAGTCTGTATCCAGATCAGAGGGTCACTGCAGTCACCCGGATCCAGTACGTATCCAGACCAGATGGTGGATCAGCACCTAGAAAGGACCTCTACATCCCTGAAAGACAGCGGAGACCAGGACAACTAGAGCCCCAGATACAGATCCCCTGTAAAGACCTTGTCTCAGATGACCACCAGGACAAGACCACAGGAAACAGATGATGAGGTTTTTTTCTCCATTCTGTCACAGATGGAGTTTCGGTTCCTTGCTACTGTCGCCTCTGGCTTGCTTAGTTGGGGTCACTTCATCTACAGCGATATCCTTGACTTGATTGCAAATAAATGCACAGACACTATTTAACTGAACAGAGATGACATCACTGAATTCAATGATGAACTGCTATAACTATCATTTTGCATTATTGACACACTGTTTTCCTAATGAATGTTGTTCAGTTGCTTTGATGCAATGTATTTTGTTTAAAGCGCTATATAAATAAAGGTGACTTGACTTGACTTGACCACAAAAGGTAAGTGTAATTCATTATTTAAATTGGTGCGTTTAACGGTTTCTGTAACTTATTACACAAAGGGCAACGCTGGTTAGCTTTGTTAACTAGATGGTAGGGCTGCGCAAAAAATCGAATGCGATTGTGACGAGTGGGGCGGGGCCGAGGGATGTGGGAACACGAGCGAGGCCAGTGGAGTGATTGGGAAATCAGCGGCACCCCCTGGGTGGGGGGGGGGGGGGGGGGGGGGTTGGTGGAGCGCAGTCTCAGGAGTACCCCCCAGCCTGCGAGGGGCGATGGGGGTATGTGACGAGTGGGGCGGGGCTGAGGGACGTGGGAGCGAGGCCGGTGGAGTGATTAGAGATGAGCTCTAATCCGGTCTTGAGGCCCACGGAGGAGATGGAAGGATATAAAACTGGAGCGACGACAGTGAAGGACGAGAGAAGACCAGGCCTGGGCTTTATTTTATGTTTTGGTTTTATTTTGTGTGCATCAGTCGTCCGTGAGGGGCTGGTGCGCTGTTTTGTGTTTATTTTGTAATTATTAAAATGTCATTTTGATTGTCCGCCGGTTCCTGCCTCCTTCTTCCCGATGATTACGAAGGCCGGAGGTGTCGCTGATTTCCCAATCACTCCACCGGCCTCGCTCGTGTTCCCACATCCCTCGGCCCCGCCCCACTCGTCACAGCGATTTCAATGTGCATCTCGTCAGTAAAGGCATTCTGTGATTATGTGTGCTTTCAGATCAGCATTGCCAGGTTTTCAAAACCAATCCTGCCCACTTGCTTCTCAAAACTACTCTAAAACTAGCCCAATCGCGTTTCCAGGAGGGCAGCGTGCGCTAAGCTGGTGTCGAATCACAACACAGGAACCGCTGGCACAATCAGAACTTGTTACGTATTTCTGAAGGAGGGACTTTATAGAACGAGGAAGTCATCAGCCCGTTTTTATGACAGTGAAAACAGCGGTATACAGATAAGTTAATTGTGTGAAAAATACTGTGTTTTTTTACATGCGAAACATGAACACGTTATATTGCACACTGTAAACACAATCAAAGCTTCAAAAAACACCAAAAATGTGACCTTTAAAATAATAATTATTTTTATCATTATTATATATTATTATACAGGTTATGCATAAGAAACTTTTATCCAATACGACTTACAAAAGAGGAACAAATTACTCCAGAGTCAGTCACAATGCCAGATTAGTACAGACAAGTACAAAGATTATCACAAATTAAACAAAATTTTGATGCACATCTTTCTTATTAAATCGTTGTATTCCACCTCTTACTACACTTGATAGAGAATCACTTAAGAAACTTTTCTGTAGACCTATTCCACATAATAATATTCAATAAAACTGTATGTTAACACATATGAGCTTGCTGCATGAATCCGTTAGTGCAGTTTACAAATCCGTGGGAACGGATTGTGAAAGCGTATGCACGGATTATGAATTTGTGGGTATGGATTCAAAAACCAAGGGTACGGTTTACAAAATCTGTGTGCACGGATTGGAAATTTGTGGGTACGGTTTATTAATCCGTGGGCACAATTTGTTAAACCGAGGGAACAGTTTAAGAATTTGTGAGCATGGTTTTAAAAAAAATCCTTTAAATTTTGGAAATGTTTGTGCCATTCTTTCTTAACATGAAGACTTATTTTTGTGATTTTATTACACTAAGCTCCACCCCCACCCCCCAGAGTTAGATGCATGCTTCACTGTTAATGTTATTATTAAATAATTAGGCAAAATATAGCATTGCATTCAGTTAGAGAGAAAAGGAATGACAACATAACCAGCACATTATTTGTTTTTATTGCTTTTTACCTTTTTTTTCTTCTTCTTTTTCACGTTTATTTTATGCTATAAAACACAGGCGGTGGTGTGTTATATTATTGTTGATTAATGTAGAGTAAACGCTAAAAAGAATACTATTTTGTGAGTAATGATCATGGTCTCATAGGATACTATGAAAAATAATGTTTCATAAACAGAATTGAATCTGGTGGGGGCGGAGCCACAAATCCATGAGTTACAAATCCGAGGGAATGGATTACAAAAGCGTGCGCACGGATTATGAATTTGTGGGTACGGATAAAAAAAAACTAAGGTACGGTTTACAAAATCTGAGCGCATGGATTAGAAATTTGTGGGTACGGTTTGTTAATCCGTGGGCACGATTTGTTAAACCGAGGGAACAGTTTAAGAATTCGTGAGTACGGTTTATAAACTGACGGGACGGATTGATTTTATTTCTCCTGCAGGTGACGTGCTGGGCTCCGTACGTATCAAGTCAGATAGCGACTGGTTTGCATGTTGCTGCACGAAGTCAAACGCACCTATTTCCACAACATGATGCATGATGGGATACACTAAGCCTTTGAATACCGCTCTGGAGTGTGGATTTAGTGTGCGTTAAGGGTACTGCGCTTGGGGGTCGGCCAAGATGGCGTACTAGATAGCAGCATAGTGTTACAGTTAGCTGAGTCTCAAAGGTTATTTTGGTGTTATTAGAATTTTCCATAATTGTTGTTTAACGGATTTGATTTTCATCATCTAAAGATGGCAGGTAGAGGAAGAAAAGCTGAAGATAAGCTTGTGATCAGTAACAGAAATGATCATGATTACGCTGATATGATGGAAGTGTGTGTTGATGCTAATAAGCTGTTGGAGGATTGTAGTGCTGAGAATCTAACTTTTACGCCCAGCAAAGTGCATATTATGAAGAAAGTGCGTCCTGATTTTAAAGTGAAAGTGAAAGTGAAGTGACATTCAGCCAAGTATGGTGACCCATACTCAGAATTTGTGCTCTGCATTTAACCCATCCGAAGTGCACACACACAGAGCAGTGAACACACACACACACACTGTGAGCACACACCCGGAGCAGTGGGCAGCCATTTATGCTGCGGCGCCCGGGGAGCAGTTGGGGGTTCGATGCCTTGCTCAAGGGCACCTAAGTCGTGGTATTGAAGGTGGAGAGAGCACTGTACATGCACTCCCCCCACCCACAATTCCTTCCGGCCCGGGACTCGAACTCACAACCTTTCGATTGGGAGTCCGACTCTCTAACCATTAGGCCACGACTTCCCTCAAAAAGGAAGACATTTCTAAGGAAGACATTTCTAATGTGGATATCCTCGAGGCTATTTACTCCCTCTGTAAAATATTTGAAAAGCAGGAAGAGAAGTTGGAGGAGTTGAAAAGAAAACTGGAAGAGAACTAGCATCATCTCCAAAGTCAAGGAAGAGATGAAAGCTCACAAACAGAAGGCAGTTGAATTGAGCTGAGATCTAAGGGGGGAGAATTGGATCTCTACAAAAGACGGTAAAATTTATGTTTAAAAGGACTGCCAAAGAAATAGAACGAGAACATTAAAGAGGAGGTGATCACCTTGCTTTCCAAGATTGCTCCTGGTGTGCCCTGGGAAATGGAAGAAGAGGTTGACACGATCCATCGAATTGGAAGAAAAGAAGGAAATCACGTCAGAACATCATGCAGTTTTCAAAAAAATATATACAGAGACCAGATCTGGGCTCTGTCCAGGGATCAGCCATGTGCAGGCAGGCTGTAATTTTGCTGAAGACTTAAACAAAGAGGACAGAGAGGCGAGGCAAGTGCTTTGGCCACGCATCAAACAAGCTCGACCAGAAGGGAATGGGCGTGTACTTTCACTTTCATTGTTTTTCAGTGATGATGAAAATGAAAGAAAGGGAAATGTTTATTTCTGAGAGACTCTTTTTGTGTTGCAAGTTTATTCTTCAGATCTATTTTCTGGCTGTTCAGTTACATTTTCTGTTAGTTCACTGTGAGTTCCAGTGGAGTACGCTCTCACTAAAATCTTATCAAAAATTATCTTTTCGTTCATTGAATGCAAGGGGGCTAAAGGACAAAGTAAAACACAAAGGTATATTTTTATTTTGTAAGGGGCAGAAGACACATTTAGTTTTTCTACAAGAGACTCACTGTACTGAAGAAGATGCAGCTTTTTGGAAAATGCAGTGGGGAGACACAATTATGTTCACTCATGGCTCCAATCGATCAGCAGGTGTCGCTATATGCCTTAACAATTGCCCTGAGAAGGTTGTGACTTTTCAGTCAGATGCTCATGGACATTGGCTTCCTGCTGTGGTTTACTCTGAAGGTATTTTTGTTATTTTAGTTAATATTTATGGCTATAACAGTAGTGGGCAAAACACGATTTTGTTGTCTAATATTACAGATGCCCTTACACAGTTTAAATCAAAATTTCATACAAATTTGGTTCTAACTGGAGGTGATTTTAATATGGCACCTGATGAGTGGCTGAACAGGTCTCTTTCTTGTTATACAAGCCACCATTTCAATATTATTTTTCAGGAGTTTTGCCATTTAAATTCCCTTACAGATATTTGGAGGGTCAAGCATCCTAATGCTAGTCAGTTCTCTTTGGTCAAAACTAATGGATCTTCTAAGTCACGGATAGACTTTTGGTTCATTACTGAGGAATATTCTGAGCTTGCGAGTAATGTTTTAATTTCTGCGTCACCACTGACAGATAATTGCCTGGTTTCATTAACTTTGACACCAGCAATAAAACATACAGACAGGAAAGACTATTGGAAGTTTAATGCAGAACTTTTAAAGGACAAATATTATTGTAGTCAAATTTAAAAAAATTGATTAATGAGATTACAAATAACTTTTCTTTAACTTCAAACGGGATTAAATGGGAGTATTTTAAATTTAAAACTAGCAAAATCTCAATTTGGGTTTCTAAACAAAAAAGCAGAGATTTGAAGCAGAAGGAGTTGATGTTAATTCAAGGAATCAATGCCTGTTGTAATACACATGATATAATTCAAGATGTTGAAAAGTTACTCTCTCTTCAAGCTAAATTAGACCGTATGATTCTAAGAAAAGCTCAAGGAGCTTTTGTAAGGTCTTGTGCAAAATGGATGGAAGAATACATCTTATTTTTGTCAGTTAGAAAAGAGGAGAAAGTAAATCAATGCAGTTCATAGTTTATTGATTATGTCACAGTGTCTGGTTTGTGTTCCCTGGGTAACCACTAGATGTCCTCCTTCCCCACGATCCTTGTTTCTTCATTGCACTCAGCTGTCCTTGGTCACTAATCATTGCACTCAGTCAATTCCTCATTAGCATTGTCATTTCCCTGTGTATATCTACCCTGTCTGTTTTAGTATGTGTGACGGAGTCCTTCTGTCACGATCCCCACACAAGAACAGAGGACAAGTAGATCCAATAGCAGTAAGTTTATTAAGAGAAAACCGTAACATAAATACAATCCAGGCAGGGGTCAAAACCAAAATAGCAATCCAACATAAAACAGACACAAAACAAACAGGCAAGAACAGAACTCCGAAGTGGCGTGATAAATACAAGGACTCCGTAACACATAATAAAACAGACAGGGTATATATACACAGGGAAATGACAATGCTAATGAGGAATTGACTGAGTGCAATGATTAGTGACCAGGGACAGCTGAGTGCAATGAAGAAACAAGGATCGTGGGGAAGGAGGACATCTAGTGGTTACCCAGGGAACACAAACCAGACACTGTGACAGATTAATGATGAGGTAATCACAGATCCAAATTTAATATCCAAGGAATTGAACTCATTTTATAGTAATATTTACTCTTCATCATACTCTGAAAATAATGCTAAGGAATTTCTTTGAAAGGTAAAAGATTTTATCCCGCAGATTGATTATGAATTTAAAGACTTGTGTGATGGAGACCTGAGGTTAGAAGAGCTGGATTCTGCTATTAAAAAAAGCATTTGGGTAAATCTCCTGGTCAGGACGGTTTGACTACTAATTTGTATACATTTTTCTGGGAGGATATAAAAGTGTTGTTATTTAAAGCTTTAAGGAGTGTTTTGATTCTAATTCTTTACTTCCAACTATGAGACGGGTTAATTATTTTAATTCCGAAGTCAAACAAAAAGATTAAAGTATTACTGAGAATCTGAGACCGATTACCCTACTTAATGTTGATTATAAATTCTTACTTCTGCAATTGCTAATAGGTTAAAATTTAGAATGAGTCAAGTTAAAAGAGAAACTCAATCCGGTTTTATTAAAGGAAGGTTAATACACAACAATATTAGACTTGTCTTAGACTTATTTGAATATGGACATTTAATTAACAATGGTGGGTTTCTTTTGTATTATGTAAGGCATTCGATACTGCAGAATATAAATTCATTTTAAATACATTGAAGTTTTTTGGTTTTGGTCATAAATTTGTTAAATTAATAGAGATGTTGTACAATGATATACATAGTTCAGTATCGTTACCATTTGAGACCTCAAAGAGGTTTAACATTAATACAGGTATTAGACAAGGGGATCCGACAATTTCGTATTTATTTATTTTAGTAGCTGAACTGTTAGCAATTTATGTGAAAAATAGTAAAGATATCAGGCATTTTAATGTTTTAGGGAGTCAGTTGTTGATAAGTCAACTAGCAAATGATACCACCCTCTTTCTTAGTGATGCAGAGCAGATTCCAGTAATAGCTGGTCTACAACTAAATTTAAAAAAAAGGGTGAGCTTATGGCACTTCATAATCATGCTGAATCTCAATTGTTCAACATTCCATTAAAAAATGAGGTGAAATATTTAGGAATTGTTATTACTAAAGACCCTAAAATTTGAGAAAACGTAATTTGACTGATAATATGAAAAAAATCTAAATATTTAAAATATGTGGGTTTAAAGGGATCTCTATATTTGGCAGAATTCTCTTACAGAAGTACGAAGCACTTTCCAGGTTGATTTACCCAGCATTTTCTTTGAGTATATCTGATAAGTGGATAAAGATTAATCAAATTCAGTATAAATTTATTTGGAAAAATAAGCACCATTATATAAGAAAATCAGATGCAGTGAAGCGTTGAACGTAATTGATTTCGATGTTATGAATGGCACTTTTTAGTTGAGGTGGCTCCAAGCCTTCCTTAGAAATAAACATTCAGTTTGGTTTAGCTTTTCTTCTAAAATTTTGTATTCTTTTGGGGGTATTGATTTCCTTTTATAAGGAAATAAATACCCCCAAAATTATTTCATTCTGTCACAATGGATACTGTCACATGGAATTGATGTTGATAGTGTTTAAATTATGCAGCCAAGTGATGATATCTCAGATCATTATTTAGTTTTGTGCATTATTTAGTTTAGTTGGTGCTTCCAGAAGTCATAGATCCTCTTCTGACTATTATTAATTCCTCATTGTCATTAGGATATGTCTCCAAAACCTTCAAACTGGCTATTAAGCCTCTCATCAAAAAACCACAACTTTACCCCAAAGAACTAGTTAATTATAGACCAATCTCGAATCTCCCTTTTCTGTCCAAGATACTAGAAAAGGTGATATCCTCACAATTATATTCCTTCTTAGAGAAAAATGGTATATGTGAGGATTTCCAGTCAGGATTTAGACCGTATCATAGTACTGAGACTGCTCTCCTTAGAGTTACAAATGATCTGCTCTTATCATCTGATCGAGACTTGAACACTTTGTTGGCATTAATGGAAGTGCATTAGCATGGTTTAAATCATACTTATATGACCACCTTCAGTTCGTAGCAGTGAATGAAGATGTATCATATCGATTACAAGTGCAGTATGGAGTACCTCAAGGCTCAGTACAAGGGCCGCTACTCTTCACGCTTTATATGTTACCCTTGGGAGATATCATCAGGAAACATGGTGTTAGCTTTCACTGTTATGCTGATGATACTCAGCTCTATATTTCTTCACGTCCCGGTGAAACACACCAATTTGAAAAACTAATGGAATGCATAGTTGATATAAAAAACTGGATGACGAGTCATTTCTTACTGCTAAATTCTGAAAAAACAGAGGTGTTAATTATAGGACCTAAAAACTCTGCTTGTAATAACCTAGAACACTGTCTAAGTCTTGATGGTTGCTCTGTCAATTCTTCGTCATCAGTTAGGAACCTAGGTGTGCTATTTGATCGCAATCTTTCCTTAGAAAGCCACGTTTCTAGCATTTGTAAAACTGCATTTTCAACTGCATCTCAAAAATATATCTAAATTACGGCCTATGCTCTCAATGTCAAATGCAGAAATGTTAATCCATGCATTTATGACCTCAAGGTTAGATTATTGTAATGCTTTATTGGGTGGTTGTTCTGCACGCTTAGTAAACAAACTACAGCTAGTCCAAAATGCAGCAGCAAGAGTTCTTACTAGAACCAGGAAGTATGACCATATTAGCCCGGTCCTGTCAACACTGCACTGGTTCCCTATCAAACATCGTATAGATTTTAAAATATTGCTTATTACTTATAAAGCCCTGAATGGTTTAGCACCTCAGTATTTGAATGAGCTCCTTTTACATTATAATCCTCTACGTCCGCTACGTTCTCAAAACTCAGGAAATTTGATAATACCTAGAATATCAAAATCAACTGCGGGCGGCAGATCCTTTTCCTATTCGGCGCCTAAATTCTGGAATAACCTACCTAAAATTGTTTGGGAGGCAGAAACACTCTTGCAGTTTAAATCTAGATTAAAGACCCATCTCTTTAACCTGGTTTACACATAACATACTAATATGCTTTTAATATCCAAATCCGTTAAAGGATTTTTAGGCTGCATTAATTAGGTAAACCGGAACCGGGAACACTTCCCATAACACCCTATGTACTTGCTACATCATTAGAAGAATGGCATCTATGCTAATATTTGTCTGTTTCTCTCTTATTCTGAGGTCACCGTAGCCACCAGATCCAGTCTGTATCCAGCTCAGAGGGTCACTGCAGTCACCCGGATCCAGTACGTATCCAGACCAGATGGTGGATCAGCACCTAGAAAGGACCTCTACTGCCCTGAAAGACAGCGGAGACCAGGACAACTAGAGCCCCAGATACAGATCCCCTGTAAAGACCTTGTCTCAGATGACCACCAGGACAAGACCACAGGAAACAGATGATTCTTCTGCACAATCTGACTTTGCTGCTGTCTGGAATTGAACTACTGGTTTCATCTGGTCAGAGGAGAACTGGCCCCCCAACTGAGCCTGGTTTCTCCCAAGGTTTTTTTTCTCCATTCTGTCACCGATGGAGTTTCGGTTCCTTGCCGCTGTCGCCTCTGGTTTGCTTAGTTGGGGTCACTTCATCTACAGCTTATATCGTTGACTTGATTGCAAATAAATGCACAGACACTATTTAACTGAACAGAGATGACATCACTGAATTCAATGATGAACTGCCTTTAACTATCATTTTGCATTATTGACACGCTGTTTTCCTAATGAATGTTGTTCAGTTACTTTGACGCAATGTATTTTGTTTAAAGCACTATATAAATAAAGGTGACTTGACTTGACTTAAAATGTGATTTTGAGCCATCAAAATTAAAGTGTAAATTATCATCTTTTCATAGTCAGGTATTATATTGGAAATTAATATACAAATCTGTGATTTTTTTTCATGAATGGATGGGCAAAGGTGTCCAATGTATACATTATGGATGAGGATGATAATTTTTGTGAAAAACAATATTATTTGTACTCAGGAATTATATGTGAATATTACATATTGAAAAGCTGAAAGCTGTTCCTGCTGGTTTGATTCAGTTGATTAAAGGTGCATTGTGTTCACCAGTGATACCAAGATTAGAATAGAATAGAATAGAATAGAATAGAATAGAATATACTTTATTGTCCCGTAGGGGAAATTTGTCATGGACTCAAAAATGCATAGTGCATAGAAGCAGCTGCCATTACAGGAATTAAAAAATACACATAAACACACCAAGTTATTGCACACTTCTTAGACCTATCTTTTGCAAATCATACAAATGTAATTAAAATTTTGATTTAAAATTTTAATGGAGACTGGTACGAAGGAAAATTTAAAACGATTCAGCTTAGTTTTAGGTATTCCATATCTTCTGCCAGAAGGCAAGAGCTCATATTCTATATTGAGGATGTGGGACGGGTCCAGCAATACTCTCCGCGCCTGCCTAAGTACAGATTGCTTGTAGATGGACTAAAGGGAGAGCTTTTCAGTCCTCCCCATCACCTTCATAGCAGTCTGTACCAGGCGCTGCAACTTTGACTTCGACTGTGTGGAGAGATTGCCAAACCACGCCGTCATCCCATACCTAATAACACTCCCTATCACTGCTTGATAGAATATAAACATAATGTTCTGGCTGACACCAAACACTCTTAATCTGCATAAAAAAATACAGTCTTTGCTGTAAACGGGAACAAAATAATCTACATGGTCACTCCAGCTTAAAAGGTTATCCAGGTGGATACCCAGATACCTGTATGGGGTGACCTGTTTGATCTCCTTCCTATAAATAGACAAGGGGGTATGATCCCCCACCGACCGAGGGTCAAACACCATCTCCTTAGTTTTATTAATGTTAATGGTGAGATTGTTCTCGTCACACCACCTAACAAATTGCTTAACCTCTGAAAAATACAGTGATGGGTCTGAATTCTGGTGAAGCAAACTAAGAATGGCAGTGTCGTCAGAAAATTAAAAAAACAGGTTTCCCCGAAGACTATTAGTACAGTCATTAGTATAAAGAGTGAACAGAACTGGTGAACTAACACAACCCTGAGGTGCCCCCGTACTGATACATTTTGATTCAGAAGATGTATCGTTAATCCTAACATTTTGGAGTCTATCTGTTAAGAAAGAATAAAACCATTTAATAATAGACGGATTAACATTCATCTTAGTCATTTTCTGTAAGAGCAGATGAGGCCGTAGAGTATTAAAAGCCGAAGTAAAATCAATAAACAGAAGGCGTGCATAGGCCTTCGGGTCCTCCAAGTGTTTGAGAGTTAGGTGAGTGATGCTATTAATTGCATCATCTTTACTCCTCCCTTGCCTATAAGCAAATTGGAGTGGATCTACAGTAGTTCAGTGTTGACTTCAGATTTCAATATGGATACTATGTATTTTTCAAAGCATTTCATGACAACAGAAGTTAGAGCCACTGTGTAACGTATGACAGACAAAGGATGTAAACGCAAGGCATATTTATTGATAAACAGCAAGAAGTCAGAAACACAGATCACAATCGCAGGAGACACAGGCGGCGGACACAAGGCTGATGGTGGTTGACGCAGGGACTTCGGTGGACAGCTGGTGGTGGAGCTCGATCCAGTGATGATCCCTTGTATCCCGGTGAGTGAGTAATCCGCATGAAGAAGTGGTAATCCAATGTAGCGTGACGATCCAGGAACGAACGACGAAGACAGGAAGACTAGGCAGGTACAAGGACACAGGAACAGCACGGGAGCACACCGGGGAGAAAACAACGATCTGACAACATGAAACACCAGTTACTGAACTTATATAGGGACAAACAATTGAAACCAGCTGGCGCTGCTGATCATCGCTGATCAGTGACCACGCCCACACACACACACACACACACACACACACAACAGCACGCAAGACAAAAGAGATACAGTGAATTCATGAACCGTGACAGTACCCCCTCCCCTAAGAACGCCTCCTGGCGTTCCTTGGCGGACTTACCTGACGATTGTAATCATCGATAAGAGAGCGATCCAGAATGTCTCTAGCGGGAACCCAACTTCTCTCCTCCGGACCGTAACCTTCCCAGTCCACCAGGTACTGAAATCCGTGTCCCCTCCTTCTCGAGTCCAGAATACGATTAACCGAATAAGTAGGTTCCCCATCTACGAGACGCGGCGGGGGCGGAACCGGGACAGGTGGATTAATCGGTGCCCAAAACACGGGCTTGATCTTGGAAACATGGAAGGCGGGGTGAATTCTCCTGTACGTAGGAGGAAGTTTGAGGCGGACTGTCACCGGACTAATGATCTTGGTGACAGGAAACGGGCCAATAAATTTAGGGGCAAGTTTATTAGAGACGGAGGCTTTGACCGGTGGCGATCGGCCTTGGCCTTGGTGCGCGCCCCCACTTGGAGAAGAGTCTCACGGGCTCTAGTCCAAGTGTGGTGACACCTCTGGACGAAGGCGTGAGCGGAGGGGACCGCGACTTCGGATTCCGTACTGGCAAAAACTGGTGGCTGGTAACCTAAACTACCCTCAAACGGAGTAAGGCCCGTAGCTGACACTGGTAACGAGTTATGGGCGTACTCCACCATAGAAAGTTGTTGGCTCCAGGAGGAAGGATTTTTGGAAACCAAACATCGCAATACTCTCTCCAAATCTTGGTTGGCTCTCTCTGATTGACCATTGCTTTGGGGGTGAAACCCTGAAGAGAGACTAACCATTGCCCCTAATAATCTACAAAACTCTTGCCAAAATTTGGACACAAATTGGGGACCCCTGTCGGAGACCACGTCCAACGGGAGGCCATGTAACCGAAAGACGTGATCTATGACAGTAACCGCTGTCTCCTTGGCTGAAGGTAATTTGGGCAAGGTAGTAAAATGAGCCGCCTTCGAGAACCGGTCCACGACCGTCAAAACGACAGTCTTGCCCTGGGAGGGCGGGAGGGCGATGACAAAATCTAGCGCGATGTGGGACCAGGGTCTCGAAGGGACTGACAGCGGTTGTAGTAACCCATCAGGGGGTCGGTTGGACGTCTTACCAGTGGCACAAACAGAGCAAGCCAAAACAAAATCACGGATATCACGAGCCATTAACGGCCACCAGAATCGTGGCTTAACCAAAAAACTGGTACGATTGACTCCTGGATGACAAGCTATACTGGAGCAATGACCCCACTGAATGACTTCAGACCGATACTCCTCAGGCACGAATAACCGGTTCGGTGGGCAATCGGGCGGAGGCGTTACCCCTTCTAAGGCCTTCATGACCCTCGATTCGACCTCCCATCTGAGAGTGGAGACCACTAATGTCTCGGGTAAAATACACTTGGGAGTAGACGGGCGTTCGGAATGGTTAAAAATACGAGATAAGGAATCGGGTTTGATGTTTTTGGAACCCGGGCGGTACGAAAGAGAAAAATCAAAACGGCCGAAAAAAAGTGCCCACCGAGCCTGCCTAGAGTTGAGTCTTTTAGCAGTTATAATGTATTCTAGGTTCTTGTGATCGGTCCAAACGATAAAAGGTACCCCAGAACCTTCTAGCCAGTGCCGCCATTCCTCCAGTGCTAACTTGACTGCCAACAACTCCTGGTTACCAATGTCATAATTACGTTCGGCAGGTGATAAACGATGAGAAAAAAAGGCGCAAGGGTGAACCTTATCGTCTGTGGCAGAACGTTGAGAAAGAACTGCTCCTACCCCCACCTCTGACGCGTTGACCTCCACCACGAACTGCCGTGATGGATCAGGGGCAACGAGGATGGGAGCCGAAACGAATCGGCTCTTGAGTTTGTCAAATACTGCCTCAGCTGTATCGGACCACCTGAACGTTGTTCTGGGGGAGGTCAAGGCGGTAAGAGGAGCGACTCGTTGGGTGAAGTTACGAATAAAACGTCAATAAAAATTGGCGAATCCCAGAAACCTCTGTAGGGCCTTACGGGAATCTGGACTTGGCCAATCTATCACAGCCTTAATCTTATCAGGATCCATACGCACTCCCTCAGACAAGACGATGTACCCTAAAAAGGGGACGGACTGTGCATGAAATACGCATTTCTCCGCCTTGACAAAAAGCCCATTCTCTAGCAACCTCTGAAGCACTCGTCTGACGTGCTGAACGTGTTCCTGGAGAGAGGAGGAAAAGATCAATATGTCATCCAGGTAAACATATATGAATTGATCGACCATATCTCTCAACACGTCATTGACGAGTGCCTGGAAGACCGCGGGCGAGTTGGAGAGCCCAAAGGGCATAACCAAGTATTCAAAGTGCCCTCTAGGGGTATTAAATGCGGTCTTCCATTCATCTCCCTTCCTTATGCGAACCAAATGATAAGCGTTTCGTAAATCCAATTTTGTAAAGATGGATGCTCCCTGCAATCGTTCGAAAGCTGAAGACATCAACAGCAAAGGATAAGTATTCTTTACCGTGATGTTGTTCAACCCTCGATAATCAATGCACGGTCGCAGAGACCCATCCTTCTTCCCCACAAAAAAGAATCCCGCCCCCGCTGGAGATGAGGAAGGTCTAATGAATTTGGATGCTAGAGAATCAGAAATATATTTCTCCATAGCCTCCCTCTCTGGAACAGAAAGTGAATATAACTTGCCCTTGGGCGGAGACCCACCTGGTACTAAATCTATAGCACAGTCATAGGGACGATGTGGAGGAAGAGAAGCAGCACGAGACTTACTGAACACTTCTCTCAGGTCCTGGTACTCCTCGGGCACGTTAGATAAATTCACCACCTCCTTCTGGAAAACAGACACAGGTACAGACGAACACGCAGACACCAGACATGACTCATAACACTTATTACTCCACATGGAAATGGTTTTGTGCCCCCAATTGACTCTGGGATTGTGTTGAGTGAACCAAGGGTGACCAAGAACGATGGGTGCCAGAGGTGAACTTATGAGGAGGAATGTTATAGTCTCAGTGTGGTTGCCGGATGTGATGAGAGTGATGGGTTCGGAGGCATGAGTAATGTTGGGGAGCTGTTGTCCGCTGAGAGCCTGGACAGTGATGGTGTGAGTGAGGGGGGTAGTGGAAATGTGGAGATGATTAGCCAGTTTAATGTCCATAAAATTACCTTCGGCCCCTGAATCCAATAATGCTTGGGTGTCGTGAGTGTTGGTTGCCCACCTTAGTCTTACCGAAAGGAGAGTAGCTGATGATGTGATGGATGAGGTCTTCCCGTTGGAGATCCCGCCCGATAGGAGCCTCATAGTCACTATCAGGCTTGGTCTTTTACCGGGCATGAGTGGATGAAGTGGCCCGTCCTCCCGCAGTAAAGGCACAGTCCATGGGATCTCCGCCGTTCCTTCTCCTCCCGGGAAAGCCGAGCTCTACCCACCTGCATGGGTTCCGGGTCGTAGGGGGGGCTGACCGTATCCGAAACTTCAAGACGTCGATTCTCCATGCTGCGAACGGGATGATCCTGCTGGAAGCGGCCCATACGGAGCCTACTCGAAGAGCTAATTCGACGAGCCCATTGAGACTAGTGGGAAGGTCCAGCATGTAGATTTCTCTCTGAATACGGTCAGCCAACCCATGCAGGAATCTGTCCCACTGCGCCTCCTCGTTCCAACGACACTCTGCAGCCAGGGTGCGAAACTGGATGGAGTACTCCGACACCGAACCGTGACCTTGGCGAAGATCGGCGAGTAGTCTGGCCGCCTCCCTACCCGCCGCCGCCCGATCGAAAACCCTCCTCATCTCCTCGGAGAGTGCCTGGAACGAGGCGCAGCATGGGTCTTGATTCTCCCACACCGCCGTTCCCCAGAGAGCCGCCCGGCCGGAGAGTAGCGTTAATACAAATGCAACCTTGGATCGCTCTTGGTTGAACGTAAGAGGCTGTAATGCAAAGTGCATAGAACATCGGGTCAGAAAAGTTCTGCAAAACTCTGGTTCACCTGAATATCCTTCGGGTGTTGGTAGTCTCGGTTCACGCCGCGGCTGCGACTCTGGAGGAGGGGGTGGAGTCGGCGGTGTGGGTGGCGCAGTGGAGACTCGGAGCTGTTGGATCTGCTGGGTGAGCTCGGACACCTGCGTCACTAGCGCTTGGACCGCCCGCCCTGTGAGGGAGATGTTCTCCTCCTGAGAGTCCATTCTAGCGATACTTCGAGCCGTGAACTCGTCCCATGTAGAAGCGCCTGCTACATCCATAATGGGTCAGATCGTTCTGTAACGTATGACAGACAAAGGATGTAAACGCAAGGCGTATTTATTGATAAACAGCAAGAAGTCAGAAACACAGATCACAATCGCAGGAGACACAGGCGGCGGACACAAGGCTGATGATGGTTGACGCAGGGACTTCGGTGGACAGCTGGTGGTGGTGCTCGATCCAGTGATGATCCCTTGTATCCCGGTGAGTGAGTAATCCGTGTGAAGAAGTGGTAATCCAATGTAGCGTGACGATCCAGGAACGAACGACGAAGACAGGAAGACTAGGCAGGTACAAGGACACAGGAACAGCACGGGAGCACACCGGGGAGAAACCAACGATCTGACAACATGAAACACCAGTTACTGAACTTATATAGGGACAAACAATTGAAACTAGCTGGCGCTGCTGATCATCGCTGATCAGTGACCACGCCCACACACACACACAACAGCACGCATGACAAAAGAGAGACAGTGAATTCATGAACCGTGACAAACTGGTCTGTAATCACTGTTTTCTGTAGGACAGGGTTTCTTTGGAATGGGAATAATGGTCGATTTCTTCCAGAGGCCCGGTACCAGATGGGAGTCTACAGACTTCTGAAACACCGGGCACCATGCAGGGGTTAGCTCTGCAGCAAAGATTAGGTAATCTAATCATCTCTGGTATTAATTTTACACAGCAGAGCTGTAATAATAAGGTTTTAAGAACATTTGTAAATACACAGATTTTCCCTTCTAAAGTAAAGAAGAGACTACTTGTTTTAGATTTTCCAGACTCAACAAGATTTCTCTCTTTTCCACTTTTACCAAAGGCAAAATAAGTACAGTTTCAAATTATTTACAATATTTATCCCTGTAATGAGTTCCTCAGACACAGGTTTCATTTAGATTTTAATGAATGCACCTTTTTTGGAGCAGACATCGAGTCATTGGAACATTTGTTTTATTTATGCAAATTCTCAAAAAAAAAAAAAAATCTGGGATGATCTTTATGCTTGGTTAAGTTTGAAGTATGTAATACCTGACTTTGATTTTCGAACTGTTAAATATTTTTCCTTTTGTCGAAATTGTGATGTTCAATTTTTGATTAATGTTATTGTGATTTTGGCCAATCAAGATTTAAAGGTCTTCTTCAACTCCCTAAAGCTCATGTGTCACAAAAAAACCCTTAAACTATGTAGTCTTTTGAAAGGTTTTTTTTTTTTATGTGACGATTAAGTCCTTTGTAGTAGTATTTATTTTTTGTATTTATTTATTTAGTTAGTTATTTTCTTTCTTATTTTTCCTGTTGTGTTTATTTTGTCTATCTATGTATTTTTTGTTATGCTGCTATTTGGACTTATTTGAATTAAGAAGTGTTTTTTCTGTAGTTTATTTGGTATTTTGTATGTTTGCCAAGCAAAAAGGGCTATGTGCTTTGAGGTTTTTAAGATCTACACACACTTTTTCATCAGTCTCAGGCTTAACTGTAAATATTAATAAATGCAAACTGTTTCCACTGAAAGATATTTCTGATGGTGTGGTGGAATTGTGTGGTATACCAGTTAAAACCCATGTTTTTTTATTTGGGAATCAAAATTTGTAAAAATCAGAAGGAAAGATTTTATTTAAATTATCTTCCTTTGATAAAATACAAAATAAATTTAATTCTTGTTTAATTAGAGATTTATCTTTGAATGGTAGAATATTATTATCAAAAGCTGAAGGACTGTAAATATTATCTTATACAGCAATGGTTTTAGATACTCCAAAGTCAATTATTAGTCAAGTAAACAAGAAAATGTATAACTCCATTTGGAAGAATAGACTACATTATTTAAATAGAGACATTCTAGGTAATTTATTTCATCAAGGTGGTTTAAATGCTATCGACTTTGAAGTATCTAATGCTATCTTTAAAATTACATGGATTCAGAATTGTATTAAATCTAATAATCAATTATGGTATTATATCACAAATTTAGTTTTTGACAAAATTGGTGGTATGAATTTTTCCTCAGTTGTAATTTAAAATTCCCAATAAGCTGTCTAACTTTCATAGACAAGCTCTATTATCTTGGTTGTTGGTGTTCAAACAAAATTTCTCTCTCCACAGGTGTTTGATTTGGAACAATAAATATATTAAATATAAGAATAAGACACTTTTTTTTCGATTATTGGTTCAGAAATAATATTATATTGGTGACACAGTTGTTTCTTTTACTTTCATATGGAGAATTTTAAAATAAATTTTAATCTTTTAAATTTTAAAAGCTTTCAGAGAATAAATTTTATTTTGTTCTTAATTTGTTTATTATATTAGGGAAATATCACATTCATAAATGTCGATGGTCAAAGAGTACACCTAGTTACGTCAGTATCTTAAAGTGATGGAATGTGTAAGGAACTATAATTAATAATTATAATAATTCAAGGAACTCTAAAGCAAAAAAGACTATAGATTGTTGTAAAGCCTTGAAACGTTATCCTTTTTAAGGGCTTTTGTATACTAATTTTGTAGTAGGAGATATGGGTTTGTTTTTAATACCCCTCTGTATTTTTTTACAATTATTGTCTGTTTGAACATATTGACATTTTTGCTTTTATTGTTAATTTGTATGGGAATCGTCAATAAATAAAGCATTAAAAAAAGAAGAAGAAAAAAAGCATTTGGACAAGGCTTTTGATTTGGACGTGCTACCTCGGCTGTGTGTCCTGCGTCATCAACCCGGAACTATAAAGTTCGATTCAGTTCGAATTTGAGAACCGGCTCGACCGGTATGTTCATATATGAGTTCATAGTATAGACATAAATACCTAGACGCCTCATTGGCCGCTTTGAGCCGTTGCTGCGATACGTCAACGCGTCCGCCATGTTTGTGGGGGCAAGACTGCCTTATAAATAAATGGAAGTAAACGGAGGAGCTGCGGGTTTTCAGGTAAAAACATGATAACGTTCACATTTATCAACCGATTTCAGAGGTTTGTGATCTACGGAGTTAAAAATAAATTTGCCTCCAGTTATTTATTTAGGTTTGTAATATAACTGTGACATATGCATGTAATGTAATTTGAATTTACATTAAATTCAATGAAGTTGTTTTATTGCTTTCTCTGTGTTCAACCCCAACTTTTTTTTTCTCTCTCTCCACAACAAACAATAACAAAGCAACTGATAAGCTTTTATGGATCCAGTGAAAATTTAAATATTATGCACTGAAACAGTGGACAGTAAAAATATAGTAAAAGTGATATGTTATATTAAAAAGCATATGTAGTACAACTTGTAGAAAAGTGAATAATATAAAAAGCGAGTACAACAGTACAATAACATAAGTGATATAATAGATTTATAGATTTTAGCACAAATTATATGTATAATATGAATAATACCATAATGTATTAAAGAAGAAAGAACAATATGCAATATCAAGGGTGGAATAACACAGAATAGACAAAAATGAAGAATATATTAATAGTGAATTCTAGAGTAAAATAAATAATTGTGAAATTTAATTTAATAATACTATTTGCTTAATAAATCATTAAAAAATTAAGACATAACTAATGACACAACACAAAAAAATGTGGACATGAATTCCATATTGTGTTTAATTTATGAGCTCCTTAAGTATAATATATACACGTGCACAGACACACACACACACACACACACACACACACACACACATATATATATATATATATATATATATATATATATATATATATATATATATATATATATAATACCAAATCCTCTGAATCAATCTCAGCTCGAGATACACATTTTATTTAAGTTTTCAGTGATAGCTTTCTCTGGGAATAGAGTGGTTTAGTTGTGATGACAAAACCTGACTAATAAAGACTAATTCTCCACCGTTTTCCTCGAGATTTTCTATTTTATTCAATTAATGAGTAAAATAATGTAAAAAAAAATAAAAATAAAATAAAAAACACCTTCCCGATGCTTGACATTTTGTTCTACAATGCAAATTACATACCCCCATGCAGAAAATACTAATTGTTTATTTGTCCATATATGTTAATACATAGGAATGTATGGGGTGTGAGTGTGAGTATAGCTATGTTTATCACAGACCAGAATATGAGATGATCCCCATCAAAAAAGCTTTCTATTAATAAAAATTAAAAATCATTATTACAACATCAAGTGCAATAATAAACTATGATTTTTGTCATGATGTTTGCAGCTGGACTCAATAATGAGTTCTTGTGTTTTTCATTTCTAGGCTATTTACATTATGTAGTTTTTGTGTAAAGACACATACAGTACATGATCAGCATTAAACAGTAAATCATTTTAAATGCAGTCTTTCGTATTGTGATTGACTGAAGAAACTGGTTAGATTTAAATAATAATAATTAATAATTCCTTAAATTAATATAGCACTTTTCTGGGCACTCAAAGTGTTTACATAGAAGGGGGAATCTCCTCAATCACCAGCTGTGTGCAGCATCCACCTCCAAATATTTGACAAAAACGACAGAAACATTTAATAAGGTAATTATATTAAATTATATTGTTATAAAAATTACCCTTATGGAGGTAAAACATGCTCCTGGAAGTCTATTCCTTGGAGAGAGAGAGAGGGGTTGGGGGGTATGTTGAATATGACCAGGGTGATTTGGCCATTCATTCAGGGCTGCTCTGGGTTTGAACTGGGTTTGAAATTAGGCTGTGAAAGTAAAGCCTAGTGTCTTGGAGATGCAGAGAACAGCTTTATTCATCTTTCCTTAAGGCTTTCCTTGTCCTTTTTACAATTGGCTAAAAAAAAAAAAAAAAAAAAAAAAAAAAATATATATATATATATATATATATATATATATATATATATATATATATATATATATTCAGTTCACAGTTTTATGAAAAGTTATGAAATCCTTATAATCAAGTGATGATAAACTTAATCTTTGTAAATAAATAACTTTAGTGGAATTAAAGAGAGATGCTTTAGCTCCATCACTAATCCTGACAGTCTATGGCAAGCCGAATTGACTTTTATTCATTCGCAGGATATGCATTCTTGATATAAACAATTCAATTTTTACTAGTTAAAATGTTTATTCTTGATATCAGGAATTAGATTTCTACTAGTAACAATTGCTATTTTTGATATCAACAATTACATTTCCACTAGTAACAATGTTAATTCTTGATTTCAACAATTACATTTTCACTAGTTAAAATGCTATTTCTTGATATCAGGAATTACATTTCAACTGGTAAAAATTATAATTCTTGATATCTGTAATTGTATTTTCACCAGTTAAATGTCACCATGGGCTGCCATTCAAATTTAACTGTTGATATCAAGAATTGGTTTCTTACTAGTTGAAATCCGATTTCACATACCAGAAATACAATTCTTACTAGTAAAAACCTTTTATTTTTGATATCAGTGATCCCATGGTTACTATTACAGACGTCTATTCTTGATATCAACTGTTCAATTCTTGATATCAACAATTCAATTCTTGATATCAACAATTTAATTGTCACTAGTGACAATGTTCATTTCTGATATCATGAATGTGATTGTTACTAGTAAGAAATTTAGATTTTAGATATACAAAATTATATTGATATCAGAAATGCATTTTCTGATATCAGAAATAACAAATGTAACATGCTGAAATACATTTACTGATATCAAGAATTCATATTTTTACTAGTAAGAAAGTAATTCTTGATATCAACAAAGGCAGGTGATATCTGAAATTGCCCTTGCAACTAGTGAAAATACAATTACTGATGTCTTAAATAACATTTTAGTTAGTAAAAATACTTTTACAGATATGTAGAAATGCCATTTTTACATGTAAGAATAGCTATGGTAATGAGATCATGAATATTAATGAGATTTTCTGATACTCCTTGTTTTAGCATCAGCACTGGCCAAAGATGGCAGAAGAACATCCATGTGCAGAAACAGCTCCTCCTTTATTTATTTGTTTTGTCAGTGAAACGTGAAAATTATATTATGGCTGGATTCATTTTTATAAGTTTTAGTTAATTGTAAAAAAGTACATTTATGCTGTTTCTTTTTATTGAAGTCCTTCAGATAATTAAAGGAAAAATGAACAAGGCATTAATTTAGTTTTAAAAATAACTTCGTAATTTTTTCAGGTGTTTATTTTTGGTTTTATTACACTTTCCTTTAATACATCAAATAAAAAATACAACCAAAAGGAAAAATATAAAAATGCATAATAATAATGCATCATACAAACGGTTTACTTTTTTTTTTTTTGTAATATCGTTGGCTACATGAATGAGTTGTATCCTAATAGGATTTTTTTTTTTATATAACGTTTGGTTCTTGAAGCATAGGTGGACAAGATGAATGATAAAGTCTATTGAACCTCTTTCTCATGTCTGTCTCAGCCATTTCAATGTTATGTTAATTATGGCACTGCACTGATACAGTCTTCTGAAAGTGAAGACATGAATAACTGTCTCTTAATTGTAGTTGGTTCGGAGAATGGACAATGATTTAATAAGTATTGTGTAATCTTGCCCATCTGGTTCATTTCTTCTTCTTATTATTATTATTAGGCTATTATAATAATTCTTATTATCCTGTTTTATTGGCCTATATTGTTTTTGTTGTTTTAAGTTTGTAACTATAATTGTGTTTACTTAAGACCTAACAACAACTGTATCATTAAATAATTAATACATATTTTTTCTGTTTTGGAAATGTGCTTGTCTCTACTATCCCTTTCAACATTTAGTGTTGTTTTGGCAAACCAACACAAAATAAAATGGAATAGAGACTATATGCTATCTCAAAGAGATAACATGTAGATAACATATAAAGTATTGAGTGTACAGCTTGTAATTAAAATTATTAAAATTATTTTGAGGGGACAACAAATTTACACTGTTATATATAACAGTGTAAATTTGTTGTCCCCTCAAACTGTTATATATAACAGTGTAAATTTGTCGTCCCCTCAAAATAATTTTAATGTCTAAACCGCTGGCCACAGAAGTGAGTACACCCCTAAGTGTAATTGTCCAAATTGGGCCCAAAGTGTCAATATTTTGTGCGCCCACCATTATTTCCCAGCACTTCCTTAACCCTCTCGGGCTTGGAGTTCACCAGAGCTTCACAGGTTGCCACCGGAGTCCTCTTCCAGATACCTTGCGCTCCTCCACCTTCTGTTTGAGGATGCCCATGCTTGACCAATCCATCACCTTTCCCCTCAGCTTCTTTAGCAAGGCAGTGGTTGTCTTGAAGGTGTGTTTGGGGTCATTATCATGTTGGAATACTTCCCTGTGGGCCAGTCTCCAAAGGGAGGGGATCATGCTCTGCTTTAGTATGTCACAGTACATGTTAGCATTCATGGTTCTTTCAATGAACTGTATCTCCCTCACTCATGCAGCCCCAGACCATGACACTCCCACCACCATGCTTGACTGTAGACAAGACACACTTGTCTTTGTTCTCCTTTACCTGGTTGCCGCCACACGCTTGACACCATCTGAACCATAGGACATGGTTCCAGTAATCTATGTCCTTAGTCTTCTTGTCTCCAGCCAACTGTTTGCGGGCTTTCTTGTGCATCATCTTTAGAAGAGGCTTCCTTCGGGATGACAGCCATGCAGACCAATTTAATGCAGTCTGAGCACTGACAGGCTGATCCCCCACCCCTTCAAACTCTGCAGTAATGCTGGCAGCACTCATACATCTATTTCCCAAACACAACCTCTGGATATGATGCTGAGGATGTGCACTCAACTTTTTTGGTCGACCATGACGAGGCCTGTTCTGAGTGGAACCTGTCCTGTTAAAACGCTGTATGGCCTTGGCCACCATGCTGCAGCTCAGTTTCAGGGTCTTGACAATCATCTTATAGCCTACGACATCTTTACCGTGGTGACGAGATGCATAGCAGATTGTCATCACTCAATGGCTGGATGTCTTAGTGGTGCCCACAGAATAACATAGGTTTCATAAACAATTGGACGAGCTTTTGGGGCAGACCTGACCTGTTGAAAAGAGATGGTCTTCATCCCTCATAGGGTGGCGCCACTCTTCTCTCTAGAAATATGGCAAATAGTCTTAGTGTTTATACTTGACTGGGGCCCAGTTCAGGAAGCAGACAGACTGGCTAAACCGACCGTCTGCTAGCTGCCTCACGTCACAGAGGTCAGTTAATTCTCAGCACATAGAGACTCTTTCACCTAGATATCACACTATAGAGACTGTGTCTGTTCCTCGAACTAGAAAATACATAAAACGTCCAAACCAAGTTAACAATTTAATAACAATTTAATTGAGGTTCAACAAATAAAAAACAGATGCAATACGGATAAACAAATTATAAAGCTTGGCTTATTGAATATCAGATCCCTTTCTACGAAAACACTTATTGTAAATAATATGATCACTAATCATAATATAGATGTGCTGTGTTTGACCGAAACCTGGCTAAAACCTAATGATTACATTATTTAAATGAGTCCACCCCCCAAGATTACTGTTATAAGCATGAGCTGCGTCTAAAAGGCAAACGGGGAGGTGTTGCTTCAATTTATAACAACGTTTTTAGGATTTCTCAGAGGGCAGGCTTCAAGTATAACTCGTTTGAAGTAATGGTGCTTTATATAACATTATCTAGAGAAACAAATTTTAATGATAAATCCCCTGTTATGTTTGTACTGGCTACTGTATACAGGCCACCAGGGCACCATACAGACTTTATTAAAGAGTTTGGTGATTTTACATCCGAGTTAGTTCTGTCTGCAGATAAAGTTTTAATAGTTGGTGATGTTGATAATGAAAAGGATGCATTGGGATCAGCATTTATAGACATTCTGAACTCTATTGGGGTTAGACAACACGTTTCAGGACCTACTCATTGTCGAAATAATACTCTAGATTTCATACTGTCACATGGAATTGATGTTGATAGTGTTGAAATTATGCAGCCAAGTGATGATATCTCAGATCATTATTTAGTTTTGTGCAAACTTCATATAGCCAAAATTGTAAATTCTACTTCTTGTTACAAGTATGGAAGAACCATCACTTCTACCACAAAATACTGCTTTTTAAGTTATCTTCCTGATGTATCCAAATTCCTTAGCATATCCAAAACCTCAGAACAACTTGATGATGTAACAGAAACTATGGACTCTTTCTTTTCTAGAAAGAGAAACAGTTCCAACCCCCCTGAGAAACAGTTCCACTCATTCTCTACTATAGGAGAGGAAGAATTGTATAAACTTGTTAACTCATCTAAACCAACAACATGTATGTTAGACCCTATACCATCTAAGCTCCTAAAAGAGGTGCTTCCAGAAGTCATAGATCCCCTTCTGACTATTATTAATTCCTCATTGTCATTAGGATATGTCCCCAAAACCTTCAAACTGGCTGTTATTAAGCCTCTCATCAAAAAACCCCAAAGAACTAGTTAATTATAGACCAATCTTGAATCTCCCTTTTCTGTCCAAGATACTAGAAAAGGTGGTATACTCACAATTATATTCCTTCTTAGAGAAAAATGGTATATGTGAGGATTTCCAGTCAGGATTTGGACTGTATCGTAGTACTGAGACTGCTCTCCTTAGAGTTACAAATTACCTGCTATTATCATCTGATCGTGGTTGTATCTCTCTGTTAGTTTTATTGGATCTTAGTCCTGCGTTTGACACAATTGACCACAACATTCTTTTGTATAGACTTGAACACTTTGCTGGCATTAATGGAAGTGCAGCATGGTTTAAATCGTACTTATATGACTGCCATCAGTTCGTAGCAGTGAATGAAGATGTATCGTATCGATCACAAGTGCAGTATGGAGTACCTCAAGGCTCAGTACTAGGGGCGCTACTCTTCACGCTTTATATGTTACCCTTGGGAGATATCATCAGGAAACATGGTGTTAGCTTTCACTGTTATGCTGATGATACTCAGCTCTATATTTCTTCGCGGCCCAGTGAAACACACCAATTTGAAAAACTAATGGAATGCATAGTCGATATAAAAAACTGGATGACGAGTAATTTCTGACTGCTAAATTCTGAAAAAACAGAGGTGTTAATTATAGGACCTAAAAACTCTGCATGTAATAACCTAGAACACTGTCTAAGACTTGATGGCTGCTGTCAATTCTTCGTCATCAGTTAGGAACCTAGGTGTGCTATTTGATTGCAATCTTTCCTTAGAAAGCCATGTTTCTAGCATTTGTAAACCTGCCTTTTTCCATCTCAACAATATATCTAAATTACGGCCTATGCTCTCAATGTCAAATGCAGGAATGTTAATCCATGCATTTATGACCTCAAGGTTAGATTATTGTAATGCTTTATTGTGTGGTTGTTCTGCACGCTTAGTAAACAAACTATTAAGAAGATTTTTATTGGTCAATATGTAAACTAATCAGGCATAATGTGAATCTAGCCATTTATGTATTAAGTTATTCTACTGTTAAAATCATGCATTTGACTGTATGTAGAGGCCTGCCTGAGAATGGAATGTGCAGAGAGTGCAGGGGTATAGTATATGGTGCAGCTGCACACCCTATTTGGACATTAGACAAAATATATGATCAGACCTCCTTAGTGCAGACATTACCAAAATACAGCATATAGTAAAGTTGCATGTCCTGGGGCCCGTTCTTCGTACGTCGCTAACTCAGTTAGCTGGATTTGATTGTTGACGATTTGGCGTGATCTTGGATCGTTTGGTTCTTCGAAGCTCATCCCAGAGCTGCTGTCATAGCAACAGGTCCGTAAGCTTAAACCTGCTCGGGAGCAGGCTTATTTCATGTAAACAGGATTAGATCGCTTCTTTTCAACCAGAACTGATACTCAAAATATGTCTGCTACCACCGCTACTTTATTACAAGAGTATTGTACTGATCCAGGGACAATAATTTAAAATAATAATCATTAAAAAAATTATTTAAAAATAATATAAAAATGCTGTGTAGTCCATAACAGCCTACTATAGACAGCCAGTTTTACTCACTGAAATATTTATTTGTCATAAAATTATTACTTCATAATTGTATTAGAGTGTTACACACATGCTATACAGATAATAGAGTCGTGCATTATTTTGAGTGATGACTGCTATTATAAGAGTGGCTTGATGGAGCGCAGGAGATTTAGATAACATGATATTGACCCTTTAGAAATTTGATTAATGCTGTCACATAACAAATCTGTCCAAATATAAAATGAAATGAATAGATAATTTCTACATTGAAATAAAAATGTAAAGACTGCACAACTATTATAAATTGTGAATCTAAATAATTGGGAATCATGAAAAAAATTCTAATAAAATAAAAACATGTATCTATTATCTGTTTCATGTATCTATTATAACATTTATGTAGTTTTGTTTGCTTGGCTGTTTCCTTATAAAAGTCCAGAAATTTGTCAAGTTTTTCGTCAGGTGTCGTTTTAAATTATATGACGTCATTACATTGCCATCTTGCCACCAGCCAATCGCTGCACTGCTGATCATGGTTTCGAGTATCGATACATATCCCCTTTTAAGCCAACACATGAACGCGCAATTATCTCAGATAACTCAATCCAGTGATACTAATCATACACAACAGGTGTGTTCGAAGAACCCAATTAGCCGGATCATGATTAGCACGATGATATCATCTTGGATGTGTCATTTGATCTCGGATGTAATAAGCGACATACGAAGAACGGCCCCTGGCATGCGTTTTTTATTGTTTTATTTTACAGCCCTGCTTGTTTTAATGTTTTTATTAAATATCTGTATTGACTGCATGGTCATATTATCGAATTATTTACTGCCATGCGACCTACAAAAGTAAAGCTTGGAGAGTCGATGAACGAGCATTGCTGCAGGTTGATTTTTGGCGGATGTGCTCTGCTTGTGCAGCCGCGGTCGTCTTCATTTCGTCGGGTGAAACATCTCTCTCACTCGCAGCAGAGTCTGTGAGCAGCAACAACTTCCCCTCCGCGCTCACTGATACCAGAAACACGCTTCATCTTCACTCCATGAATAAAACATTTCAGTATGTTTGAAATGTTATGTTCATAACATAGCATATAGAATAATAATGATAAAAAAAATAACAGGAGAGTTTCAAAGTGGCTTAAGCTATTTTGTGTAAATTTTTTTCCTATAGCCTATCACATGCCAAACTAATAACATTGTAAGCATTACATCTTTAATTGCTGCTTTCTGCTGTGAAAATTTTGTTTGTGATGAAAATAACAGTATTTTTTGTCAGTTATTTTATCTAAACAGATCGATTAACTTCAAGATTTAAAAATCAGATAGCATGCTGATAATGTAGTAGCACTGTAAGATTACATTTGTTTGAACGCATTATTGCGAAAGCGATTGAGTGTGAATCTGTTTAAATCATGCTTTAACCCGAAAATAATCAGTAAAAGAAACAGACAAACTCTTAACATCCCGCTCGACTCTTGCAGTCAACCTTCTGATCAAGCTTATATATGTTGGCTGTTGGAATGAATTTTACTCGTGATAAGAAGCTCATATTCAAGTGTTTGTGCAAAAATTATTAATGTGCATTAATGACAGGGAGGCGCCGTCTCATCACTTTAATTTTTCATGATAATGAATGTATAATTTTTTAATTAACATAATATCGTGGTGTCTCACATAGGTAAATTAAAAATATATCTACAGAAAGCTTGAAATGTTTTTAGACGAAAAGGAATAGTGTAATGTGTGAATGTTGCATTTCTCTCGTCGGAGAGAGCCAGCACAGTGAATATAACCAAAACAACAGTCCTATATAAACCGGTTCAGCAAGTGAAAGCCTCATAAGACACTGTCCATATGAAAGAGCAATTCACACCTTTATCTCGACCCCCACAAGCCATGAATAACTACCCAAAACCCAACCCCCTCCAGCTGAACTGAATTCGGTCTGTGTTTTGGCTCTAAGGAACGGTGTATTACTGGGCTGAAACATGCTTGCACTCAGCAGCACTACTCTTTATATTCATAATTTTCTCGCAGCCCATATTATTATTTTCACAAGACCATAATGATAATAACAAATCATCAATTAATAATTAATCATTATTTTACGAAAATCATTGTTATTTGTGATCGTGGATGTTTGGGGGAGGCTTTAAGACCAAGCGGAATCCTCTGTTCCCCCCTCACAGCGAGTCCCGCGCGCTCAGTGATGCAGCTTCACTGTCTGCGGTTTGACTTTACTAAATCAGATTGAGGCCAATACAATTTATTGATCATGAGCCCAGGGCCAGCGCAAGCTCAAATGCCGCTCTAGGCAGAGCACGATCGTGCCGACCCCCTCACATTCACAATTAGGGATCCTTAAGATGCATGTAAACAATTTTTTTTTTAATCTATGAAATTACACTAAAATAAAAACGTGCAAGCATGTTTTCAGAGTTTTTAGTTTTTTCATTCTGCAAAAAGGTGAAAAGGGTACACAATGCAACAGCTAAGTATAAATTCTGTTTTATAGGCAGATAGTGTACAGAATAAAACTATACATATGTACACATTTTTTTTAGCTCACAAAACTGGAGTTTTATGGAGTTTTTCATGTGTCTGATACACACATTCACACACCTACATTTCAGAAGTGTGCGCGTCGGGCTTTCGCAGCGGCAAATGCTTTGATTGCGTTATCGAGTTTAACTTGTACTTCGGAGATCATTTTTATCAGTTTAAGCTTTGAGAAACTGCGTTCACCATAGCTCACAGTGACAGGGAGAGTGAGAAGCACTCTTAATGCTACAAAAACATTTGGAAAATTGTTTTCCATCCCTTTTTCACAGATGAATTTAAGCGCATCCAGTGGTTTAGATCCAGCAACCAGGCGTCTGCCCAAAGCAGTCAGCTCTTCAAACAATTCATGCCCATCAACATCCCGCGAGTCTCCATGAGTCAGGGCCTTTTCCAGTCCTAAGCAATCCTGAAGAACTAGGCTATTCTATTCTCCTTTTCTTTGAGAGATGCGATGTCATATAAAAATCCAAATACGCGCCCATGGTCTCTAAGCAGCGAAAAGCGCTCTTCCATTCATTTTGACATTTTTGAATATACATTAAAGTATTTTGCATGCATATAGAACTACTAATAGGGCGCTGCCATGCGGGAATTTTTATTCGAAATGTAAAGTTTTTTTATTTATTTATAGCTTTTATTTTATTTATACCTAATGTGAAACAAACAAATAAATTAATAATTCTCTCTCTCTCTCGCCTTCTCTCTTGCCGTCCTGGCTGAGCTGCCGCCCTAGGCGGCTGCCTAGTTCGCCTATAGGCACGCGCCAGCCCTGCATGAGCCCAACATTTAGCAAGGCAGGAAAATTCTAACGGAAGGAAGACGTATATCATTGAGCTAATGCTGTTAAACAGAGAGAGAGAGAGAGAAACTAGTCTAGGGCTATTCTTAAACATGGAGCTCATTATAATGAAGTACAAATCCAAACACCAGAAACGTTATGCATTTTATGAATAATGAAATGTTATGAAAATTATGCATTTTATTTATTCACATGCTGTATGGTTGAAATAATATTTTAGTTCACAACATTAAGTTCCGTTGTTTAAAAAAATGCTTTATTGGCTAATGTTTCATAAACCTTCAGTTGTTATGCTCTAAAATCCATGCCATTATTAATTTCACAGTATTTTTACCACCTAAATGACTAATCTTTAAAGTCACAATTCTATAATGGTAAAAATTACTCAGGCCAATGGTATTTTTTATTGACATTATTTTATTATTATTATTATTATTATTTGAATAATTGTAGCTTACATAAATAGGTAAAGCAAAACAAATATTCGGATTGTCCCTTATTTTTTCCCTTGTTTTCCTAAAGAATAAACACATATTTTTTACAAGAATAAACATGATAACATATTATTAATTAATAAAAATAATTTAAGCAATTGAAACCTTTTTTTTAACTTTAATTTAAATACTATTAAACTAACTTTAAATTCTCAAGGAGTTTATAAGTAAAAAAAAAAGTTCTAAATGAACTTGTGTTAACAATATTAGAACTAACAATACAATTCCTGTATAAAATGGGACAGCAACCTTTATATCAGTGGTTCTCAACCTTTTTTTTCAGCTGGCCGCACTATGGTCTAAGTGCAAGTCTACGCATATAATTTACATATTACGTCCGCAATACAAACCAACCTGATTTATAATAGTATAGCCTAACTATTATGATAGGCTATATAATCTATCACATTCATTGAAATAAACAATTCTACTCCCCATAAATAAAACACCTGATGCTGTCAGGAGCTGACCAATTTTGTGAGATTCAGCTTGAAAGGAGTAACACAAAGAAGTTGCGATTGTAATGCCTGTGTTATACTTTCCGCATGAGCAATCCGGACGCGTACACGGCCAGCGCGGACGCAGACTTCTTCAAATTATACTTCAAATTTTTACTTCTTCAAATTATACGCAGGCTGATGGCCAGCTCTGTAATTGCCCAGAATTATTGCACATCTGACTGTCTTTATATTCTTTTACTGACGGATTGCACAGGTTCGAGTAGCAATGAGCTTCTTCACTCTGCCTGCACATGTGCAATTTTGCTTTTGAAGCCTACTGACCACGCGCACCTGTCCGCGCGGTCGTCTGCTCAGAGCCTCGGCACATACTCTCCAATGACGATTTTCTACATCACGCCTACCTAACGGTCCATAGCGGACTCGCGGACGCAGAAAGTTTGACAGAGGCTTTAAGATGCAGGCTTGCATGACCTGACGCGCAACATTTCAGAAAATGTGCGTTCAGTAATGTAGCCTATTTTGATCCAAATATGGAAAGCACTCTGAATTTAATAATATGAGGTTCTCTCTTGAGATATTTTGCCTCATTTCTTCAATTAAGGATTGTTACATAGTGTATGGTGTTTCCATTTATCTGAACTTCTTCAAGTGAGTTGCGGGGCAAAAAACAAAAACAAACGAAAATCCACTTCTCCTTCAATACTGATACTGCGACTATTCACAGTTTGTAGGCTACATGTTCATTTGCTGGCATTTTTTGAATTTCTTTTTTTTTCTCCCTTAAAAAACAAATGTGTCCATTCTGATGCGCAATTTTACCTTAAAGGCAATTTACCTAATGGCTGTTGATGACTATTTGAATTGAATTCTGCCAAAGTGCGCGCTTGTATGTGGTCGTTAAATGCTTATGCCAGTGTTCATGTCTGAAAATAATATATAAAGAAAAAAAAATCACATAAAAACATTAGGATATAGCTTATATTTCATTAGTAGCATAATTATTTTAATTGATGTAAACAATAAAATTTTAGAAAATGATAAAGTTTTTTTTTTTTTTTATTCAGCATGTGGTGCGGGCCGCATTTGAATTCGTGACGGGCTGCGGGTTGAGAACCACTGCTTTATATCAAAAATTTTTAAATCGTCCACAGCTGAGCATCGCAGGAGGCTGATCTGCTCCAGAGCGCGTGAAGTGAATGTAATGAACAAAGTAATTTTCAGATGCAATGAAAAAAAAAAAAAAACATGGATAACCTAGATCAGTCCCAGGCTCTGTTCTGAAGTAAAATGATTATAATTACTGTTAACCAAGAGTAACACATTTTAACGGATTAATCGCCTATTTTCATTTGCTGAATGTTTTCTTTATTTTTTAAACACGCTAAAAAATAAATTAAGTTTGTCAGAGGAAAAAATATATATTAGTCGTGTATAGGTTTCATTTTAACGGAGCAATCACCTATTTTCGTTTGCTGCATGTTTTTTTTTTTAAACACGCTAAAAAATAAATCAGAGTTTGTGAGAGGAAAAAAATAGGCTATTAGAAAATATTTTACAACAAATCCTTTAAATTTAACAAATTTATCAGAACAAAACAATAATTAAAAATACATAATTCTAATGGATAAATATAATTGCAGTATATAATAATATAGGCTTAGTAATAAAAAATAAAATAAAAATAATAATAATAATAATTTAAAGCTAAGCATAAGGTAAGGTTTGGCTTTCTCAATCGGGAGAAATCAAACGTTTCCATATTTGTGATGTTGCCCATTTGAAGCTTAACTATTATTCATGAGGTAAATAGGCTGTGTGCGTTTCAGTATCGATGAAAAAAAAATCATAATTAACAATATGTCAAAGTGCTCACGCCGAATGTCTGGTGAGCGACTGCTGTTTCCAGTGAATATGTGCGCGAGGCGCCAGCACGCTCAAACAGCTGAAACAAATAATACTTAATTTTTGGTCACACATAAGGCATAATTCAAAAATGCTGGTAGTTTGAAAAATCAAGAATAATAACAGACTTGTAATGCTGGACCGTTCCCATTTCGCTCTGCATATGGAACCTGAAGATTTTTTTAAACCAAAAATGAACCGAAATGAAATTAAAACATTTAGCTTATATATATATATATATATATATGCCTTTTATTTATTTACTGTTTAATAAAAATAGCATGCATATGATCCTTTGTGTTAAGGTCTTCTTTTAATTTTTGTTTAGTAGACTGTAGCCTAAGACTATCCTACATTTTAAAAATTAACAAATTGTAAAAAAAAAATATGTTTTTTTTTTAAATGTTACAATGTTATATCATAATGTTATTGTTTTTTTACTTCCTTTTTTTATCTCATTTTACAATTACATTCATTTCGCAATCCGTCCCTTTGCGCCACCTGGCGGTAGTTTCGCGAATGATTTTAACACGCGACTGAATTACAGTTACCACCGCGGCACCGGTAAGCCCCAGATAGGCTGGCCACCTACTGTATTGAACATGGGCACCCCTTCAGAAGCACTGTATAAAATAGAGAACCGACACAGACTCGACAGACTGTTCTGCAGAGCTTTCTCGGTTTTATTTTCTCTTGAAAATACAATTTTTCTTCTGGAAACAAAACCCCGAGACTGTGTGATTCCTCAGATCCATGACGAACGAAAATACACTACAACTACAGCTAGTCCAAAATGCAGCAGCAAGAGTTCTTACTAGAACCAGGAAGTATGACCATATTGGCCCTGTCCTGTCAACACTGCACTGGCTCCCTATCAAACATCATATAGATTTTAAAATATTGCTTATTACTTATAAAACCCTGAATGGTTTAGCACCTCAGTATTTGAATGAGCTCCTTTTACATTATAATCCTCTACGTCTGCTACGTTCTCAAAACTCAGGCAATTTGATAATACCTAGAATATCAACTGCGGGTGGCAGATCCTCCTAAACTCTGGAATAACCTACCTAACATTGTTTGGGAGGCGGACACACTCTTGCAGTTTAAATCTAGATTAAAGACCCATCTCTTTAACCTGGCTTACACATAACATACTAATATGCTTTTAATATCCAAATCCGTTAAAAAGGTTTTTTAGGCTGCATTAATTAGGTAAACCGGAACCGAGAACACTTCCCATACCACCCGATGTACTTGCTACATCATTAGAAGAATGGCATCTACGCTAATATTAGTCTGTTTATCTCTTATTCTGAGGTCACCGTAGCCACCAGATCCAGTCTGTATCCAGATCAGAGGGTCACTGCAGTCACCCAGATCCAGTACGTATCCAGACCAGATGGTGGATCAGCACCTAGAAAGGACCTCTACAGCCCTGAAAGACAGCAGAGACCAAGACAACTAGAGCCCCAGATACAGATCCCCTGTAAAGACCTTGTCTCAGACGACCACCAGGACAATACCACAGGAAACAGATGATTCTTCTGCACAATCTGACTTTGCTGCAGCCTGGAATTGAACTACTGGTTTCGTCTGGTCAGAGGAGAACTGGCCCCCCACTGAGCCTGGTTTCTCCCAAGGTTTTTTTCTCCATTCTGCCACCGATGGAGTTTCGGTTCCTTGCCGCTGTCATCTCTGGCTTGCTTAGTTGGGGTCACTTCATCTACAGCGATATCGTTGACTTGATTGCAAATAAATGCACAGACACTATTTAAACTGAACAGAGATGACTTCACTGAATTCAATGATGAACTGCCTTTAACTGTCATTTTGCATTATTGACACACTGTTTTCCTAATGAATGTTGTTCAGTTGCTTTGACGCAATGTATTTTGTTTAAAGCGCTATATAAATAAAAGTGACTTGACTTGACTTGACTTATGTAGAGCAACAATTCTTTTTTTCAGATCCTCAGAGAGTTCTTTGCCATGAGGTGCCTTGTTGAACTTCCAGTGACCAGTATGAGAGAGTGAGAGCGATAACACCAAATTTAACACACCTGCTCCCTGTTCACACCTGAGACCTTGTAACACTAATGAGTCACATGACACCGGGGAGAGAAAATGGCTAATTGGGCCCAATTTGGACATTTTCACATAGGGATGTACTTACTTTTGTGGCCAGCGCTTTAGACATTAATGGCTATGTGTTGAGTTATTTTAAGGGGACAGCAAATTTACACTGTTATACAAGCTAAACACTTCACTACACTACTTTACATTGTAGCAAAGTGTTATTTCTTTAGTGTTGTCACATGAAAAGATATATAATAAAATATTTACAAAAATGTGAGGGGTGTACTCACTTCTGTGAGATACTGTATATTTAATCAAGTTTGTTTTATAGGAGTAAATGATCTACAAGCATTTCACATATTCTATGCACACTAATAATATTAAACTACTGTTGCTACACTATGGTTATACACATTTATTGCCTTTATTTTCAATAAAACTGAAAAAGGCTTAGAAGAATCCTTATAATGTGGCTCCCTCTAGTGCATATAATTAATATCACAGCCTTCATCTTCAAGTTGAAATGGCTGATAGTTTAGAAATGTGATTTTTGGCAGGGGCTTTTTGAATACAATGAATTATATTTACACTAAGTGAAAATAGCATATTTTATTATATAGCATTTCCGATGTGATACGGGATGTGAAAATTGTGAAAAAGGAGTTCGGCAGAAGGCGGAATCGAACACAGGTCCATCGCATTAAAAAACAACTGCTATGTGCTCTACCATCTGCACCATAGAATCTGACAGTATGTTGTAATATTTTTGTAATGTTGTGTAACACTACCACCAGTTGGTGGGCGTGGGAGTTAGTGCAGTAGCCTCTGCCAAAATGAAAACAAAATAATGATTAAAAACAGCCTACAGGAGCGTTTTATTTTCATGAGAGGGCAATCGAATGTGCACATTCTCTTTTGGGCTCTGCATCTTGTCATTTATCCGCCATAAACATTCATTCAAAGGGTTGCACTCGTCATTAAATTATGCACATATCCAAAAAGGAATTAATTGCTATGCACATATCCAAAAAGGAATTCATGATTAAATAACAAGTTTTACTAGTGAAAATGTAATTTTAACATGTAAGAATTAAGTTACAGATATCAAGAAGTATGTGCATTACTAGTCGTAATTTGATTTTTGACATGATAAACGTATTTCTGCAAGTGATGACGTAATTTTTGATATCAAGAATTCGTGTTGCTACTAGTGGAAATGTAATTCCTGATATCAAGAATAAAATCGTTGATATCAAGAATTAAATTGTTGATATCAATAATTTATGTTTAAATGTTAAAACGGCGACAAAACCATTACAGATATCACAATGCATTTATTACTAGTTACAATTCTAAATGCACATATCAGCTTCATATTTCTTACTAGTAGAAATATAATTTTTGATATCAACATTTACATTTTTACTAGTAAAAATGTGAATTCTTGATATCAAGAATTAATTGTCACTAGTTGAAATGTTAATTCTTGATATCAACAATTTAATTGTTACTAGTGACAATGTTCTTCTGATATCTGAAAATATATTTCTGATATCAACAATTGGGAGGGTTATTTCTGATATCTAAAATGGCTTTCCTACTAGTAACAATCACATTCATGATATCAGAAATTAACATTGTCGGACTTCCGGTGGTAATCCGAAGCGTATGGCCGCATAATCCCGCACTCCCGCTCGGTCGGAGTTTATTCCCCAATTTGAATATTTGTAAGACTTAATTTTTTAATAATCAGTGATGGAAGGGGAAAAGCACAGGAAAGGCAAAGGAAAGCAGTTTGGGAAGGCGGAGAAGGGTGAAAAAATAACGACGGAGGGTGTCATGGTCGAGGAACAAGGAGAGAGTGATGGCGCACGTGGACAAAATGCCAAATCAACAGCGGTGGATATGGAAGTTAATTTCGCCGCCATCCGCACAGATATAAAGATGATGTCAACGGAGATGAAGACTGAACTGAGTAACTTTCGAGATAGAATCAGAGACGACTTGAAAAAGGAGCTAGCGGACATTCGAGAGGAAATCCATCAGAAGCTTAACGAGGTCGCAACCGATCTAAAAACCACTACTGACAGAGTGAGTGAGGCCGAGGCTCGGATAGCCGAAACTGAAGAGTGGTCCGTGGACTTTAGAGAGGCACTGAGCCAGTCACTACAAGCTCAGGACAGTTTGCAGTTAAAGCTAACGGACTTGGAAGCACGCTCAAGGCGTAACAATGTTCGCATTTACGGGATCCCGGAGGGAACCGAGGGAAACAACATATTCCAGTTCATAGAGAACTTTATTAGAAAAGAGCTGGAACCCCTTGCTGACGTTGACCTTGGTACCAACGATGCCACAGAGCACTCGGCCCCAGACCGCCCAGAGAGGCGCAAGCCAGATCGGTGATTGTGTACTTCCAGCAGTTTAAAATTAAAGAGATGGTTCTACGTTCTGCGTGGAAGAAAAAGGAGATATACCACAGCGACAGGAGGATTTACTTCGATCATGACTATCCTGCAGAAACGCTAGCAAAAAGGAAGGCGTATACACAGATTAGGAGGGTTCTCCGAGAAAAAGGAATACGTTTTCAAACACCGCCGCCAGCGAAACTGCGAGTCTTTTTTGAGAGTGGGCCAGTTACTTATGGAAATGCATCGGAAGCAGCAGAGGATCTGAAGAAGAGGGGATTCCCGATTGAGTGGGAGAAAACCGCTGAGGCTGCGGAAAAAGCACAGAAGGTCGTCTGGCAACGATCAACGAGCGCGAACATGGCAAATCGGCAGTCCCGCCAGGATTGGATCAAGGAGAAGCTACAGAGTTTTCACCGGCCAAGATAGATCTATCGTTAAAGCCATTAAGGTAACGTTGGATTCGGGTGACAACAGATCGTTAAGTGACTGCATAATATGAGCAAAAAACATCAAGCGGTTGTATGGTTATGGACACTAATGCATTAATGACATTAGCACCAAGGGACAAGGTTTTATGCCCTCAATGTGGGAGTAAAGACTAGGATAAGTTTCCTATGCTCTTTTAAGTTGTTCTTCACATCCCCACAAGTCTTTTATTTTTTATTCATAATATTTTCCCTATTGAATCTATTGCTGATCCCTCAGCTCTGTTGGAGTTTAAATATACAATTTAACTGTTCAGAATCAACCTTAGCCTTTAATGAGAATAGTTGACCGACAAGTACGGGTACTTATGTTTTTGACTTTTCTAAGTGCACAGTACATCCTTGAGTGTACTATAGATTGCACTGAAGGGGGGCTCTGGTGGTTAGCTGCTGGACTATTCCCCCCACATCACGAAGTGTTAATACTTCACAATGGAGGTCTACCTATGTTTTTTGATTTGCTGGTTTATTTTTTGTTTTTGTGATGTTCTCATTTTGTTATATAGTTCTAATATAGTTCAGGTTTGGTCACCAATAATGTGGTTTACAAACAGTGTCTTGCTGTGGTTTAAATGCAGTGTCAGGAATATAGGGTGATAACCCTAAACGTAAATGGTTTACACAACCCAATTAAGAGAAGCAAGGCTATTGCAAAGATGAAAAAGGAAAAGTTACATATCATATTTTGGCAGGAGACTCATTTCAACAATGCAGAGCACGAAAAATTAAAAAAACTAGGGTTTAAGAATGTATTTTACTCATCCTATAAGAAAGGGAAAAGAAGAGGGGTAGCAATACTAATCTCTAATAGGGTAAAATTTCAAGTGGTTTCTGAATTTACTGATAAAGAGGGACGGTATGTTTTAGTTAAGGGATTTCTAGATCAGAAAGAAGTTACACTAGTTAATGTATACATAGCCCCTGAGCAGGACAATTCCTGTATTAAGGAAATTTTTCAGTTAATTGCTTCTGAATCCTCTGGGGTTTTAATATGTGGAGGAGACTGGAACACCCAAATACAGCCTAAACTCGATTCTTCTAATGCACTAAAGAGGTTAACTTCTAGAGCTAGTATAACGAAAAAACTTTTGATGGAGATGGGACTGATTGATGTGTGGAGGGATCTCCACCCAACAGACAAACAATTCACATTCTACTCTGCAAGTCAAGATGTTTATTCAAGAATTGATTATTTTTTTATTTTTCAATCAGACAGACACAGAATTATAGATTGCAAGATAGGAGTCAGAGATATCTCTGACCACTCCGCTGTCTACTTGACCCTGCATTTAGATAATAAAAAGAAGGATATGTTGTGGCGACTTAATACAAGCATTTTGAATGACAGTACATGTAAGGAATACGTCCAAAAAGAACTGGTGGATTATATGGATAACAACGATAACGGGGAAGTATCATCTAGTGTCCTGTGGGACGCCTTAAAATCAGTGATCAGAGGAAAACTCATAGCTCTCACATCGTATAGAAAAAAGAAAAGAAGTAGAAGGCTGCTTGAACTACAAGAAAATCTGAGCCTCTTAGAGAGAGAACATGTTGAGAAGAAAAAAATACATATATTTAATCAAATAAACAATGTTAAAAAGGAAATAAATAAATTATATGAGGAAGAATTAGAGAAAAAGGCTAAATTCATTAAACAGAGATATTATGAAAATGGCCCTAAGGCTTTGAAGCTGTTGGCATGGAGGTTAAGGAAGCAACAGGCTGATAATACTATATATGAAATTAGGGATCCCAAAACCAAAAACAATTGTCATACGCAAGAAGATATTCACAATATTTTTGAAAATTACTATAAAAATCTATACAAGGAACCAAATACAACTAGCTCACAGGAAATGCATTTATTTTTAGAATCACTTGACTTACCCTCTATAGGTGAAGTACAAAATAAAGCCCTAATGGCAGAGATCACAAAGGAAGAAATAGGGAAAGCAATTTCTAGATTAAAAGTTAATAAAGCGCCGGGAACAGATGGCTTTCCATCCGAGTGGTATAAGGCTTTAAAAGATCAATTAGTCCCTATACTTTTTGATTGTTTTAACTATACACTAAAAGGGGGTGAACCACCAAAAACATGGAGTGAGGCAATAATTTCAGTTATTCCTAAAGAGGGTAAAGACAAAAAGGAGTGTAGCGCATTTCGGCCAATTTCTGTATTAAATGTGGATTATAAATTATATGCGTCGATATTAGCTAAAAGACTGGAAGATATAATACCAGAATTAGTGGATTCAGACCAGACAGGATTCGTACGTGACAGACAGACACAAGATAATATAAGGCGGGTGCTGCATGTACTTGATCATGTCACTAAAGGAAACATCAGAGCAGTAGTACTTAGTTTAGACGCCGAGAAGGCATTTGATTCGGTTCGCTGGGAGTACCTGTATTTGGCATTGAGTAGATTCGGTTTTAAAGATGAGTTTATTAGATGCATCAAAATGTTGTACTTATCACCAAAGGCTAGAATAAGGATCAACGGGCATCTCACTCAGAGTATTAACCTGGAAAGAGGCTGCCGCCAGGGATGCCCTCTCAGCCCCGCCCTTTTCGCTTTATTCATTGAGCCCATAGCACAATCAGTTAGAGACGAACAGGAGATAAAAGGTATTACGGTTCAAGGTTTCGAACAAAAGATTTGTCTGTACGCAGACGATGTTTTGTTGTTTGTTACTGCACCAGAGGTTAGTATTCCTAGGTTGATGTCTGTCTTAAAAAAGTTCGGTACTTACTTGGGATATAAATTAAATGTTCAAAAAACACAAATCTTAAGTTATAACTACACCCCTCAGAATGACATACTGGGTAGATTTAAATTTAATTGGAATTCACCAAGTATTAAGTACCTGGGGATTATAATAACAAAGGATATTTCTAAATTGTTTGATAGCAACTATGGTCCTATAAGTAAGAACATTAGATCAGATATAGATAGGTGGTCCCAACTGCCCCTAGAGATGCATAACAGAATAGATTCAGTAAAAATGAACATGCTCCCCCGACTCTTATACCTCTTCCAATCCTTACCAGTTGAAGTTCCTTTAAAACAATTTAATGAGTGGGATAAATGGACTTCAAGATTCGTATGGGGGGGTAGGAGGCCAAGAATTCAATTTAAAACACTGCAGCTACCGAAAGAGAAAGGGGGTAGATCACTGCCGTGTCTATCAGATTATTTCAAAGCAGCCCAGCTAAAACCCTTAGCATGCTGCTGTAACCCAGAGTATACAGCAAAGTGGAAGGACTTGGAGATCTCGCAGCTGACTGTTCCATTGCAATCGGTGCTGGGTAGCAAACCTTTATATGAACAGCATTCTAAAAGTTTAAATCAGTGGACTAAGGTTCCTTTTAGAATCTGGTTTAAAGAATGCAAATCGCCGTTACTTGAAAGACAATCTAGACTATTAAGATGGATAGCTTTCGACCCCGACTTTAAACCAGCAAGGGCCGATGGGAGGTTTCAGCTCTGGTATAGGCTTGGCATCACCTCTTTTAGTTCAATCTCATCAAAGGGAGAATTAGATAGCTTTCAGGAGATTTCTGGTAAATATGGTTTGGGAAAACTTGATTTTTTTAGGTATTTACAAACTAGAACTTATTTTAATAAAGAGATACGATTCATGGAGAAGCATGACACTTATTTAATTGATCTATTTACTGACATGTATAAAAATAAAGATAATAATAAACTTATCTCAAAACTATACCTAGCCATCCAATCCATAAAGAAACAATCAACAAATAAGGTTAGATTAAAATGGGAAAAAGAATCTGGTCTAGTTATTTCAGAGGAAGATTGGCTGAATATTTGTTCTGTACAGGCTACTTCTACCAGCTCGGGTATGTGGAGAGAGTTTTGTTGGCGGAATCTTATTAGATACTTTGTTACCCCCAAGTTAAAATCTATTCAGTCTCGCGAGAAGGGAAGTGGCCTATGTTGGAGGAAATGTGGGGAACAGCTGGCAGACCATTTTCATGTATTCTGGAGCTGCCCAGCCATTCAGTCATATTGGCAGGAGGTAATACAAGTAATACATTCTATTTTCGGTGATGGAATTGACTGCTCATTTTCTACAATTTACCTGGGCAATTTAGCAGCTCAATTGATGAGGAAAGACAAGTACCTTATAAAGATATTATTAGCAGCCAGCAAGAAAGCTGTAACACGAAAGTGGCTACAATTTGAACCCCCAACAAAGGCTGAATGGCTGGACATTATTACCAGTGTCCAAAGTATGGAGAGGATGACTTTCGCTTTAAACCTACAGATGGATAAGTATTTGCAGTATTGGGAAAAATGGATTGTGTTTACAACTTCATGTCATGTTTATTGACCAATGTATGACATAATACACTTTTACCAATTTTGTTTTATGTAAGAATGTATGAGTGACCAAACGATTGTTCCGTTTTGTTTAGTTGTGTTTGTATGTTGTTATGGCTGTTTTGTTTTTGTTGTTGTGTATTTTCAAAAGGAAAAAGAATAAAAATAAAGTAAAAAAAAAAAAAAAAAAATTTACATTGTCACTAGTGGCAATTAAATTGTTGACATCAAGAATTAAATTGTTGATATCAAGAATAGACGTCTGTATGTGAAATAGGAATTTCAAATAGTAAGAAAGTAATTCTTGATATCAACAATTACATTTGAATGGCAGCCTATGGTGACATTTAACTAGTAAAAATACAATTACAGATATCAAGAATTATCATTTTTACTAGGGATGGGCGTTTTCCGCAAATATCACATTCGAATATTCGTTTATTTAAATTAAGTTTAATGAGACACGTTATTTTTCAGCAACATTTATTGTTTCCATCATTTTGAACAAGCTTACAAACAATAAGCTTGAACATTACACATCGTGTTTTGTAGATGAAAACCTTTAACAATGCGTGCAAACAAACAAAAGTACATAATTAAAAAGCAAAAAAAAAATAAAATAAAGAAAAGTGAACAAAGAAAAAACGTAAAGCAGCCTGCAGCAATTAGGCTATTGTAGAACGTAGCCTACACTTAACTTTTAAACTGTCAGCAAATCTTTTTTTGCTTTTTTTCTATTGTTTTACATGTTCTTGTTAAGAAACATGGGCATGTAAACATGATCGGGGGAAAGTCGGCTCCTTAGTCTGTTGACAATAAGGCCGGCCGCCCAGAAAACGTGCTCTGACGGCACAGACGTTGTTGGGACTCACAAATAACTGTGTGCTAAGCGAATTAAGTTTTGTGAAGCGCTTAGTGTTTTCGTTTCACCACTGAATGGGATCCTCATCTGGTGGAATACATGGCTCCAGCAAGAACTGTTCCCACTCGTCTCGGCTGGACTCTATGGGGTTAGATTTGTTGCATTATTCCAAATAAATAGATTATGATCCACAAATAAATGTAACGAGATTCACAAAAATATATATTAAATTCACAAATAAATGTAAAGAGTTTCACAAAAAAATATAAAACTCACAAATAAATAAAATGAGATTTGCAAATAAAAAAATAGATATTTACAAATGAGTATATAATACCCTCAGTATCAGGGGTTTAGCCATTTACCCAAATCTAGGGCCTTGTAGAATCTCAATAGGCATGCAGTACAAACTTTGGTTCAGTTATACTAAGAACATGTTTGTCTTCCATCCTGGAAAGTTTGGTGAGGCAATGAATAACACTTTAAGATATTAATGCCAAAACATGGTTCTCTGATAGTGTTTTTGATGCTATAAGAATGACAATCTCAAGAACTGACAAAAATATGAATATTTTTACAGGCCTTGGTTTTGGGACGTAAATATAATATAGAAAAACTCTTCATCTGAGATGTTGCTGCAACCACTTTCCTGGATTCTGACTGATTTGACATGGAATGAAGCCTCTATATTCTATGAGACACTAGCAGGAGAAGACCAGGGTTGATTTGGAGGTCCAAACACACCCTTGCCATGAAAAACAGACCGTTGCTATGGACGCGGAACGGACTATTTTCTTTAGCGGGAGCAATACAATCGTTTTTAAAATCAATAAACTCATTTTCAAATCAATATTTTGTGTCAAATTATTTATTTATTTTGTAGGTAGCAATGTAATAAGTGGGATCATGTATAGCGAGGCGGTTATAGCGAATAACAACCCCTTCAGGCTGATTTTTCACCAGCAATGACTGCAAACTCACCTGTTGGCCGCTCATCGTGTTCAAAACGTCCCTTACGCTAGTGTTTCTTCTTCTCTTCGGTTTCCATGTCGGTGGCAGCGCCAAGCAAGTCGCTAACAGCGCCACCTGCTGTTATGGAGTGCGAATTACATGACAGTTTACTGGCATGTGTGTGGATCAGCAAGGCGAAAAATTAGTGCCAAAAGTCACGTGACAGTTTTTCGTACTTGTAGAATTTTGTTTTGTACTTGAAGGATTTTGTTTTGTACTTGAAGGTTTTTTTTTTTTAATTGAAGGATTTTTTTTGTACTTGAAAGATTTTAGTTTGTACTTGGAGGATATTTTTGTCATTGAAGAAATAAGTTACTTTGTATATGTAAAACGTACTGTATTTGTTTGATAGCTACATTTTTTATTTGCAGAACAAAATGCATTAGTTTGTGAGTGATGTTTTGTATTTGCAAACCACACTCAGTTTGTTTGTGAATCGTTGGGTGTGAGTAAAACATGTTTTGTGTGTGTTTGAGGTTTTGGCATGATTCTCACTCTATAGAGGAGGCCGCCGCAAGTGAGTTTTTTACGACCATGTTGTGATATATACGCACACAGCTCTAGGGGGAGCTCGTGGGGAAAACATGCGTCAACAAAAAGGGAAATCAGCGTAGAAGTGACTAGAGTTCGCTAGAGTTGCAGAGTTCTCCTTTAAAACAAAGGTGCCCAATCCTGTTCCTGGAGATTTACCTTCCTGCAAAGTTCCATCCCTAATCAAACACACCTGAACCAGCTAAAAAATATCTTCAGGAACATTCAGTTACAGACAAGTGTGTTGGAATTGAACACTGCAAGATTGTGCCCCTCTGGTTTAAAATGACCAGAACCACAGTGATGATTTTTCTGTTTACCTTTAGATGCAGTATTTTGATTCTGCTGCAGTTGAACAAGAGAGTGGAGGAGACACTGAAGAAATTCACTTTGGGGTCAATGTGCCTGCAATTCAGAGGCCTCAACTTACAAATGAGCAACTTGAGCAGCTTGTGTCACAAATTGATCCACTGCAGGAGTCCGAGTCATTTGGAGTTGACATACCTCCAGACTCTCACATATGTACAGACATTGATTGAAGAAAGGGTCATTTGAAGGGTCTTTTTCTGCAGTTGTAATTTTTGTTGTCAT